>NC_083105.1:88240387-88555390 GCF_949774975.1 Lagenorhynchus albirostris
AATAAAAGAGTGAAGAGTCTTGTCTATATCAAAGTGGCTTTGCCAATAACAGCATTTGTTGCAACAGAGTCAAGTATATATATGCATGGATTATTTGGCCTTAAGTTATCACTTGCAATATTTTAATTCTCCCAGGAATTGCCTTTTTTTTAAATAGATCTTTACTGGAGTATAATTTCTTCACAATACTGTGTTAGTTTCTGTTGCACTACAAAGTGAATCAGCCATAGGCATAAACATGTCCCCATATCCCCTCCCTCTTGAGCCTCCCCCACATCCTCCCTATCCCACCCCTCGAGGTCATTGCAAAGCACCAAGCTGATCTCCCTGTGCAATGCTGCTACTTCCCACCAGCCAACTATTCTACATTCTGTAGTGTACATATGTTGATGGTACTCTCACTTCACCCCAGATTCACCCTCCCACCCCATGTCCTCAAGTCCATTCTCTATGTCTACCTCTTTATTGCTGCCCTGCAACTAGGTTCAGTTTTTTTTTTTTTTTTTTAGATTCCATATATATGCGTTAGCATACAGTATTTGTTTTTCTCTTTCTGACATACTTAACTCTGCATGACAGACTCTAGGTCCATCCAGCTCACTACAAATAACTCAATTTCGTTTATTTTTATGACTGAGTAATATTCTATTATATATACGTGCCACATCTTGTTCATACATTCATCTGTTGATGGACATCTAGGTTTGTTCCATTTCCTGGCTATTTTAAATAGTGCTGCAATGAACATTGTGGTACATGTCTTTTTGAATTATGGTTTTCTCAGGGTATATGCCCAGTAGTGGGATTGCTGGGTCATATGGTAGTTCTATTTTTAGTTTTTTAAGGAACCTCCATACTGTTTTCCATAGTGGTTGTGTCAATTTACATTCCCACCAACAGTGTAGGAGGGTTCCCTTTTCACCACACCCTTTCCAGCATTTACTGTTTCTAGCTTTTTTGATAATGGCTATTCTGACCTGCGTGAGATGATACCTCATTGTAGTTTTGATTTGCATTTCTCTAATAATTAGTGATGTTGAGCACCTTTTCATGTGCCTCTTGCAATCTGTATGTCTTCCTTGGTGAAATGTCTATTTAGGTCTTCCACCCATTTTTAAACTGGATTGTTTGTTTTTTTGATATTGAGCTCCATGAGCTGTTTGTATATTTTGGAGATTAATCCTTTGTCTGTTGTTTCCTTTGCAAATATTTTCTCCCATTCTGAGGGTTGTCTTTTTGTCTTGTTTATGGTTTCCTTTACTGTGCAAAAGCTTTTGAGTTTAATTAAGTCCCATTTGTTTATTTTTGTTTATATTTCCATTACTCTAGAAGGTGTGTCAAAAAAGACCTTGCTGTGGTTTATATCAAAGAGTGTTTTTCCTATATTTTCTTCTAAAAGTTTTATAGTGTCTGGGCTTACATTTAAGTCTTTAATCCATTGGGAGTTTATTTTTGTGTACAGTGTTTGGTAGTGTTCTAATTTCATTCTTTTACATGTAACTGTCCAGTTTTCCCAGCACCACTTACTGGAGAGGCTGTCTTTTCTCCATTGTATGTTCTTGCCTCCTTTGTCATAAATTAGGTGCCCATATGTGGCTGGGTTTGTCTCTGGGCTTTCTATCCTGTACCACTGATCTATATTTCTGTTTTTGTGCCAGTACCATACTGTCTTGATTACTGTAGCTTTGTGGTATAGTTTGAAGTCAGGAGCCTGATTCCTCCAACCACGTTTTTCTTTCTCAAGATAGCTTTGGCTATTTGGGGTCTTTTGTGTGTCCATACGATTTGTAAGATTTTTTGTTCTAATTCTGTGAAGAATGCCTTTGGTAGTTTGATAGGGATTGCAATTTGTAGATTGCTTTCGATAGAACAGTCATTTTCACAATATTGATTCTTCCAATCCAAGAACATGGGATATTTCTCCATCTGTTTATGTCATCTATTGATCAGTGTTTTATAGTTTTCTGAGTACAAGTCTTTCACCTCCTTAGGCAGGTTTATTCTGAGGTATGTTATTCTCTTTGTTGCAGTGGTAAATGGGACTGTTTCCTTAATTTCTCTTTCTGATTTTTCATTGTTGGTGTATAGGAATGCCAGAGATTTCTGTGCATTAATTTTGTATCCTGCAACCTTACCAATTCATTGATTAGTTCTAGTAGTTTTCTGGAGGCATCTTTAGGATCTTCTATATATAGTATCATGTTATCGGCATATAGTGACAGTTTTACTTCTTCTTTTCCAAATTGTATTCCTTTTATTTCTTTTTCTTCTCTGATTGCTGTGGCTAGGACTTCCAAAACTATGTTGAATAAGAGTGGTGAGAGTGGACATCCTTGTCTTGTTCCTGATCTTAGTGGAAATGCTTTCAGTTTTTCACCATTGAGCATGATGCTTGCTATGCATTTGTCATATATGGCCTATATTATGTTGAGGTAGGTTCCCTCTATGCCCATTTTCTGGAGAGTTTTTATCATAAACGGTGTCGAATTTTGTCAAAAGCTTTTTCTGCATGTATTGAGATGATCATATGGTTTTTATTCCTTAATTTGTTAATGTGGTGTATCACATTGATTGATTTGTGTATATTGAAGAATCCTTGCATCCCTGGGATAAAGCCCACTTGATCATGGTGTGTGATCCTTTTAATGTGCTGTTGGATTCTGTTTGCTAGTATTTTGTTCAGGACTTTTGCATCTATGTTCATCAGTGATATTGGTCTATAATTTTCTTTTTCTGTGATATCTTTTTCTGGTTTTGGTATCAGGGTGATGGTGGCTTCATAGAATGAATTTGGGAGTGTTCCTCCCTCTGCTATATTTTGGAAGAGTTTGAGAAGGATCAGTGTTAGCTATTCTCTAAATGTTTGATAGAATTCACCTGTGAAGCCATCTGGTCCTGGACTTTTGTTTGTTGGAAGATTTTTAATTATGGTTTCAATTTCATTACTTGTGATAGGTCTGTTTATATTTTCTAATTCTTTCTGGTTCAGTCTTGGAAAATTGCACCTTTCCAAGAACTTGTCCATTTCTCGTGGTTGTCCGTTTTATTGGCATATAGTTGTTCGTAGTAGTCTCTTATAATCCTCTGTATTCCTGCAATGTCAATTGTAATTTCTCCTTTTCATTTATTTTATTGATTATCAACCTCTCGCTTCTTTTCTTGATGAGTCTGACTAAGGGTTTATCAATTTTGTTCATTTTCTCAAAGAACCAGCTTTTAGTTTTATTGATCTTTGCTCTTGTGTTCTTCGTTTCTACCTCATTTACTTCTGCTCTGATCCTTATAACTTCTTTCCTTCTACTGACTTTGGGTTTTCTTTGTTCTTCTTTCTCTAGTTGTTTCAAGTGTAGGGTTAGATTGTTTATTTGAGACTTTTCTTGTTTCTTGAGGTGAGACTGAGTTGCTATAAATTTCCCTCTTAAACTGCTTTTCCTGCATCCCATAGGTTTTGTGCCCTTGTGTTTTCGTTGTCATTTTTCTCTATGTATTTTTTCATTTCTTGATTTCTTCAGTGATCTCTTGGTTATTTAGTAGCGCATGGTTTAGCCTCCGTGTATTTGTGTTTTTTACAGTTTTTTTTCCTGTAATTGATTTCCAATCTCATAGCATTGTGGTCAGAAAAGATGCTTGATATGATTTCAATTTTCTTAAATATTCTAAGGCTTGATTTGTGACCCCAGATGTGATCTATCCTGGAGAATATTCCACGTGCACTTGATAAGACAGTGTATTCTGCCACTTCAGGGTGTAACGTTCTATAAATATCAATTAGATCTATCTGGTCTATTGTGTCATTTAAAGCTTGTGTTTCCTTATTTATTTTCTGTTTGGATGATCTGTCCATTGGTGTAAGTGGTGTGTTAAAGTCCCCTACTATGACTGTGTTACTGTCGATTTCTCCTTTCATGATTGTTATCATTTGCCCAATGGGTGCTCCTATGTTGGGTGCATAAATTTTTATAATTGTTATATCCTCTTTTTGGATTGATCCTTTGATCATTATGTAGTGTCCCTCCTTTTCTCTTGTAACAGTCTTTATTTTAAAGTCTATTTTATCTGATACAACTATTGCTACTCCAGCTTTCTTTTGATTTCCATTTGCATGGAATATCTTTTTCCATCCCCTCACTTTCAGTCTGTATGTGTCCCTAGGTCTGAAGTGGGTCTCTTGTAGACAGCATATATATGGGCCTTGTTTTTGTATCCATTCAGCCAGTCTGTGTCTTTCGGTTTGGACATTTAATCCATTTACATTCACAGTTATTATCAATATGGATGTTCCTATTACGATTTTCTTAATTGTTTTGGATTTGTTTTTGTGGGTCTTTTTCTTCTCTTGTGTTTCCCACCAGAGAAGTTTCTTTAGCATTTTTTATAAAGCTGATTTGGTCATGCTGAATTCTCTTAGCTTCTGTTTGTCTGTAAAGCTTTTGACTTCTCCATCGAATCTGAATGTAATCTTTGCTGGGTAGAGTATTCTTGGTTGTAGGCTTTGCTCTTTCATCACTCTAAGTATATCCTGCCACTCCCTTCTGGCCTGAAGAGTGAAAAGTCAGTTGATAACCTCATGGGGATTCCTCTGTATGTTATTTTTTGTTTTTTCCTTGCTGCTTTTAATATTTTCTCTCTGAATTTACTTTTTGTTAGTTTGATTAATATGTGTTTTGGTGTGTTTTTCCTCAGGTTTATCCTGTATGGGACTCTCTGTGCTTCCTGAACTTGGGTGGCTATTTCCTTTCCCATGTTAGGGAAGTTTTCAACTATAATCTCTTCAAATATTTTCTCAGACCCTTTCTTTTTCTCTTCTTCTTCTGGGACCCCTGTAATTCGAATGTTGGTGCACTTAGTTTTGTCCCAGAGGTCTCTGAGATTGTCTTCAATTCTTTTCATTCTTTTTTGTTTATTCTGCTTCTCGGCAGTTATTTCCACCATTTTGTCTTCCAGCTCACTTATTCATTCTTCTGCCTCTGTTATTCTGTTATTGATTCTTTCTAGTGTATTTTTCATTTCAGTTATTGTGTTGTTCATCTGTTTGTTTTCTAGTTCTTCTAGATCTTTGTTAAACATTTCTTGTATTTTCTCAATCCATGCTTCCATTCTATTTCCAAGATTCTGGATCATCTTTACTATCATTACACTGAATTCTTTTTCAGGTAGATTGCCTATTTCCTCTTCATTTATTTGGTCTTGTAGGTTTTTACCTTGCTCTTTCATCTGTGACATATTTTTTTGCCATCTCATTTTTTTTTTTTCCAATGAGTGGGATTGTGTCCCACACCATCATCTTGACTCCTCCCCTCAAGAATTGCCTTTCTTTAGCTGGCTTAAAAATCCATTGATGGGGCTTCCCTGGTGGCACAGTGGTTAAGAATCTACCTGCCAATGCAGGGGACACAGGTTCAAGCCCTGGTCCGGGAAGATCCCACATGCACAGAACAACAAAGCCCGTGTACCACAACTACTAAGCCTGTGCTCTTAGCCCACTAGCTACAACTACTGAGCCTGTGTGCCACAACTACTGAAGCCCGCGAGCCTAGAGCCTGTGCTCTGCAACAAGAGAAGCCACTGCAATGAGAAGCCCACTCACCTCAACCAAGAGTGGCCCTGCTCGCCACAACTAGAGAAAGCCCACATGCAGCAACAAAGACCCAATGCAGCCAAAAAAGAAAAAAAAAACCCATTGATAACTCCTGGGGAATAAAATCCAAGAAGTTTACATTCCTATTCTATTTGCTAACAAAAAATGAATTTAAATAAATGAATTAATTTTTGTTATATATATATATATATATATGTATGTATTTCTTCCCCCAGTAGTTGACTTGATTCTTAATGAGAAATAAATACAAACATATAACAGAACCAGAGGGCTGTGGGAAACCAAGACTCTGCTCTTGAAGGGCTCCTGAACAAACTCACTTTCTTGGAATACCAGTGCAGAGGCAGCAGCTTCAAAAGTGCCTGGGTCATATGAGAAAGAAATTCACTGACTAATTTTAGGGTATATGCTGGAGGGGCTGGGATCTGGTAGAACTTTCTCTGGGGATGAGAGTGCTGACAGCTGCCTTTTTTTAAAAAAAACTCTCCTTCCACATAGTTGGCCCAGTGTTGGCAGGTGCAATTTCTGTTGCTCTCCATCAACCTACCTATCACTCTGTGCCCCACTGCAGCGACTTCCCACCTGTCCTGGTCAGCCCCTCCAAAGTAACTCCTGCTCTGCCCCACCTGGTGGGCAGCCCCAGCTAGCACAAGTGCCCCTTCAAAGCAGCTCCCACTCCAAGGGGCTGGCCCCACATATCAGCATGCCTGCAGCAACCATGGCCCACCCACAATAGAACGGCACATGCAGACCACAGAGGGGATACCCCTGGAGCACCTGGTTCTGGTGCCGGGGGATTGTGCCACTGGGACCCCACAGGACATATTCTACATAAAGACACCCTTTTAAGTCTGGAAGATGTAGCTGATATATCTAATACACAGACACAAACACAGAGAATTAGGCAAAATAAGGAAACTAAGGAATACCTTCCAAACAAATGAACAAGAAAAAATCTCAGAGAATGAAATGAAAGTGAAACGGAGATAAGAATTGACCAGATAAGGAGCTCAAAGTAACAGTGATAAGGATACTAAGCAAACTTGGGGGAAGAATGGATGAACTCAGTGAGAACTTCAACAAAGAGACAGAAAATTTAAAAGTGAACCAATTAGAACTGAAGAATACAATAACGGAAATGAAAAATACACTAGAGGGAATCAACAGCAGACTAGAGGATGCAGAAGAATGAATCAACAGTCTGAAAGGGTAGTAGAAATCACCCAATAGAAATAGCAAAAAGAAAAAAGAATTTTATAAAATGAGAATAGTTTAAAGGATCTCAAAGACAGCATCAAGTATAGTAACATTCAAATTATAGGGGTTCCAGAAGGAGAAGAAGAGAGAGAGAGAAAGGGGTAGAGATTTACTTGGGGAGAAAAAAAAAAAACAGAAAACTTCCCTAACTTGGGGAAGAAAACAAACAAAACAAAATTCAGGTCTTGGAATCAGAGAGGAATCCAAGGAAGACATACAGATGCCCAACAGGCCCATGAAAAGATGCTCAACATCACTAATCATCAGGAAATGCAAATCAAAACCCAGTGAGATATCACCTCACACCTGGGGGTTAGCTATTATCAAAAAGACAAAGAAAAACAAATATTGGTGAGGATGTGGAGAAAAGGGACCCCTTGTACACTGTTGGTGGGAATGTAAATTGGTGCAACCACTATGGATAACAGTATGGAGATTCCTTAAAAAATTAAAAACAGAGCTACCAATATGATCCAGCAATTCCACTTCTAGGTATTTATTCCAATAGAGAACCCCAAAACACTAATTCAAAAAGATATACGCACCCCAGTGATCATGCAGCATTATTTACAATAGCCAAGACATGAAAGCAGCCTAAGTGTGTATTGACAGAGGAATTGATGAAGATGTAGAATGGAATATTACTCAGCCATAAAAAAGAATAAAATCTTGCCATTTATGACAACATGGATGAACCTAGAGAGTATTATACTAAGTGAAAAGTCAGACAGAGAATGACAAATACCATATGATTTCACTTACATGAGGAATCTAAAAAACAAAATTAATGAACAAATAAAACAAAGCAGAAAGAGACTCATAGATACAGAGAGCAAACAGGTGGTTGACAGAAGGGAGAGGGGTGGGGGCATGGGCAAAATAGGTGAAAGGGATTAAGAGGTATAAACTTTCAGTTTAAAAATAAGTCAGAATGTTAGATAAAGAACAGATATGGATGGCTCCCACTTTGTAAAAATTGAGCACTATGATAAATACTTTTTCAAAACTAATAAAAATAAATAAATAAATAAATGTCATAGGCATGTAATGTATAGCATAGGAAATACAGTCAATAATATTGTAATAACTTTGTATGGTGACAAATGGTTACTAGAATGACCATGATGATTAATTAGAAATATGGATAAATGTAAAATCACTATGTTGAAACTTGAAACTATATAGTACTGTATGTCAACTACACCTCAATAAAAATAGAAAAATAAATTTAATTAAATTTTTAGAAAACTAAGTTTTCTGAATTGATTTTCAAAATGATCAGTCAAGAGACATGTTACGTTTATGTTATATTTTATATATATATATATATATATATATATATATACACACACACACACACACACACAATATACACATACATACCACACGTGCCCAAATATCTATGTATGCCAAAATGACCTTAGGATATATTAATGTTAAAATGTAACATCTAAAGTATATCACATATTATTGCTATTAAAGATATTCTTGAGTATGCATAAATAATTCAAAATAGAAAATTAGAAATACTTATCTTACTAGCTCTTCTAATCACTTCTGGTTTGGTGCTTCCTGGTTTGAATCAATTTTTGCTTAAATAAACTCTTAAAACCAAAAAAGAAAAAAGAAATACTTATCTCTTCTTTTGTTCAAATTTTAATATACATTCACTTCAATTTTTTAAATTTCAGAAGTAATGTTTCTCATTCCCTGGTTTTCTTGCCCCTGAAACGCTGGAGAAAAACATGAAATCATTTGTTAAGCTGACTATTTGGTATTCTGTAGACTGAAAAATATCAGTTAAACTGAATTTAAACATTTTGAAACCTTATTTACGTTAAACTGATTTACCGCTGAGGTTTTATGCGTTCTTATCTCTCAGGGTTCCTCCAGCAAAGCAAGTCCTTTGATTTAAGCCTGATCATTGGAAATGTAGCTGTAAGGTTTCTTTTAAAGGTGCTTCTAAACATAGTTAATCTTAAAATTAACTTTTCATGTAGTTTGGCTTCAAATGCTAACAAAAGAGACTGCTTTACTCTGGAAGCTCTTGGCTTGAATCTCCGGTTAGCAACTTTGAGTATAAGTAAGTAATTGTGTGTTCAGTTTTACCTGCTCAAAGAAAAAGTAGAGGCAGGAAGAATTATCTACGAGAAACTAGAGCTAAATTTTGAAATGTTGTTAGTTTCCTGTGAAAATCTACTTCTAAAATGAATGTAACAACAGCACCCAAATCCACACGTTAATATGAATACCCACTGAAATGAATATCCACTGAAAGAACACATTCCCGATTTCGTTTTAAAGGAACCATGGGGAACTCTATTTTATAGACTCATGAGTGAAAGCAATAGATAGGGCAGTTTATTATTTTGGAGCAGGTAGCACATAATCTGAAATTGCAATGTTTTCACAATTTCAGCAAAGACAAAGTATGCCCTATGTGTATCTCGTGGTCACTTGGAGTGATGCCAAAGTACACAGCACTAGAGTTCTGAGGGTTAAATCATCATATACTATCAACTTGAACAACACAGTGATTCAAGTCATTTTCCCTAAAAGCAACTTAGAAAGAAACTCAAGTAAAGCTAGTTAGAACAACTCCATCACTGTTTTTAGGAAAGTAAAAATGTGGGGACTGATTTTTTCAGAGGGACTCTGAAGTATACATGTAAACAAATACAGTGTCTAATTATTAAAAATAAGCTTCTTTTATAATAGGTCATTTAGGTCCTTTAGAGGTAGGTTTTCTGCCATATATTTAAAACACTTACTTCTAACTTAGTAAAAAGCAACCTAGCAAACCATCCAAGTTAGCCAGTCCTTAGCTCCAAAATAAGCTGAATGCTGAAAACGTAATTTAGTATTTTTCAAATACTTTATAAATTTTAATTTATATTTAAACAGAAATCAGTCTTGCTCAGAAAGTCTGAGAGGTCTTGGCTTAATAACTATTTTTTTTAAGCCCGTTAATGTGGACCAATTGGAGCAAACTACAAATGGATGATGGTAATCAGGTAAATGTACCTATTAAAAATACATGTACCCATACCTCTGAGGAATTTTGTTATTCATCAGTGAAAACCCTTTTCAACAACTACATTTGATTCCCCACAATCATCCATGTTCACAAACATCCAAACCAAAAGTGGACAAATATTTTCATCCTGTATTAAGCTATATTATAAAGGTCTGGTCATGATAATGAACTGAGAAACATTTACTGGCATACCAGGGTGGTGTAAAAATAGTAATAACTTTTGACAACAAAAAGCTTAGTCAACTCAGTGACAGTTGTTTTCTGCCTTAAAGATGAAATCGACATTACCTTAAAAATCATCAGAAGATGCTACAACCTAAAATGATATTTACCTTCAACTTTATAAAATAGAAATTCATAAAATAGCATTTCTGGTGAGAAGAATTTAATCCTTTTCAAATGTATAATGGCATAATATTTGAAACTCCAGGCATATTGAAATATTCAACTCTGTTTAATTGCAAAAACTGTATTTCTGAAGGAGATAAATATACAAATATTTGTTGAAATGTATTCCATTTAACTAGTTTAAACTACACATTTAGCCGCTAGATAGTATCCATTTCCACTTAGCTTATTTCTTCGGAAAAAACTAACTTTGCAATAGAACAATTAGAAGGGTGATTATACCACTTATATCAATCCCTTCAAAACCACCTATTAGTCCACAGGGCTGTAAACTTGAGCTTTGCCCTTTGATAAGTAACATGGTGATTATTATAGGCTTTTTGTGTATTAACCTCTGAGAATCAGTGAGAAAAAAATTTTACTTTATGCTGCTTGAACTGAAAAACAGAAACAGAAATGAGTTTCACTTGTTGCAGTGACGGAATACAAATAGAACACACTGATCTAAAGTGCTTTGGACTACAGAGACATTAATGTTTACCTCCCATGCCTTTCGCAATTATGCTTTAAACTCAATACTGTTACAATATTTAGAAATCTTGTTGTATTTTCTAAAATAATGACTGTATGTACATAGAAAATTGATTAAACCCTTATTTCATGGTACTTAAAAAATGGAAAAAATTCAAAGCTAATTTACTGGAGAATAATCAGGGATTCTGTAAATCAAAGAGATAAGTATCATACTTCTTTCTGCACTTTCCCTTGTTGATGAACCTGGAATATTGTTAAACCATTTAACTGCCAGGTCCTTTAACTTAACTTTATCATATATGTGATAGAAAGATAAATTAGAAATATATATTTTTTTGTGTTGAGATTTGCATAAGAAATGAATGGTGTAAAATGCTGTAGAAATCAAGGATAAGAAAATGGTTACTCTATTTGGAAAAGGACATATTGACAGACATATTTTTAAAACCAGAGATATACCTCCACAAAGACACCCAATACATTTCAACCAAATAGAACATATTTGCAGAGAAATATGAAAAAATGTTTAAGGTTTTTATATTGGTGCCACGACCTTATTTTCTTTAACGGTATTTGGCACAGATAAAGAATACATAGGAATAAATGCCTGGACTCTGAAAACTAAAAAAATATTGCTGAGTGAATGAAAAGAAGCTCTAGTATACTTAGTTCATCAGTCAGGAGGCTCAACATCATTGATGTCAGTTCTTCTCATATTGATCTATAATTCCATGCAAGCATGTCAAAATCTCAAAAGGATTTTCCTTTACTTTTATTTCTTGCTAGGATTTGACAAACATTATAAAACTCACATGGAAATATAAAGGAGTTTAAACAGCAAAAGCAATTTTAAAAAGAACAAAACTGAAGAACTTACACTACCCAATTTCACTCTTACTATAAAGCTATGGTAATCAAAGAAAGGGTGGCATTGATATCAAGAAAGACAAATACATGAATGGAGTGGAATAGACCTTCCAGAAATAGACCCACACTTATATAAACGGGTGGATTTTTAAAAAAATAGATCTTTATTCGAGTATAATAGCTTCACATTACGGTGTAAGTTTCTGTTGCACAATAAAGCGAAATCAGCCATATGCATACACGTGTCCCCATATCCCCTCCCTCTTGAGCCCCCCTCCCATCCTCCCTATCCAACCCCTCTAGGTCATCGCAAAGCACCGAGCTGATCTCCCTGTGCTATACTGCTTCTTCCCACCAGCCAACTATTTTACATTCGGTAGCATATATATGTCAATGCTACTCTCACTTCGCCCCAGCTAACCCCTCCCACCCCAAGTCCTCAAGTCCATTCTTTATGTCTACCACTTTATTCCTGCCCTGAAACTAGGTTCATCAGTACCCCTTTTTTTTTTTTTAAGATTCCGTATATATGTGTTAGCACAGGGTATTTGTTTTTCTCTTTCTGACTTGCTTCACTCTGTATGACAGACTCTAGGTCCATCCACCTCACTACAAATAATTCAATTTCGTTTCTTTTATGGCTGAGTAATATTCCATCGTATACATGTGCCACATCTTCTTTATCCATTCATCTGCCGTTGGACATCTAGGTTGCTTCTATGACCTGGCTATTGTAAATAGTGCTGCAATGAACATTGTGGTACATGTCTCTTTTTGAATTATGGTTTTCTCTGGGTATATGCCCAGTAGTGGGATTGCTGGGTCATATGGTAGTTCTATTTTTACTTTTGTAAGGAACCTCCATACTGTTTTCCATAGTGGTTGTGTCAATTTACATTCCCACCAACAGAGGAGGAGGATTCCCTTTTCACCACACCCTTTCCAGCATTTACTGTTTCTAGCTTTTTGATAATGGCCATTCTGACTGGTGTGAGGTGATACCTCCTTGTAGTTTTGTTTTGCATTTCTCTAATAATTAGTGATGTTGAGCAACTTTTCATGTGCCTCTTGGCCATCTGTATGTCCTCCTTGGTGAAATGTCTATTCAGGTCTTCCACCCATTTGTAAGCTGGATTGTTTGTTTTTCTGATATTGAGCTCCATGAGCTGTTTGTATATTTTGGAGATTAATCCTTTGTCTGTTGTTTCATTTGCAAATATTTTCTCCCATTCTGAGGGCTGTCTTTTTGTCTTGTTTATGGTTTCCTTTGCCGTGCAAAAGCTTTAAGTTTAATTAAGTCCCATCACTTTATTTTTGTTTTTATTTCCATTACTCTAGGAGGTGGGTCAAAAAAAATCTTGCTGTGGTTTATGTCAAAGAGTGGTTTTTCCTATGTTTTCCTCTAAGAGTTTTATAGTGTCTGGGCTCACATTTAAGTCTTTAATCCATTTGGAGTTTATTTTTGTATATGGTGTTAGGAACTGTTCTAATCTCATTCTTTTACATGTAGCTGTCCAGTTTACCCAACACCACTTATTGAAGAGGCTGTCTTTTCTCCATTATATGTTCTCGCCTCCTTTGTCGTAAATTAGGTGCTCGTATGTGTGTGGGTTTATCTCTGGGCATTCTATCCTGTACCACTGAACTACATTTCTGTTTCTATGGCACTACCATACTGTCTTGATTACTGTAGCTTTGTGGTATAGTTTTAAGTCAGGGAACCTATTTCCTCCAGGTCCATTTTTCTTTCTCAACATTGCTTTGGCTATTCAGGGTCTTTTGTGTTTCCATGTGAATTGTAAAATTTTTTGTTCTAATTCTGTGAAGAATGCCTTTGGTAGTTTGATAGGGATTGCATTGAATCTGTAGATTGATTTGGGTAGTATAGTCATTTTCACAAGATTGCTTCTTCCAATCCAAGAACATGGGATATCTCTCCATCTGTTATGTCATCATTGATTTCTTTCATCAGTGTTTTATAGTTTTTTGAGTACAAGTCTTTCGCCTCCTTAGGCAGGTTTATTCTGAGGTATTTTATTCTCTTTGTTGCAATGGTAAATGGAAATGTTTCCTTAATTTCCCTTTCTGATTTTTTGTTGTTGGTGTATAGGAATGCCAGAGATTTCTGTGCATTAATTTTGTATCCTGCAACCTTACCAATTCATTGATTAGTTCTAGTAGTTTTCTGGAGGCATCTTTAGGATTATCTATGTATAGTATCATGTTATCGGCAAACAGTGACAGTTTTTTCTTCTTTTCCAAATTGTATTCCTTTTATTTCTTTTTCTTCTCTGATTGCTGTGGCTAGGACTTCCAAAACTATGTTGAATAAGAGTGGTGAGAGTGGACATCCTTGTCTTGTTCCTGATCTTAGTGGAAATGCTTTCAGTTTTTCACCATTGAATATGATGCTCACTGTGGGTGTGTCATACATATATGGCCTTTATTATGTTGAGGTAGATTCCCTCTGTGCCCATTTTCTAGAGAGTTTTTATCATAAACAGGTGTTGAATTTTGTCAAAAGCTTTTTCTGCATCTATTGAGATGATCATATGGTTTTTATTCCTTAATTTGTTAATGTGGTGTATCACACTGATTGATTTGCGTATATTGAAGAATCCTTGCATTCCTGGGATAAATCCCACTTGATCATGGTATATGATCCTTTTAATGTACTGTTGGATTCTGTTTGCTAGTATTTTGTTCAGGATTTTTGCATGTATGTTCATCAGTGATATTGATTTGTCTATTGATTGGTCTATAATTTTCTTTTTCTGTGATATCTTTTTCTGGTTTTTGTATCAGGGTGATGGTGGCTTTGTAGAATGAATTTGGGAGTGTTTCTCCCTCTGCAATGTTTTGGAAGAGTTTGAGAAGGATCGGTGTTAGCTATTCTCTAAATGTCTGATAGAATGCACCTGTGAAGCCATCTGGTCCTGGACTTTTGTTTGTTGGAAGATTTTTAATTATGGTTTCAATTTCATTACTTGTGATACATCTGTTTATATTTTCTAATTCTTCCTGGTTTAGCCTTGGAAAATTGCACCTTTCCAAGAATTTCTCCATATCTTCGTGGCTGTCCATTTTATTGGCATATAGCTGTTGGTAGTAGTCTTTTATAAACCATTGTATTTCTGCAATGTCAGTTGTGATTTCTCCTTTTTCATTTCTAATTTTATTGATTTGCATCCTCTCCCTTTTTTTCTTCACTGGCTAAGGGTTTATCAATTTTGTTTACCTTCTCAAAGAAACAGCTTTTAGTGTTATTGATCTTTGCTATTTTTCCTTCATTTCTTTTTCATTTAATTCTGATCTGATCTTTATGATTTCTTTCCTTCTTTGGGTTTTCTTTGTTCTTCTTTCTCTAGTTTTTTAACTGTAGAGTTAGATTATTTGAGAGTTTTCTTGTTTCTTGAGGTGAGATTGCATTGCTATAAACTTCCCTCTTAAACTGCTTTTGCTCTATCCCATAGGTTTTGGGTCATCGTGTTTTCATTGTCATTTGTTTCTATGTATTTTTTAATTTCTTCTTTGATTTCTTCAGTGATCTCTTGGTTATTTAGGAGCACATTGTTTAGCCTCCATGTATTTGGTTTTTTTTACAGTATTTTTCCTGTAATTGATTTCCAATCCCATAGCATTGTGGTCAGAAAAGATGCTTGATATGATTTCAATTTTCTTAAATTTTCCGAGGCTTGATTCGTGACCCAAGCTGTGATCTATCCTAGAGAATGTTCCATGTGCACTTGAGAAGAAAGTGTATTCTGCCACTTTGGGGTGTAATGTTCTATAAATATCAATTAAATGTATCTGGTCTATTGTGTCATTTAAAGTTTGTGTTTCCTTATTTATTTTGTTTGGATGATCTGTCCATTGGTATAAGTGGCATGTTAAAGTCTCCTACTATTATCTTGTTATTATTGATTTCTCCTTTCATGGTTGTTAGCACTTGTTTTATGTATTGGGGTGCTCCTATGTTGGGTGCATAAACATTTATAATTGTTATATCTTCTTCTTGGATTGATTCTTTGATCGTGATGTAGCGTCCCTCCTTATCTCTTTTAACAGTCTATTTTAAAGTCGATTTTATCTGATATGAGTATTGCTACTCCAGCTTTCTTTTGATTTCCATTTGCATGGAATATCTTTTTCCATCCCCTCACTTTCAGTCTGTATGTGTCCCTAGGTCTGAAGTGGGTCTCTTGTAGACAGCATGTATATGGGTCTTGTTTTTGTATCCATTCAGCCAGTCTGTGTCTTTTTGTTGGGGTATTTAATCCATTTACCTTCAAGGTTATTATCGATATGTATGTTCCTATTACGATTTTCTTAATTGTTTTGGGTTTGTTTTGGTGGGTCTTCTTCTCTTGTGTTTCCTGCCTAGAGAAGTTTCTGTAGCATTTGTTTTAAAGCTGGTTTGGTCGTGCTGAATTCTCTTAGCTTTTGCTTGTCTGAAAAGCTTTTGATTTCTCCATCGAATCTGAATGAGATCCTTGCTGGGTAGAGTAATCTTGGTTGTAGGTTTTGCTCTTTCACCACTTTAAGTATGTTCTGCCCCTCCATTCTGGCTTGCAGAGTTTCCACTGAAATATCAGCTGATTCCTTTGTATGTTATTTTTTGTTTTTCCCTTGCTGCTTTTAATATTTTTGCTTGAATTTAATTTTTGTTTGTTTGATTAATATGTGTCTTGGTATGCTTTTCCTCAGGTTTATCCTGTATGGGACTCTCTGTGCTTCCTAAACTTGGGTGACGACTATTTCCTTTCCCATGTTAGGGAAGTTTTCCACTATAATCTCTTCAAATATTTTCTCAGACCCTTTCTTTTACTCTTCTTCTTCTGGGACACTTATAATTTGAATGTTGGTGAGTTTAGTGTTGTCCCAAAGGTCTCTGAGATTGTCTTCAATTCTTGTCATTCTTTTTTCTTTATTCTGCTCCTCGGCAGTTATTTCCACCATTTTGTCTTCCAGCTCACTTATTTGGTCTTCTGCCTCTGTTATTCTGTTATTGATTCCTTCTAGTGTATTTTTCATTTCAGTTATTGTGTTGTTCATCTCTGTTTGCTTGTTTTATAGTTCTTCTAGATCTTTGTTAAACATTTCCTATATTTTCTCAATCTGTGCCTCCATTCTATTTCTGAGATTCTGGATCATCTTTACTATCATCATTACTCTGAATCCTTTTTCAGGTAGATTGCCTATTTCCTCTTCATTTATTTGGTCTTGTAGGTTTTTACCTTGCTCCTTCATCTGTGACATAGTTTTTTGCCATCTCATTTTTTTTTTTATGAGTGGGATTTTGTTCCTGTCTTACTGGTTGCTTGGCCTGAGGCTTCCAACACTGGAGTTTGTAGGCTATTGGGTAGAGCTGGGTCTTGGTGATGATATGAGGAACTGTGTGAGACCTCACTCCAATGAATATTCCCTGGGGTGTGAGGTTCTCTGTTATTCCAGTGGTTTGGACTCAGACCTCCTACTACAGGAGCTTTGCCCAACCCAAGCCACATGGGGCAGCAAAAAAATTTTAAAATAAAAAATAAAATTAGACTAGGACATTAACAGATATGTTAGAAAGAATATAAAAATAAAAATATATATGAATCAACAACCGGAAGGTACATCAGTACCACAATAGTAAAAAAGAGGAGGAGGGAAAAGAAAAAAAAGGGGGGGGGGGAAGACCTTGGCTGTGGAGGGCAGGGCCTAAGAAAGGGTGAGGTTTGGGCAGTGGGTGGGGCTATGCTTATGACCCACAGGGCTGGAAAAAGCCCTGGGGGCTTTGGAAGGTGGGGCTTAGGCTCAAGAAACAGTAGGGACCCAGGTTCACCCCCATCTCTGGTCTCAGAGGGCAGGGGACCTCACCTCGGAGCCCAGCAGGCTTCCTGGGTTCAAGTGGGTGGGACAAACACCCTCCTCTCCTCTCCCGCTCCTCCTGGATGGCCCCTCCTGCCCGCCTCCCCTGATCTCCCCAGCCTCCCTCCTATGCCCCCAGGACCTATGCAGCCTGGATGGGGCTTTGGAAGGGGGGTACCTGCTTGGGAGCTCAGCAGGCTCCCTGGCCCAAGTGGGCCAGGCGATCACCCTCTGCTTCTCTCCAGCTCCTCCTGGAGAGTCCCTCCTGCCTGCCTCTCCTGATCTCTCTAGCCTCAGGGGTGCCAATCCTGTCTGGCCTCCACTTCTCCTCCCCACTCAGTCACCCTACATCTTACTGGTTCACTTTGGGGTTCCTCCCCTCTCCTTGGGCATCAGAGTCCCCCACCAGCGGTGGCAGGCCCCCTAGTTTTGGGGAGACACTAACTCCATGTCTTCCCACACCGCCATCTTCCTGCATCTCCTAAACAAGTGGGTTTTGACAAAAAGGCAAAGGCAGTTCAATGCAGAAACGTTAGGCTTTTCAACAATTGTTGTTCAAACATTTAGAAATCCACATGCAAGAAGATGAACTTAGATCCTGTCTAGTGCCACATAAGAAAATTAACGCAAATGGATCATAGACCTAGATGTAAAACCTAACACTACAAAATTTATGAAAGAAAGCATAAGAGAAAATATCTGTGACCTTGGGTTGTCAAAGGTTTCTTAGGACACCAAAAGGAAGGTCCATTAAACTGGAGTTAAAATTAGGAACTTCTGTTCTTCAAAAGACATTTTTAGGATAAATAAAATGACAAGCCACATTGGTAGAAAATATTTTCAAATTTTTAAATAATGGGCCAAAGATTTGAACATGCACTTCACTAATGAATGAATGGCACAGTAGGGCTGAATAATGGCTTCCCCAAATTTATCCCTGTCCTAATCTCTGGAATCCGTGAGTGTTACCTTAGTTTGGAATAAAAAAAGACTTTGTAGATGAGCGTAAATTAACAATTTTGAGATGGGAGATTATCATGGATTATCTGGGTGGGCCCTAAGTGCAATCACATGTTCCATATAAGAGGAAAGCAGATGAAGCTTTGACCATAGAAGAGAAGAAGGCCATGTGATGGAAGCAGAGGGAAGCAAAGTCAGAGAGAGAAGATGCTGTACCATGGCTTTGAAGATGGAGGAAGGGAACGTGAGCCTAGGAATTCAAGGAATGCAGCTCTAGACGCTGGAAAGGTCAAGGAAATGGATTCTCCCCTAGATTTCTGCTAACACCTTGATTTTGGCCTAGTAAGACTGATTTCAGACACCTAGCCTCCAGAACTGTGCGAGAATAACTTTCTGTTGTTTCAAGCCAACAAGTCTGTGATAATTTATTACAGCAGCCATAGAAATCTAATACAGATGGTGTAAAAGCCCATGAAAAGACACTCAACATCATTAGTCATGAGGGAAATAATTAATGAACCAACCATATCAAGTGTTGGTGAGAATATGAAGAGGCTAGAACTGACACACAGATGGTGGGAATATCAAGTGGTAAACCACTTTGGAAAACAGTTTAGTGGTTTTGTTAAAAGTTCATAAATGCACACCATATGATGCAGTCATCCAAATCCTAGGTTTTTACCCAAGATAAAATAAAGTAAACTACCATACATAGACTTGCATGCGAATGTTTATAGCAACTTCATTTGTAACATCCAAAAACCGGAAAAGGCTCATAAAGAGGTGAATGGATAAAAAATGGTGGTATATCCATACAATGAATGAAACTAAGCAGTAAGTAGAAATGTATGAATTAAACATGCAAAAACATGTATGAATCTCAAAATCATTCTGAGTGAAAGAAGACCAAAAAAAGAAAAAAAGTACTTACTGCAAAATTCTATTTAAATAGAACTGTAGAAAATGACAACTAATCAACAGTGACAGAAAGCAAAGAAGTATCTGCCTGGGAAGAAGGCATGGGAAGGACAGAAGGGATGGATTACCAATCCATCCATTACCATGGATACCAAGGGGCAGGAAGGAACTTTGGGGGTGACAGATGTTTTCATAAGTATATATGTATGTCAAAACTCAACAAATTGTGCTTATATGAAGTTTACATTTATACTTCAATAAAACTGTTGAAATGAATAAATACAAGAATATTTTTGATTATCTATTTTCAATCTAGGAGGTGGATCTAAATTCCAAATCCATAGACTGTTAATGTTGAGGGCATTTGTTTTCACAGAGCATATAAGACCTCCAAAGGCTTTTAAATGCCTAAAACTTACTAATTTGATTTGTAGTCAAGTCGACAGTATTATATATTATGTCTTAGTGAACTTTTCTTCCATTATGAAACAATATCCTGTATAGAACGTTTATTAATTAATATGTAATGTTTAGTTTTCTAAGTCATTATAACTACCTGAGGGAGGAATAAATGGCTCTGTTTAACAGGAAAAGAGGGTATGTGTTATATTATCTACAAGGTGCCTAGCGTGTGAGTAACTGGTAGAGCAATAGTAAAGGAAGAGGTGAAAGCCTAAGGAAAATTAACATAAAATACAATTCTGTAAAATATTTAAACATATAAAAACGAGTAACTTAGCTTCTATTTCACTCTAAATTCTAGTATTTCTATACCATCTTTATTTTTTAAGTTATTTATAAAAACCATTTATATAGACTTCCAACATATGATTAAACACAGTATTTTGCTTCTAAGTCCTTAAAGATAAAAAAAAATTCCTAACTTAAATAAAGAAGCTGACAGATTAGGAAGTGAAATTGAAGATTCAAGAAAGAAGAAAAAGATAAACTAGACCATGAATAAATGCTATAACATCTACATGGAAGGGCTTCCTGAGGATAAAGGAATCATGGAATTTGTATTAAAAATGGGAGTCATGATTAAAGCTTACTCTTTGGGTTAATTTAAACCAAACTGAATTTTCTTGCTTATTACATTATATAATAGTAATAATATGAAATATTAAAAGGATCACTTCTCAATTCCCTCCTTCTATCTTCCTTAGTGTTTTCTCCAATACGGGTAGAATCTGTCTAATCAATGTGGCCAGGGCATGGCTGCCCGTTGTCATAAAAAGTTGCTGTGTTTCAAACCAAGTCCACACAGTCCAAAAACATTCTTTTATAATGAATACTAAGCATGTACTTCAAACATTTAAACCATTTGTGCAGATCCCCTTGTCAAACAGCAAGCTCAATACCAACATTCATTACAGGGTTAAAACAAGAGAAAATAAAACCATCCTCCTTTTGCATTTCCTTTGTCAAAGTATTTCACCAAACACTACATTGTTAACTGAGAATGGAAATTTATAGAATAGTATACTATCTCTCTTTTAAAAGTATATGCATATGTACATATAATGTCTGATATCCTAAGAATTGAAAGAAGCAAGGAAAATACTTTTTCAGGCTATAAGCTGCGTGGCAAATATCCAAACGGTCTCATTTTCTGCTTACAGTGCGTGCTAACAGTTTTATTATCAACGTTTTTACTACAAAGAAAAGTGCAGCTGTTCATTCCTCTTAACTCTGATGAATTAGATGCTGACCTCAAAGATGTTAAGCCCTGTGTTAAAATTAAGACTATAGAGAACTGGCATATTTTGTATGTGAGAATGCAAACTCTTCGTACATTATCCTATCAGCTCTGACAGGCTCTCAGGTCTCAGACTTAAGTCTTTCCGAGTCAGCTAAGAGCATTAAAAGATGGACACAGAAATATTAGCACCTAGTCCTGAGTTTAAATATCATCACCAAGAATCATGGCTCATTTGCAGCTGCTCATTGCTGCCATTTACTTTTTCAGATCAGGAGGAAATTGAAGGTGCCATTCTACGGACAACTGCCACACCTCCCTCTAAGGCGGCGACTACAATCAGCGAGGCCAGATGGCTTAAAGACTGTGGGTATAGACAATGCTCCTTATTCCTACTTCTTGCATCATCTTCCAAACTGTAAACCTCTCTGTTTAACTATCCTCTCTTCTATTCTAATACCCATCATGTTCTGACTGCATTTTTCCTGACTCAGATTTCTACTCCATTCCTTCTCCTAGACTCTTGCTTTTACCCTCTAGAACTTTGAATTTGTGAAAAAAGAAAATCCTGTCTTCACGAGCTTCATCAAATATTCCCTTTCCTTCCTTCCTCAACAGAAACCTTTCTCTGCCCAGCACAGCTGCAGTAGAGGCAGATATGCACCATCAGAACGCTTCAAAGAAGAACTTACTGACCAGCTGTAGGCAGTGTGGTGAACAACCCCCTACAAGCTGCCAACTCTTGCCTGGTTGGCAACAGTCAGGCTGCAGCTAGTAGCTGAGTGAGGTAGCTGAGTGCAGCTATTTTGACCCAAATATAGGGCACTCTGATGGGCTATCTTCACCGAAGCACTACCTGCAGAGTTAATAAGATTGTATCAGCATTACCTTGCAATTTCTTCCTCTGCCAAATTCAGCCTCTTCCTTTTTCTCTTCACAGGGGTTATTCCTAATAAAAAACAAAACAAAACAAAAAACTTGCCCTTTGAAGTCCATCTCAGTGTCTACTTCCAGAGACCCCAGCCTGTGATCGTTGGTATTAGCAGTGGTCCAACAAGCAATCAGTAAGATGGGATCTGTGGTCTGATCATTCATCTGGCTGATGATGGTAAGTCTTGATGGCAGATGAAACACAGACAGCCCCTGGCACCATGTGGCCGTCCAACTGTTAAAACTGTCACAGGTTGCAAATTGGGGGGCCATGACAGTGGAAGGGGCAGTGAATCTGGGAATGAATGAATGAATGCTCACTCATGGGCAATGAAGAATGTCCTGGCCAGTTGTTCACGGGCATAGAAACGAAAAGACTAGAAAATCAGGACAAGGAGGTGTGGGACTGAGGCATGAGGATGGAAATATGGGAGTCAGCATGAAGTGTAAAGATTTTTGTTAACGCCCAACAGGGAGCATTGACCATGGAAGAAGCAATAAACAAGCAAGCAGACAAAATGACCTGGTCAGTTGCCACCATGGCTGATGCCATAAGTGCTGGCACAATGCACACACAAAGTGGGCACAGTGGCAGAGCGGAAGACTCTACAGGCCCAACTGTATGGATTCCACCGTATCCAGGCTGATTTATTTGTTTATCATTTATCATGGCTGCATGTCCAATCTGCCAGATACAGAGACCAATGCTAAGTGCCTAATATGGACGCTTATTCTTCCTCAAGGAGAATAACTGGCCGCTTGGTGATGAGAACTACATTGGTTTGCTCCCATCCTAGAAGGGCCAGCTCTTTGTCCTCACAGGGATAGAGAATTATTCCAAGTATGCTTTTGCTTTTCCTCACTGTAGGGCCTCAACTTGTATTACTAGGTGTTTGATCCACTTGCATAAGATCTCTTATAACATCATTATCAGGCCAGAGAATTCACTCCATAGCAATACAGATGTGAGAGTGGGCACATGACATATCACACACTGGTAATATCAGGCACTGTGTCACCCAGAAGGCATAGCCTGATAGTGCATTAAAAGCTCTACCAAAAGCACAGTTGAAGCACCAGCTCACAGATAATGCTCTGAAAAAATGGAGTACATCTACCAGGATGCAGTGTATATATATATATTGAATCAACGACTTTTATATAGAGCTGTGTTCTTGATAGGAAGGACACATGCATCTAAGAACCAAGGAGGTAGAAACAGAAGTGGACCTGCTGATCATCACTTCCAAAGACCCACTGAGGGACTCTGGGCTTCCTATCCCTGCAAATCTGGACTCTGCATATTCAAAGTTCCTCATTCTTAGGACCACTTTTGCCAAAAGACAAAGCAAGCATCCCACCGAATTTTAAGTTTTGGCTGCTGCCTGAACACTCCAGACTCTGTTTCTAGAGACTAGTAGGTAAGAAGGTGATCTCCAACTTGGCAAATGTAGTTGCTCAGGACCATTAGGAGAAGAAAAGGCTGCTGCCATACAATGCAGGCAGGGAGGGATATGTGTGGTATCTAGATAATCCACGTCACGCCTCTTCATACTTCTTTGCCCAATTTTGAATGTAAATGGACAAATACAGTGAACCCAACCTGAGAAGAGCATGGTGACAAGAGGCTCAGGTTCCTGAGAGTAGGGTCTGGATCATGCCATCAGGTAAGCCAGCAAGGACAAGCTGAGGGGGGAGGAAAATGTAGAATAAGTAATGGAGGAGTGAGACAACGAGTATTAATTGCAGCCCTGAGATCAAACGTAGCAGCAGGGACTATATTTTGTCTCACTAATCTCCCTCCTCTATATATCCCCTTGGAGGAGTTAACCATGGGAATTCTGGAGGAGCTGCTCTCTGAACTTATATAGAGAAGTAGGTTAAATTGGCACAAAGGACAGACTATGGTAGACCAGATATCTCTGTCCAGATTCTCCTTCAAAAAAGTTCTCATTGCTCTGCTGAAGGGAGCTGGAGCAGCAGTATCCAGCTTCAACTCCTTTGGTGTCAGCCTCTGCTGAAGGGCTGCCTTGCCTAGGCCAGGTCCTTCCCAGGATTTCCTACCTTTGGTGACTGAGTGAGGTTGAGTGAGACCTGCCCATTTCAGGGGATACGCCAATGGGCGATGCTCATTCCAGAATGTCTCACTGAGTTGGCAGAGGCTTTGCTGGGCCTGTATCTAAGTTCAACTTCTCTGCCCAATCCTGCTTCTTCCCCTTTCCCTTCACAGGTGTTGATCCCTAACTCCAGCTAATTGTATCTTGCACCCCAAACTCCATCTCAATGTCTGGTCCATCTCCAAACCTACAACATCATCAGTTCTACCTTTGGACATTCACGTGAAGGTTGTCTACTCTCTCTGAATGCCACTGCACCTGTGCACAGATATCAGCATCTTGGTGGCTTCTACAAGGTAGAGAATGTCACTGGTTGTAATGCAGGAGAGTAGCCTATTAACATAATTGCACTCAGAATGAGAGAAAAACTACATTTTGCAAGGTCAGGGAGTGCTGTCAGGAGGATGATGAAACTTCAGGACAGTGGAAGCTTGAGTACATGCTGTGCTTATGCTCATGTGGGAAATGCAGAAATGAATGGGGACATCTGCCTGATGGGTGGGGAGAAAGAGATCTTTTCCTTCTCTATTTAAGAGTGAAAATTAAAGATGGGGTGGGGTGGTATCTATAGAGAATGACTCTGTCTGGGTGATCTGTTACTTACTCCCTTAAAAAAAAAATCTGCCTAGAAGACTGACATTATTCTTCAAGGATTTTGGAAATAATTTGTGCTTCCTTTTAATGTGACATCTTTTGCAAACTGGACATTGAGAGTGCCTAGTTTTATTCAGGTTACCCCTTGAGGAATTATCATCCAAGATTTCAGACCTGCAGTTAAGTATTCAGCTATATCTCAGATTAAAATATTCATGCTAAACTGGATCCAGGAGTAAATTTTCAGCCTGATTATCAAACTGAATAAAAATGGTGTAAATGACTGTGGTCAATAGATCCAAGCCATCATGGTTCCTGGAATACACAGAAAATCATTATGGAGTTCTTACCACAATCTGAGTTACAGTTTCATAATTCCTAGTTCTGAACTGGTTGGTACAGAGGAAAAACTAGACATATAGCATTATAAGGATTGACTAAATTGAGGAAGTATTAAAAATTTCTTCCTTACATCATCATCTAGAAAGTACTTTACAGTCTAACTGCAACAACCTCCCAAATTCATAAGAAATTATTTTTCCATCCATAAGGAGAGAAGAGATTGATGGCAGATGTGCTGAAAAATTTATCTTTCTCAATGGAAAGTCAAAATATGCTGGATTTTTTTTTTTTTTTTTTTACTGCTACTGTAGGTTTTTCAATTATGCAGGCATTGGAACATTCAAACATACTGTGTCTCTAACACTGGAGAAATAATACGGAGGGTACTGTGCCAGGACTGGTAGAACAGTGACCATGATTAGGGCATACTGCTAAAATGGAATAGGAGTGCAAGTCCTCAGGCACAGGTGCCCTCTTGGTTATTACCTACAGAGACAGCTATACAAGCTATCTTGATAACAAATCCCTGATTCTACAGAGAGGCAATGTACAAAGTCTCAGACAATGAATATTGCTCACTTAAAGCCAATCACGACAATCCCATTTACCTTTCCAAGGGCCCAATTTTCCAGCCTGCTTTGCAGCCGAGGTGGCCATGGGTCTCAGTTACCATCAATGATGTGTAAGGGGACATAAGGCAAGAGGGAAGCAGATGTAACCAGGTTTGTAGGTTTGATAGTACAAAACCGGAGTTCTTATATGATAAGGGTCCCATTTATCATACACTAAATTGTAAGTATGAATGGTGAGTACTTAGATATCTGAAAAATTGAAAAACAATTAACACATTTTCTCTGTGAAGTAGGAGGTAAAAATTTATCTGCTGCACATGATGGGGGTGAAAAGAGGGTCACGTATTTGAAGAAAGTGAAAAGCTTCAGTTTAATCCTTTAAAAATTTTCGCCCCATGTTGGTCTAAGTTCTATTCATTCCATGGAGCATTAACGCCTTTGCATTTGACACTTGTGTACCTGGTCACTCTGGGAAGACAGATCCATTAATGTGCTTCAGCTGAACTGGAAGTGGTGTGACAGACAAAGGCAGAGTCACGTGGGTCCAGTTAGATCAGATTCGGGTATCAAAGGCACTATGGCTCCCACTTTGGTGGGTATGATGGAGGCTGTGTCAAAGCCCAGAACTCATTCAGAGAGGCTGAAACAGGTGGCAGCATTAGTGGATGAGGCAAACAGGAAGGCAGCTGGAGCTCTCTCCAAGCAAGCAGCTAGGACTCAGAGGATAATGGGTCAAAGCAAATCGGAGGGGATGCAAAACCAGATCTAAAACATCCTCTTTTCGTTAACCCAGGCATCAGCCAAGTCTGATATAACCATACAACTTCATCTAGATTTGTAAAGAGAAGTAGAAGGCAAGGCCATTTAAAGAAGGGAAGCTCGCCACATGATCACCCCTATTCCACAGATACGCTCATGCAGATAGCAGCTTAGAAATCATTGCAACTAGGAGCTCTGCTATTTGTTAATTTAGGACAGGACCAGGAGTAAAATTAACAGTGATCTGGTCCCACAAGACTGGAGTGGGGTGGAGAGAACACGTAAGTCAGAGGAATAGTAGTCAAGGGTGAATTTAGACAATGTCTCAACTTCTTCCCAAATGTTAAGTGAAGGAGAGGGATGATAACTGGGTTTATAATGAATAAGCAATAAGAATAACAGAATAAATAATCTCAATTATACTCATTTTCCAAAGCGACAGACAAGGTACCAATTTTTTTAATCACCCTCTGGATTTCATGGGGAATCTCTCATTCATATGTCTGCACAGTTCTCCTAGTCCTAACTTATGTTTTTCTCTGAACTCTTCTGCTTCTCTGTAGCTGAGAGAGTCCTTTATAGGGGGAGAGACAAAGTAAAAGAAAAAATCAGTTCTCCAGTTCATACTCCATTAGATAGTGTCATTTGAACCTATCAGCTAAATTTATGGCACCTTTGTTCTCTCGAGTGGGCTGTCTGTCTCTAAGGATCATCCATTTCCCTGTCAGATTGGGAGCACAAGAAGCTGCTTCAGGTCAGGTAGGAACCAGCACATCAGTTAATACTCTGAATGCGGCCTCAGTATGAGATTTGATCCAGCCACTATCTTTCTTCACACAGATAGAACATCTCCATTTCCTGAATATTGTTTTGCAACTTAATCATATTTACAAGATCACTCAGCCTTATATCATCTGCAGATCTTAGCCTAGACACAGACATTCTTTTCTAAAGGAAGATTTATAAGAAGCCTGCCTAGAGGAAGTGAGATGCTCCAGATGACCCCTGAAAGTCTCTGCCAGGCTGTGTTTTTAATTTTCCATAACATTTCATTATGTAAAACAGACCCATTAGCTGTGTTTACTCAGGCACATGGAAGAAGATTGAGACAATTACCTAAAAATCCACTTTGACTAAAGAAAAAGTGGGAAATGGGGCCTGAGTTATCCAGGGTGTTTATTTCCATTGATCAAAGTCACAAAATAATTATTTCATTTCACTCTGCCTGATTAGTCATAAGTTCATGACAGTTTTTATCTTAGGACAGACTGAAAGGGAAATATGATGAAACACTATAAAAACTGACATAGCAGAAAGCTGTCCATTAAGGGTTCCTTACTTAAAGTGAAAGAACACTTCCATAAAGTCAGAATTGTTTAAAGTGTAAGTTAGATTACTGAGGCTAAAAGAACTAATTCAGTGAATACTGATGAAGAAATGATGATCAAAAGAATACTAAATTTACACCATAAATAATAAAAAGGCTTTTGCTAGCTCTTAATCAGAATCATGGTCATAATGCTGAGCTTCACAGAAGATCACAAAATAAGAGGTAAATAATATATGAGATACTTTTTCTAGTAGCTGCTACATGATCTAAAGAAAGAGACATTTTGAAACACTGCTTAGAATTATTGAAAATTTACCCATGAATTTAAAATTCACCAAGGCAGTGGAAACACAAAAGACCCCAAATAGCCAAAGCAATCCTAAGAAAGAAAAATGGAGCTGGAGGAATCAGCCTCCCTGATTTCAGAGTATACTACAAGGCTAGAGTAATAAAAACAGTATGGTACTGGCACAAAAACAGAAATATAGATCAATGGAACAGGATAGAAAGTCCAGAAATAAACTCACGCAACTATGGTCAACTAATCTACAACAAAGGAGGCAAGAATATACGATGGAGAAAAGACAGCCTCTTCGATAAGTGGTGCTGGGAAAACTGGACAGCTACATGTAAAAAAAATGAAATTATAACACCCTCTAACACCATACACAAAAATAAACTCAGAATGGATCAAAGACATAAATGTAAGGCCAGAAGACTAGATACTATAAAACTCTTAGAGGAAAACATAGGCAGAACACTCTTTGACATTAACTCCAGCAGTATCTTTTTTGATCCACTTCCTAGAGTAATGAAAATAAAAACAAAAATAAACAAATGGCACCTAATTAAACTTAAAAGCTTCTGCATAGCAAAGGAAACCATAAACAAGATGAAAAGACAACCCTCAGAATGGGAGAAAATATCTGCAAACTAAGCAACTGACAAGGGATTAGTCTCCAATACATACAAACAGCTCATGCAGCTCTATGTGAGAAAAAAAAAAAAAACCCAGTCAAAACATGCGCAGAAGATTTAAAGACATTTCTCCAAAGAAGACATACAGATGGCTGAAAAGCACATGAAAAGATGTTCAACATCACTAATTATCAGAGAAATGCAAATCAAAACACACTGGTCAGAATGGCCACCATCAAAAAGTCTACAAACAATAAATACTGGAGAGGGTATGGAGAGAAGGGCACCCTCTTACACTGCTGGTGGGAATGTAAATTGGTACAACTACTATGTAGAACAGTATGGAGATTCCTTGAAAAACTAAAAATAAAACTACCATATAATCCAGCAATCCTACTCCTGGGCATATATCCTGAGAAAACCATAATCCAAAAGGATACATGCACCCCAATGTTCACTGAAGCACTGTTTACAATAGCCAAGACATGGAAGCAACCTAAAGGTCCACGGATAGAGGAATGGGTAAAGAAGTTGTGGTACATATATGCAATGAAATATTACTCAGCCATAAAAAAGGTCATAGTAAGTGAATTAAGTCAGACAGAGAAAGACAAATATATGATATTGCTTATATGTGGAATCTTAAAAATGGTACAAATGAACTGATTTACAAAACAGAAATAGAGTCACAGATGTAGCAAACAAACTTAGGGTTACCAGGGGGAAAGGGGAGGAGGGATAAATTGGGAGATTGGGATTGACATATGCATACTACTATATATAAAATAGATAACTAATAAGGACCTACTATATAGCGCAGGGAACTCTACTCAATACTCTGTAATGACCTATATGGGAAAAGAATCTAAAAAAGAGTGGATATATGTATATGTATAACTGATCACTTTGCTGTACAGCAGAAACTAAAGCAACATTGTAAATCAACTATACTCCACTAAAAATTTTTAGAAATAAAATAACATTCACCAAGGGAAACACAAGCTAACTCTCGTAATGGGAATAATGAAAATAAATACCCCAAAATTGGACTACTGTAATTCAAGAAAGTGATTTAAAACAAAACCCAATTTTTCTTTTTCCATGGTTGATGAACCATCAAGTCACAAACCATGCTCATCATAATTTTCTATATATGGTACTGGCAAGGCTATTTACTTTCGGCCAAAGATCAGGAAACATTCCTTGGCAATGGGATCTCTTAATCTGTGAAATATTCTCTGAGGGAAAATGGTAGAATTCCCTTCACTGGTCACTCACTGTTTACTTCAAAATTAGAGTGGACAAAATTTGATAAGACATATCATGGGAAGCAAATTCACTTTAAAGGGAGAAATGAGAGATACAAAAGACAAAAAAGGGAAACAACTTCTGTTCAGTGCCCACCCTGTGAAAGAAAGGCATTTTAACACACTCATTTAATATTTGCAGCCACTCCGGGAAAGGATGTTATGAACATTTTGCAGATGAGAAAACTGAAGCTAAGAGCAGCTTGCTGAAGCCAAGAGTAGTGAATGACAGGACTGGGGACTTGACCCAGGTCTGTCATATACTGTGATGGTTAATTTTATGTGTTAACTTGACTAGGGCATGGGATGGCCACATAATTTGGTTAAACATTATTCTGGGTGGGTCTGTGAGGGTGTTTCTGGATGAGAAACACCAGAATAACATTTATTCTGGATGAATGTTATCCAGAATAACATTTTATTCGATAGGCTGAGTGAATAAGATTGCCCTCCCCAACGTGGGTAGGTCTCATCCAATCTGTTTGAGGCCTGAATAGAATAAAAGCTGGAGTAAGAAAGAATTCATTCTCTGTTTTTCAGCTGGGATATTGGTTTTCTGCACTTGAACTGGAACTTACACCACCAGTTCTCCTGGGTCTTCAGCTTGCAGAAGTGGAATTTCTCAGTCTTCATACTCATATGATCCAGTTTCTCAAAAAAAATCATATATATATATATATACACACACACACATACATATTAGTTCTGTTTCCCTAGAGAACATACCCTTAGGCCCATAGCTTTTTCTGTTCTGAGAAAGAAGGTATGTTAAAGTGACTATCACAGAAAAGTCAAGTGCAGCAATATTTAAATCTCTACTTAATTAGGTAGTCAGTCTTTTTCTATATTTGCCATGTGTAATTGCATACTGTGTCCAAGATACGAACATGTAAGGGTAGGAAAAACAAGCATACAATAGCAAAATAAGACTATCTTCTCGTCACTGGGTTTGCAAATTAGGAGATTAATGAAAACTATCAAGAGTCCAGTTACAATAAAGTTATAGGAATGAAACCCAGATTGCTGGGGACTTAATGATGGGTGACAGAAACTATCATCAACAATTCACCCAATGTGCACATTGTTGTCAGAATTCTCTTTCAGTGGTAGCAGGAAATGTAGATAACTCTTTCAAGAAGAGAAAAGAGAGAAAGTGTTATGAGGGGAAAGAAGGATTATGGAAAGAAGTAATCTTTTCAAACAAAATGATACTTCAGTATGTTCACAGGTTGAGAAGAATCAAGGAAAAAAGGAAATGAAACGGTTGAAGGTGAGATTAGATAATTAATAGTTAACAATAATGGGGACTTCCCTGGCAGTCCAGTGGTTAAGACTCTATGCTTCCATTGCAGGGGGCCTGGGTTCAATCCCTGGTCGGGGAACTAAGATCTCACATGTCGCGCGGCACGGCCAAAAGAGGTTTTTTTTTTTAATTTAAAAAGAATAGTTAACAATAATAATAATAATTACTATTTAATTAAAATTACTGAGACACTATTTGAAGGGATGGAAATCAGAGGAAGTAGAAGTGATACTTTCTGGAAAAAGATGGAAGAAGAAGATGTGAGCAAACTCAGAGCCATATAAGGCATTGCTGTCATTAACGCACTATCTCTAAGAAGTCAGGAAGACCTTGGATGTGCATAAAGGGCCATGCTTGAATAAAGTAGGAAAGACTTGAATAAAGTAGGAAAGACTAGAATATGTAATATGTGCATGGAAAAAGGGACAGGGATGGCAAGAAGGAATTGGATGGGATAAGAGGAAAAGGATTGTTGAGTAGCCCTAAGGCATTTGAGGTGGAACTAAGTTCCTGCTTAGGTGATGTTTGCCACCAACCATCAGCATCTTGGAAATAGAAAGGAGATGGTTTGATTTTTCCTAGGTTGATGATTCAGAGGGTAAGAGATGTATCAAAATAGAAAGGGTACAAGTAAGAACAGAGTTGAAATGGAAAGTTAAGGATCCCAAGCTCGGAGTGAGAAAAGTGAATATAATTGGGACTATATACTTGGAAAAATATGAGAAGCCAAGGCCCTGGGAGTTGACTTGAAGAGAAGCTCAATGGAAGTAGAATAATGGCAAAGGCAGAAACATAAGCGTCCAGGAAGATTTTAAATGTTAAAACTTGTTTTAAATTACTTCTGGATGATAATGAGTTCTAAGGTGTAGCCAAATATGTGAATCACTAATATCCCCTGGAAACAATAAGCCAGTATAACAGGATGGAAGGTCAATATACAAAAGTCAATTGTTTTCTTATACACCAACAATGAAAAAATAATATTTGAAATAAAAAATACATTTACAATAGTCCTTAAAAAATGAAATGCTTAGGTATTAATCTAACAAAATAGGTACAGGACCTGTATGCAGAAAACTACAAAAGTCTGATGAAAGAAATCAAATAAGCTATAAAGAAGTGAAGAGAGATTCTGTGTTGTTGGATTGGAAGACACAATATCATTAAGATGCAAATTCTTAAACTGAAGCTTCAACACAATTAAAATAAAAACCCCAGCAAACTAGTTTGCGGATATCAACAAGCTGATTCTAAAATTTATATGGAAAAGCAAAACACCTAGAATAGGCATACATTATGGAAGAACCAAGAGGGCTCACGCTACCTGATCAAGATAGTCACACTCACACTACAATGATCAAGATTGCAAAGTACTGGTAAAAGAAAAGGCACGTAAATCAATAGAAGAGAACACAGAGCCTAGACATAGACTCATACAAGTACAGTCAACTGATCTTTGACAAAGGTGGAAAGATAATTCATCGGAAATAAGAAAGCCTTATCAACAGGTGTTGCTAGAACAACTGGATATCCGTAAGCAAAATAATGAACTTAGACACAGACTGTATGCCTGATATCAAAATTAACTCAAAATAATATGTAACCGTGAAATGCAAAACTATAAAACTTCTAGAAGAAAACAGAAGAAAATCTCCATTTGATCTTGGGTTAGGTGATGAGTTTTTAGATAAAACACTAAAAGCATGATTCATGGAATAAAAAATTACTAAATTGTATTTTATTAACATTAAAAACTTCCTTTCTGCAAAAGACACTGTTAAAGAATGAAAAGACAAGCTGTACACCAGGAGAAAATATTTGTACAACACATTAGCCAGAATATACAATGCATTCTTAAAATTCAACAATAGGGAAACAAACACCCCATTAAAATAGGCAAAAGCTCTGATAAGACACCTCACCAGGATATGCAGGTGGTAAATAAGCATATGAAAAGATGTTCAACATTTGTCATTAGAAAAATGCAAATTAAAACAACAAAGAGGGCTTCCCTGGTGGTGCAGTGGTTAAGAATCCACCTGCCAATGCAGGGGACAAAGGTTCGAGCCCCGGTCTGGGAAGATTCCCACATGCCGCAGAGCAACTAAGCCCATGCACCACAACTACTGAGCCTGCGCTCTAGAACCTGTGAGCCACAACTACTGAAGCCCGTGCACCTAGAACCCGTGCTCCTCAATAAAAGAAGACACCACAATGAGAAGCCCACGCACCGCAATGAAGAGTAGCCCCTGTTCGCTGCAACTAGAGAAAGCCCGCGCGCAGCAGTGAAGACCAATGCAGCCAAAAATAAATTAAAATAAATTTTTAAAGAGCCAATGAGATATGGCTATGTTAGACTTACATGAATGAATAAAGTAAAATTTTTAAAAACCTGACAATACCAATTGGTGGTGAGGATGTGGACCCACAGAATCTCCTACTCATTCCTGGTGGGAATGCAAGATGGTACAGGCACTTCAGAAAATAGTTTGGAAGATTCTTACAAACATAACATAGTCTTATCATACAACCAAACCCAGCTGGTTTGAAAACTTAGGTCCATAGAAAAGTCCGTGTGCAATTTTTTATAGGAGTTATATTCATAATCATCAAAAACTAGAAGCAACCAAGATGTCTTGTAATAGGCGGACAGATAAACTGTGGTACATCCATACAGTGGAATATTATTCGGTGATAAAAATAAGTGAACTATCAAGCCATGAAAAGACATGGGAGCACCTTAAACGTATATTGCTAAGTGAAAGAAACTAAACTGAATGAAAGAAGTCTGAAAACACTGCATACTGTATGACTCCAACTATGTGACATTCTGGAAAAGGCAAAACTGTAGAGATGGTAAATAGATCAGTGGGTGTTAAGGGTTCAGGGTTATGGGGAGAGATGAATAGGTGAAGTATAGGGGACCTTTTAGTATGGCGAAACTATCTCATAGTTAAGGGTACTGTAATGATGGATACAGACATTATGCATTTGTTAGAAAAGAAAATAAAATCTGCATAAAAATCTGCAGCAGAAAAACTGAATGTTAATTAATGTAAGTTCAAAAAATCATTTAGGAGGTTGAAGATTCTGGATTCAATGTAGATTGTGACAAAAGAATCTAACTATATTACAAATGTATGAAGCAATCTCACTGAAGTGGATAGGAAGGAGAAGATGCTCACCTAAATAACTTTAGAAATGAATGTTGATTCTATAAGACTAAAGGCAAAAGGCACTGTACATAAGCACTTGCTATTTAATAAAGTTATTTTCCAAAGGGGTACAGGTTAACAGTTCTGAAACCACTATACATATATACTAGAATAAACAATTATATAAATGCATGGTAGAAGATAGGGACCAAGTTTCTCACTGTTGGGGTGAGAGGTTACAGACAAGCAAGGGGGAAAAAGTTAGAACGATCCATGTGGAATTAGACGATTACTCATGTCAGCTTAATATAGATACTGATGAATATGATATATATAAATATTTATAGATAGGTGTGTACTCACTGATTAGTGTGATAGAGATTTCCTTGCTTTCCTATAAAAGTAACCAGGGCTCCCTGGAGAAATGGCTGATTCTAGGACTGGGGCAGGGAATAAACAACGTGAGCCCTGAGCATCTTATAGTGCCAGAAAGTAAAGAAGTACTAAAATAATAAAAAAAAAATCAATGATGTGGGTATATCAATGGGATACAGGTGCCAACTGAAAGAGCTGCCAATGGTCAAAGCAAGAATAATTTGAGCAAAAAAAAAAAAACAAAAACAACAAAAGTCAAGCAGTATTGGCTTATAAAGATATAAATAAATTATTGAATAATTAAATAAGAGGGGCAATAGAGACAAATAGGTGTTGCAGAAGAATACCATGTAACTCATACAGATGCTCTGTCTTCAAGAGATGAAGCATAATTTCTTGGTTCATTAAGTGTGGGCTGTGCATAGTGACTTCTTTCCCAAGGAAGGTAGTGTAGAAGGGGGTGGGGTGATGTGAGAGCCGTTTTACAGGAAGAAACCTGACAAATACTACCTCCTCCGGGTGATCAAAGTTAACAGCAACAGTGCTAAGTCATGTTAAAGCATGTTCTCTTGATATGATGTCATGAGAAGGGCCCTTTACCTGTGTGCTCTTTCTCAAAATTCTTCAGTCAAATCATGACAAAAAAAAAAAAAAAAAAAAAAAAAAAGGGCTTCCCTGGTGGCACAGTGGTTGAGAGTCCGCCTGCCAATGCAGGGGACACGGGTTCGTGCCCCGGTCCGGGAAGATCCCACATGCCGCGGAGCGGCTGGGCCCGTGAGCCATGGCCGCTGAGCCTGCGCGTCCGGAGCCTGTGCTCCACAGCAGGAGAGGCCACAACAGTGAGAGGCCCGCATACCAAAAAAAAAAAAAAACAAAAAACATAGAAAAACCAATAAAGGGAAATTCTACAAAGTACCTGACCAGTATACTTCAAAACTCTCAAGGTCATTAAAAAAAAAAGGCTGAGAAACTGTCACAGCCAAGATCACTGAGGGCTTTTTCCTAGGACTGTATATGTTTTATGTTTTGGTTGAGCTTGACATAAGAAAAAGGAAGATCCCTAGGACGTTACATATTTTCCCTGAAAATACACTTCACAGAGTACTCCTTTAAATTGTTCATGAAAAGAAAAAAAAAAACAGCATGGGATGTAGAGAATCAAAATTGGAATCCTTTTTTTAAAAGGAATAAAAAGTGTAAAAGTTTTGGAGAGAAATTCTAGAAATAGAAAATAAAGAAGTTCCAATATATTCACAGTTGAGGTCTAAAGGAGGCATACAAAGAAATGGACTAGAAAAAATTAAATCTATAATTTAAAAAATTCATTAAGTAAACAAAGATGACATCCTCTCAAAGATACTTGATTTCAAAAATGAAGAAAGAAAACTTAAGGAAGCCAAAAAAAAATATCAAGTCATTTGTAGAGAGGAAAGCAGACCGACCTTTTGTTTCTCCACTGCAACTTTCAAGAGTAGAAGTCCATAGAATAATAAGCATCTTGAGTACAGGATGCTCAAGAAAAGAAAGTTTACACAAAGGGTTTAATATATAGCTAAATTATCTTTTAAACGATTCATAACAAACTCAGGAAGTATCATTTCCATGAGTAAGTACTTCTTGAGAAAACTACTTCAGTCAAACTTCAGCCAGTCAGGAGACAACTAGGGAAACCATGGCAACAAAACAGTCAGTGAGGACCAAGGCTAAAGCAGATGTAGGGAGTCGAGTGACAGGAAAAAAAAATGTAACCATTTGTATTCTGAAAATGCAGAAATGATGAAACTAAGGAAAACTTGTGGGGAAAGAGGGGGAAGATTGAAGGTAAAGAAGATGACTTCATCTGTAATCTCTGGAGTCAAAGGATATCATTTAATGCTGGCAGAGCAATTAATACATGTTTAAGCATATTTAACAATACAGAAGTAAATGTGAAGAAAGACAGCACTGTTGACTAAAGTCAGTTGGTGAAGAGAGAGAGAGAGAGAGAGAAGTGGAAATATGTGGATTTTAGCCTTGCTTATAGTAGAGAACTAATAGAAACTGGCTAAAGAAACATTAGACCCCAAATGTATATATCAAAATAGAAACAGACTCACAGATGTAGAGAAGAAACTAGTGGTTACCACTGGGGAGAAGGAACTGGGGAGAGGCAAGGTAGCAATACTGGGATTAAGAGATACAAACTACTTACATATAAAACAAATAAGCAACAAGGATATGTTGTACAGCAAAAGGAAATATAGCCATTGTTTTGTAACAACGTTAAATGGACTATAGTCCATAAAACTACTGAATCACTATGTTGTACAGCTGAAACTAACATAATATTGTAAATCAACTATACTTCAATTAAAAAGGAAAGAAACACTAGACCAGTGGTCCTCAGAGCATTGTCTGTGGACATAAAGGAGTCCTGGTAACACTTGGAGGTTTATGAGATAAATAATATTTGCATAATAATACTAAGATGTAATTTGCCCCTTTCACTGCGCAGACATTTGTACTGATGCTGCCAAATAATAATGATAAAATTGTTTACATTTTAGAAGAAATCAAAGCAATGACACAACTGTAATAGCAGTCAATGCATCCTTCACTGTCATAACACTTAAAAAAATACTTCCAGCTTTACATAAGAATGTCCTTGTGGAAAGGTAAAAATTCTTAATTTTATTATACCTTAACCCAGGAAGACATGTCATTGAAAAATGCTGTGTAATAAAATGGAAGGCACACAGAACACTTGTGCTGCCCACCAAGGACTGATGATTGTCTCAAGGAAAAGCACTTGTGCAACTGTTTCAGCTGTGAGTGGAACCAGCTGCTTTTTTTTATGAAACACCACTTTTACTTGAAAGAATAAGTGACAACCTGTGGTTAATCTGATTTTAGTATTTAGCAGACATGTCTTAGAAAATGAACAAACTAAGCTACCCAGCCCAAGAAAAACCACTGAAAAGCAAAAATCAGAATCTTGGAAAAATTGTCTCTGCTACTTCAAGCTTGACAATTTGCTAATACTTAGCTTTTTTTTTCTGATGAGAACAGTGATGATGCTAATAAATCTGTCTTTTATAATAGTTGATAAAATGTGTCAATGTTTGGAAGATCTGTATAAGTCAGTGAACCAATATTTTCCAAATGAATAATGCATCATTTTATAAAAGGATGCATAAGCAAAAGGTCCATTTGAATTGCAAAATAGATCTCAATGCAACAGAATACCAAAACTCTATTGACATGGTTTAAGTTCCAACTTGTGGTATAATATTTTAAAAACTACTAGTTGCTGAGTTTTAGTGTAATGTCAAAGAAGGATAATGACAATATTCTGAAAAATCTACTAAAATACTTGGTACTTTCCAACTACACATCAGCGTGAAACCAGATTTTCTACATACACTTCAACCAAAACAATACACCATAACAGATTGAGTACAGAAGCATATATAAGATTTCAGCTGTGTTTTATTAAGCCAGGCATTGAAGTGATTTGCGAAACATGTAACAATGCCAACCTTCTCATGAGTAGTTTTTGTTTTGAAAAATTATATTTATAAATGTGATATTTATGTTAACATGTAATGAGTTTATTACTGTTACTTTGAAATAAGATAAACATTTAAAAAATATCTCAGCTCTAATTTCTAATGCAGGAAACATGGGTTGGAATAGCTCACATAAACACGGGCCCTTTGGGATTCTGAGTACTTCTTAAGATCATAAAACAAATCCTGAGACAAAGAAGTTTGAGAATTAAACTAAGTGTGTTATATAGCTTGACAATTTCAAAGTCTGTCTTGGGAATAATCCTTTAAAATGTAGGATTAAGTGGACTCACCTCAATATAACTGAATGTTTCTTAAATATATCTAAAACCCTGCATTATACATCAGCTAGATATAGAATTCTGGGAAAATCTTGTGCTACCTCCTGTGACTTTCATGTTTTCTAACAAGAAGTTCATCCTCAATGAAATTATTATTCCCCTATATGTAAAGTGTTATTTTGCTATTTTCAAGGTTTATATCTTTTGCTAAATTGGGGAGGTTTTCAGCTGTTATATCTTAAAGTACTTTCCGGCCCTGCCTTCTTCCTCTCATTCCAGGACTCCAATGACATGAATGTTAGATCTTTTACTATAGTCTCACAGGTTTCTGAGGCTCTGTTAAAATTTTTTTCAGTCTGTTTTCTCTCTGTTCTTCAGACTGCATAATTTCTATTGTTCTATAGTCAACTTCACATGTTCTTCCCTCCCCCCTCCTTTCTTCTATTGAGCTTATCCACTGAGTTTATAGTTGCAGTTACTGTATTTTTCAGTTCTAAACTTTCCATTTGGCTCCTCTTTCTATCTTCAATTTCTCCTCTGAAATGTTCTATTTATTTGCTGAGACATTCTATTTTTTAATTTGTTCAAGCATGTGCATAATCACTTGTTGAAACATTTTTACAAGGGCTGCTTTAAAATGTTTGTCAGGTAATTCTAACATCGCTATCATCTTAGTGTTGGTATCTCCTGATTGTTTTCTTTTCATTTGAGTTGGGATTTTCCTTGTTCTTGGTATGACATGATTTTCTATGGAAACCTGGACATTTGGGTATTATGTTATGAGACTCTAGACCTTATTTAAAATTTCTGTTTTAGTTAGCTTCCTCTTACAGAACTCAGGCAGGGGAAGGGGAGGGGACACCTCTGCTGGTGTAAGTAAAGTCCAGGTTCTCATTCAGTTTCTGTTGACACCTGAGGGGGAGAAGGGGCTCTTTGTTAAGGGGGGTGTTAGTGGGAGTTCTGGCTCCACATTAAGCCTCTGCTGACACCCACCATGGGTGGGAGTGAGACTTCTGATTCTCTAGTGGGCCTGCTCTGACACCATGGGTCTCGGGGAAGGGGGTGGACTGAGGACCACCAGCATTTGCAGGTAGAGGTGGAGGAAGGGCCACAGTTTTTTCTGTGCTGTTTGGTTAGTGTAGAGGGGTTATTGTCTCAACATTTTCTGTTTTGCTAGGCTGGCCCTCTCCCAGTCATTTGGCTAGAAAGAGTGGGCTTTTGTTGGGACTTTCTTTTTGTGTACGTCTATCGGTATTTCTGAGTTTCCAGCTTTTCCAGTTCTATGTCTGATTTATATGAGCCAAAAACAAAACCCAAGGAATTCACCACTGAGTTGTTCCTTAGGTCCCAAGGTCTGTAGTTGTCTTCTCTGCGCTTTTCAGAGTCTTCTCATGTTTGTCTTATATAAAATGCCCAAGATTTTTAGTTGTCCTTAGAGGGAGGGATAGGGAAAAGTACATCTATTTCATCTTCCCAGGAATAGAAGTCTCCAAATGATGGACTTTTTAATAATACCAAGGAATAGTACAAGGTAGTCAAAGAGAAAAATGAAACTGGATAAATCTCATAATGTATACTACACTCCCTAAAAATATTCTAAATGAATTAAATATTTGAATGTGGAATACAAAACCATAAAAGTAAACATGGAAGAATTAGTTTATAAGCTCAGACTGAGGAAAAAATTCTTCTAATTATAATATATCTGGCAACCGTAAAAGAACATGAATTCATTTACATAAAAATTAAATCTTTTATATGATATAGCAAAAAAACCCCAAATATTATAAGCTTAGTCAAAAAAATCAAATGGCAAACTAAAAGTATATATTCCCAATTTATGTCATAAAGAGTTAATCTCCTTGACACACAGATAGCTACCAATTAGTAAGAGAATCATCGATAACTCAATAAAAAATAGGCAGAGAATATGAAAAGACAGTTCACAGGAAAGCAAATACAAATGGTTCTCAAATAATTTAAAAGATACTTAACCTCATTCATAATAGAGAAACACAAATTTAAAAAACACTGGGAAAACATTGTCCTCCACCTCTTTGAGACTAGCAAAAATCCAAAAGTTCATAACACATTCAGTGAGTACAACTATGGGGAAATAGTTTCATCCATTGCTGGTAAGAGCATATACTGGTACAGCCCTTTGGTGAGCATTTTGGTAATATCAAAATTACTTCTAGGAATTTATCCTAAGATATAATTGCATGTGTGGAAAATGATGCATGTATGTGGTTATTCATTGTAACTTTTTTTAATAGCAAGAGATTGAAAACAATCTGTGGTTAAATGAAAACATGTGTGTAATATGCTACTACATGTATTTTTAAAAGAGGAGGGAAAATCTACAATTTTATTGGCTTGTGTTTAAATTAAAATTCTTTGTAAGAATAAACAGGAAACAAGTAAGAATGACTTCCTGGGACCTGGGAGAGGCAAGATATTTTCTGAGCCAATAGAGGACTTGTGGGAAGGCAACTTTTCATTGGATACCTTTTTGTATTTTTGATATTTGGATCATGTGAAACAAGGAAGAAAAAAGAGGAGGGAGAAAGAGAGAGGAGGGAAGGATGGAGGAAGGAAGATTTAGGAGACTTACGGGGGCAAAAGGACAGGAAAAAAAAAAAAAAAAACTAGCATGAAGAGATGGCTGCCAGAATCCAATTAGTGATTATTTAGGCATCACAAAGGGGGACAAGTTGATGATATTGAAAAGGAGAGTAAACAATAAGGTCCTACTGTAGAGCACAGGGAACTATATTCAATATCCTGTGATAAACCATAATGGAAAAGTACATGAAAAAAATATACATGTATAACTGAATCACTTTGCTGTACAGCAGAAATTAACACAACATTGTAAATCTACTATACTTCAATAAAATAAGTTTTAAAAAAAGAAAAGGAGAGTGCAGCACAAAGTTTGCTAAGAGGGTAACATATATATTTTTAATACACTGTATGTTGACCAATGCAAATTACATAATCTGTATGTTCAGCTTTGTTCTTCTACCAAGTGATAAGCACAAAGGTGACTTTCTTTTCATAGACAGGTAAAGCTTTGAAAAGCACTTGCGAAATGTAGTTGACTCGAAAAGTCGGGAATGGATTTAAGATTCCGGTCCTGAGAGCTAGTCCATTATCACACTTACCCATTCCATAAAATGATACTCCATAACATCAGCATCAGACAGTCACTGTGGGCCACTGATCATGCAGGATGTATCTGGACATACGGAGAGAGGCCAGTCAGAGATCCCTGAACATTAACTTTGCTCTTTACAGGGTAAGAACATGGTCTTGATGCTGGGGTTGACTTAAGAACCAGGAAGCTCCCATTACCTGCAAACACACCTTTTCCTAGGCATATTAAGTCTACATACTACTTGAAGAACACAGTAAGTGAAAAAGAACTGTGGCACCACCGTAAATTAAGCTTTTCAGAGCTAGTGAGACCCTGCCTCATGCCTGGAAGCTTCCTGGCCACCCCATTCCCCCACAGCAGAGATTCTTGTGGACCTCAAGGAGTACCGTCAAGGTGGGCTACCGTGTGCCTATTCTCTGTGGCCAACGACTGTAGGTGAAGAGCTGTATCCTTTGTCAAGTGAGTCAGAAACTTTAGCAAATCTGTAAGTGAGACAGTGAGTGAGTGAGAGGGGAGGGGGTGGGAAGAAAGAAGAGATGGAGTGAGAGAAGAGAGAGGGTAGAAAAAGGGGAGTGAGAAAAAGAGAGAGAAGAGAGGATGAGGAAGAAAGAGGAGGGAGAGAGGGAGGAAAGAGGGAAGAGGAGAGAAGGAGCAGGGGGAGGGGAGAGACAGACGGGAAGAGAAGAGGGAGAGGACAGAGAAAAGGGAAGGAGAGAGGAGAATGCCTACTGGATGTTTGATGTGCTCTCCTACATTGTTTAAATTGAAGTATAGTTAATTTATCATGTGTTAGTTTCAACGTACAGCAAAGTGATTCAGTTATACATACATACATCTGTATATTCTTTTTCAGAGTCTTTTCCCTTATAGGTTATTACAAGATATCAGGTATAGTTCCCTGTGCTATACAGCAGGTCCTTGTTGTTTACCTAGTTTATATATAGTAGTTTGTATATGTTAATCCCAAACACCTAATTTATCTTTCCCTCCCACCACTATCCTCTTTGGTGACCACAGTTTGTTTTCTATGTCTGTGGGTGTATTTCTGTGTTGTAAATAAGTTCATTTGTATCATTTTTTTAGATTCCACATATAAGTGATATCATATGATATTTGTTTTTCTCTGTCTGACTTACTTCTCCACTATAGTACTCTGCCCAGGATGGTCCATGGCAACTGTGGAGTTTTTTTTGGTTTTTTTTTCTCTCCAAGTGATGACCTGCCTCCGGGCATGACTTTTTCAAGATACCTTCTTTACTTCATCATTTCAAAGTAGTTTATTCCTAACGCCCTGATGATTGTTATTCTTCAGTAATTTCCACTGAAGACAAGTAGAACCACTATAAAAGTTTTACGTTAGCATCTGGAAGGTTAAACTTCTCTGGTATTTTTGTAATACCTCTAGAATATCATTTGTCAGTAATTTAGGGTCAAACTGTTCAGTGTAGTAATGAACACACACACACACACACACACACACACACAAACATCTAAAACAAAACATATTTCTGAGACATACCCAGCACAAACACAGGGAATGCCTATATAGGCTGGTGCTTCCCCAGTATCCTGCTGGTGCCTCACAGTAACCCTCCAGGGCAGGTGTCTTCCCCACAGGTTACACAGGAGCCTATGAGGCTTGGCAGGGTGAATTATCCAAGTTGGCGAGCAAAGACGTCTTTCACATTTACGCCTTTTTATTTGAGCTCCTATTCTTTCATATTCATAAGCTTTCCTCGGTATTGCTTTTATTCTGTTTTTTTTTTTTTAACCCTTACTCCATTGTGACCTAACATCCCACACTGAGGTTTATCTCACGTGCAGACCATACAGCTACTTTGGTCTTCGAACTCTAACAGTAAGGAAATAATTTTCATAAGTAAGCAATCAACAGGTCATTGTTCCGTGTTCCTGCCTGGGTTCAGAAGCATGTCTTTGGCATCTTTGCTTGCAGAACTCCTGATAACAGGAGCTGTGATTTATTTCTGAGCTCCCAGAATTACACATCCTTGAACTCTGCAGATTCCTATTCTCTCCTTTCTCCGTCCTGAGCTGAAGCCTGTAACTGAAAAATATACCATACAATTTTTAAAAATTCTGCACCAGAATGGTTGAACAAGCACAGGAAAGATCAATATCAATTTGGTTGGGAGAGGTGCAAAAAAAATGCTATTTGCTATACACATTGGATTTGTGGTGTGCAATAGATTCCAGGAATAATCACAGGATTTGTTTAATGAAAGCTATGACAAAACGGAATATTGGTGTATGCTACCTCAGGGTAATTTTTCACTTATACATCCAGTAAGCATTTATGGAGTCTCTGCTAAGTTCCAGAATTATGCTGAATACAATCTAGATAATACAAAACAAAACCTGATAACTACTGTGTGATGCCTACTGGGGAAACATGGTGAGAGCGTCAGGCAGGAAATTCAGATGCCTGAGTTATAAACCTATCTACAAATAATTGCTGTGTGATCTTGGGCAGGTCATTAATCTCTGTAGTTCTTTTTCCTCAGCTATAAAATAAGTCTCTTTCAGGGCTCAAAGTTATATGGTCTGCAATAGGTGCTGAAAAACTAACAAAGTTGAAAAATACAGATGTTTGCCTACAGACAAAATGCTGGTGGAATTCCAAAGTTAAAGAAAAAAAATCATAGGACCCACTTTCAGTACTGCCTGATGAATTACTAGATCCTTTGAAATGTTTATCTTCATTTCAAGAGTCATCCCCCTGGTTGGGAAGGGGGATACGATCTCTATAACATATAATTGCACTAGAGGTAGATATTAAGGAACCACAATTAAGACTGCGTTAAAAACAGCAACAAGGGCTTCCCTGGTGGCGCAGTGGTTGAGAGTCCGCCTGCCGATGCAGGGGACACGGGTTCGTGCCCTGGTCCGAGAGGATCCCACATGCCGTGGAGCGGCTGGGCCCGTGAGCCATGGCCGCTGAGCCTGCGCGTCCGGAGCCTGTGCTCCGAGACGGGAGAGGCCATAACAGTGAGAGGCCCGCGTACCGCAAAAATAAAAAATTAAATAAATAAAATAAAAACATCAACAAACAAATACCATATGATTTCACTTATATGTGGAATCTGAAAAATAAAAAAAGTGAACAAACATAACCAAAGAGAAACAGAATCATAGATGCAGAGAGGTACAAACTTCCAGTTGCAAAACAGATGAGTTAAGGGTATGAAATGTACAGTGTGGAGAATAAAATCAGTAATTACGCAACGTCTTTGTATGGTGACAGATGGTTACTAGACTTATCATGGTGATAATTTTGTAATGCATAGAAATATTGAACCACTATTTTGTGCACCAGGAGCTAACATAGTGTTGTAGGTCAATTATACTTCAACAAGCAAACACACAAACTCATAGAAAAAGAGATCAGATTTGTGGTTACCAGAGGAGGGGAGTGAGAAAGGGGGGAATTGGATGAAAGTGGTGAAAAAGGTACAAACTTCCAGTTCTAAGATAAAATACTAAGGATGTAATGTACAACATTCTCAAGATAATTAACACTGCTGTATGTTATATATGAAAGTTGTCAAGAAAGTAAATCCTAAGAGTTCTCATCATGAGGAAAAAAATTTTTTTTTCTTTTTCCCTTATTTTTTATCTACATGAGATGATAGATGTTCACTAAACTTGTGATAGCATTTCACGATGTCTGTAAGTCAAACCATTATGCTGTACACCTCAATTATATCTCAATAAAACCGAAAGAGAAAAAACAAGCAACAAGAATGAAACTGTTAAAAACAACAAATGAATCACTACCTCTCTATTAGCAAGATAATTTTGTCTATTTTACAGTGCAAAAGTTATCTAATTTAATTTTCCTTCCATCCTTGGCAATATTGGTTTGTCAGATCATGTCTCTATTTTATGCTACTAACACCCTTTGGCACCAGAATCCACATTTGGAGCTTTCTTATCGCATTATCAAATAAGTAATTTTTTTTTTTTTTTTTTTTTTTTTTTGTGGTACGCGGCCCTCTCACTGTTGCAGCCTCTCCCGTTGCGGAGCACAGGCTCCGGACGTGCAGGCTCAGTGGCCACGGCTCACGGGCCCAGCCGCTCCACGGCATGTGGGATCTTCCCGGATCGGGATATGAACCCGTGTCCCCTGCATCAGCAGGCAGACTCTCAACCACTGCGCCACCAGGGAAGCCCCAAATAAGTAATTTTTAATAATAGAAAATGTTACTGGTAAGCTTGAAAAAATAGTTAGGACCTAAAGATCATCTCAAGACTCTAGCTAAGAAGTATTCTCATCACTGTTTCTCACATGGAATCCCTCTTTTTTGTGCTTTTGTTTTAAATCTTTCCAACCAATTTTCTTTTGTTATTTTTATTTGGAATTGTATGAAGTATATGAAATACTGTACCAAAGAAGCTGTTTTGAAAAATCATTTTTAAAATTTCCAAAGTGTGTTCTGCTCTACATATAGTACTAACGATGAAGTCTTGCTTGAACCATGAGCATTACAACTGTGAGCAAAAATGTGATTCCAAGTCAAAATATCCATAAAAACTTCAAAACTCAAATATACTATGATTTATCAAGATAATTGACTCAATAAAACAGAGTTCTATTCCCAGAGATCATTTGTCAGATGGGTTCCTACTCCATGGACAGCAGAGTTTATCTCAGTAGGCCAAAACATCAGTGATGTGTATGATTCCATCTACAAGAAAGAGGAAATAAACTAGTCCTATAATTACAGTCATGAAGAACAAAACTTAAATCATGCTGACTCTTTTTTAAGTTATTGAAGAAATCAAGGAGACGCTGGAAAGTAGACTGTAGCCAAAAGAGAGGAGTAATTTTAAGCAAATAGTATCTTAGCAAAAGCAGAAAAATTATGTTGGAAATGAGTCTGAAGACACTGCTTAGAGGAATGCTTAAAAATACATTCTTGTGCATACGCACACTCACTGGCAAACAAAGACACTGCTCTCAGCAAGTGACATGCCCGTCTTATCCTGGGCACTTCCTTCTCACTGTTATTTAACAAATCATCAGGTAGAATCCTCCTGCTTCACTTTGCTGCCTTTGGTCGGGATGTGAATATATTAAGAACAAAAGCATAAAATCCAAAGTTCATATTATTTTCTTGATTCACCTTGAAGTGATTCCTTTCATACAGACTATAAAGTAAAATGATACATAGGAGAATTAAATAGGCTGATGCGAAGTCATTTTTAAACTGCAATGACTTAACTTAGATTTTCTAACAGCAGCATAAAGGAGATCTTATATTCCAGCTATAAAGATATATATTTGCTTTAACATAGCCAATCCACTCTTGCTAATACTTAGCACCACTGTGGAGAAAAGTCACCCCAACCGGACTTTGTGTGACAAATATCTGGACAAATGAATTCCTATATGGCAACAAGAGAATATAATTGCTAAAAATATAAAATGAGGGCTTCCCTGGTGGCGCAGTGGTTGAGAGTCTGCCTGCCGATGCAGGGGACACGGGTTCGTGCCCCAGACCAGGAAGATCCCACATGACGTGGAGCGGCTGGGCCCGTGAGCCATGGCCGCTGAGCCTGTGCGTCTGGAGCCTGTGCTCCGCAACAGGAGAGGCCACAACAGTGAGAGGCCTGTGTACCACACACACACACACACACACACACACACACACACACACACACACACAAAATATATATATATATATAATGAGAAGATCTTAGGCTGCATTTGTAACCTTTTAGCATTCAAATATATGGAGACAACAGTACTCTCCTGGTCACACCACATATGGAGCTCTGGTTTTCGTTCTAGAAGTGACATTTTAAGAGAGACAATAAATAATTGGGGCAAATGCAGAAAAATGTAACGGCATAATATAGGAGCTTGAAGTTATGCTGTAGGAGGAGTGATAGTAAAAACCAAAGGTAGTTGTCCTCGAAAAGAAGGGGAAGGAAGAAGTAACTAATTATTGTGTACCCACCATTTCTGAAGCACCCTGCTAGATAATTTCAGCAGAGAAAAAAAACGCTAAACCACATCTGCTTTCTAAAGAGGCTTCTGATCACTACCAGAAGAGTTCATCAGTGGGCCACTTCATTTATTTGTAATATGTAAAATGAGCTAGGAGCTGAGTTTGGGAGTGGGGACTGGAAATAATTACATTAATTCTAATTAATTATAATATTTTGTATTAATGATGCAGAATCATTATTAAAACAGAATGACTTTTGTAAATACCAAAGACAATCATTAAGGCCAGGAGTTATGAGGAACAGAGAAAAAGGAATTGAGAGGCAGGGGAGACTTAGAGACAAAGGAGGCACAGTTGAGACAAAGTTAAAAAGTAAGGGAGGAGACCTTAAAGATGGCGGGGGAGTAAGTATATTCTTGGGTGCTCATTCCGTTGAAGAAGTACACACATTAAATTAGAAAGAACATTGGGGGCATCCTGGCCTCAGGACCTGTGTTTTTAACTTACCGGTACCCGATAAATGGTAATCGTGATGATAATAAACAATTACAAGGCGGACCTTCAAGATGGCAGAGAAGTAAGACGTGGAGATCACCTTCCTGCCCACAAATACATCAGAAATACATCTACACGTGGAACAACTCCTACAGAACACCTACTGAACGCTAGCAGAAGACCTCAGACCTCCCCAAAGGCAAGAAACTCCCCGCGTACCTGGGTAGGGCAAAAGGAAAAAGAATAAACAGAGACAAAAGAATAGGGACGGGACCTGCACCAGTGGGAGGGAGCCGTGAAGGAGGAAACGTTTCCACGCACTAGGAAGCCCCTTCGCAGGCGGAGACTGCGGATGGCGGAGGGGGGAAGCTTCGGAGCCGTGGAGGAGAGCACAGCAACAGGGGTGCGGAGGGCAAAGCTGAGAGATTCCCGCACAGAGGATCGGTGCCGACCGGCACTCACCAGCCCGAGAGGCTTGTCTGCTCACCCGCCAGGGTGGGTGGGGGCTGGGAGCTGAGGCTCAGGCTTTGGTTGGAGCGCCAGGAGAGGACTCGGGTTGGTGGCATGAACACAGCCTGCAGGGGGTTAGTGCGCCACGGGAGGGAGTCCGGGGAAAAGTCTGGAGCTGCCTAAGATGCAAGAGACCGTTGTTTCAGGGTGCACGAGGAGAGGGGATTCAGAGCACTGCCTAAACGAGCTCCAGAGATGTGTGTGAGCCGCGGCTAACAGCGCGGACCCCGGAGACGGGCATGAGACGCTCAGGCTGCTGCTGCCGCCACCAAGAAGCCTGTGTGCGAGCACAGGTCACTCTCCACACCTCCCCTCCCGGGAGCCTGTGCAGCCCGCCACTGCCAGGGTCCCGTGATCCAGGGACAACTTCCCCGGTAGAACACACGGCGCGCCTCAGGCTGGTGCAACGTCACGCCGGCCTCTGTCGCTGCAGGCTCGCCCCGCATCCGTACCCCTCCCTCCCCCCGGCCTGAGTGAGCCAGAGCCCCCGAAGCAGCTGCTCCTTTAACCCCGTCCTGTCTGAGCGGGAACAGACGCCCTCAGGCGACCTACACGCAAAGGTGGGGCCAAATCAAAGCTGAACCCCAGGAGCTGTGTGGACAAAGAAGAGAAGGGGAAATCTCTCCCAGCAGCCTCAGGAGCAGCGGATTAAATCTCCACAGTCAATGTGATATACCCTGCATCTGTGGAATACCTGAATAGACAACAAATCATCCCAAAATTGAGGGGTGGACTTTGTGTGATTTTGTTTGTATAGTTTTGATTTTACCATTTGTCCTAGGGTTCTGTCTGTCCGTTCTTTTGTGTTTTTTTTTTTCAGTATAGCTTTTAGTGCTTGTTATCACTGGTGGATATGTTTTTTGGTTTGGTTGCTCTCTTCTTTCTTTCATTCTTTCGTTTTATTACTTTTAAATTTGTTTATTTTTAATAATTTTTTTATTTTTTAACAACTTTATTTATTTTTTTCTCCCTTTTCTTCTGAGCTGTGTGGCTGACAGGGTCTTCGTGCTCCAGCCGGGTGTCAGGACTGAGCCTCTGACGTGGGAGAGCCAACTTCAGGACACTGGTCCACCACAGACCTCCCAGCTCCACGTAATATCAAATGGCGAAAGCTCTCCCAGAGATCTCCATCTCAACGCTAAGACCCAGCTCCACTCAACAACCAGCGAGTTACAGTGCTGGACACCCTATACCAAACAACTAGCAAGACAGGAACACAACCCAACCCATGAGCAGAGAGGCTGCCTAAAATCAAAATACAGTCACAGACATCTCAAAACACACCACCGGATGTGGTCCTGCCCATCAGAAAGACAGGATCCAGCCTCATCCACCAGAACACAAGCACCAGTCCCCTCCACCAGGAAGCCTACACAACACACTGAACCAACCTTAGCAGCTGGGGGCAGACACCAAAAACAACGGGAACTACAAACCTGCAGCTTGCAAAAACGAGACCCCAAACACAGTAAGTTAAGCAAAATGAGAAGACAGAGAAACACACAGCAGATGAAGGAGCAAGGTAAACCCAACAGACTAAACAAATGAAGTGGAAATTGGCAGTCTACCTGAAAAAGAATTCAGGGTAATGATAGTGAAGATGATCCAAAATCTTGTAAATACAATGAAGAACATATAAGAAACGTTTAACAAGGACCTAGAAGAACTAAAGAGCAAACAAACAATGATGAACAACACAATAAATGAAATTAAAAATTCTCTGGAAGTAATCAATAGCAGAATAACTGAGGCAGAAGAACGGATAAGTGAGCTGGAAGATAAAATAGTGGACATAACTACCACAGAGCAGAATAAAGAAAAAAGAATGAAAAGAATTGAAGACAGTCTTAGAGATTTCTGGGACAACATTAAATGCACCAATGTTTGAATTACAGGGGTCTCAGAAGAAGAAGATAAAAAGAAAGGGACTGGGAAAATATTTGAGGAGATTGTAGTTGAAAATTTCCCTAATATGGGAAAGGAAAGAGTCAACCAAGTCCAGGAAGTGCAGAGAGTACCATACAGGATAAATCCAAGGAGAAACACGCCAAGACACATATTAATCAAACTATCAAAAATTAAATACCAAGAAAAACTATTAAAAGCAGCAAGGGAAAACCAAAAAAGAACATGCAAGGGATTCCCCAAAAGGTTAATAGCTGATCTTTCAGCAGAAACTCTGCAAGCCAGAAGGGAGTGGCGGGACATATTTAAAGTGATTAAAGGGAAAAGCCTACAACCAAGATCACTCTACCCAGCAAGGATCTCATTCAGATTCCACAAAGAAATTAAAACCTTTACAGACAAGCAAAAGTTAAGAGAATTCGACACCGCAAAACCAGCTTTACAACAAATGCTAAAGGAACCTCTCTAGGCAGGAAACACAAGAGAAGGAAAAGACCCACAAAAGCAAACCGAAAACAATTAAAATGGTAATAGGAATATACATGTCAGTAACTAACTTAAATGTAAATAGATTAAACTGCTCCAACCAAAAGACATAGACTGGCTGAATGGATACAAAAACAAGACCCATATATATGCTGTCTACAGGAGACCCACTTCAGACCTAGGGACACATACAGACTGAATGTGAGGGGATGGAAAAAGATATTCCATGCAAATGGAAATCAAAAGAAAGCTGGAGTAGCAATCCTCATAGCAGACAAAATAAACTTTAAAATAAAGACTATTACAAGAGACAAAGAAGGACACTACATAATGATCAAGGGATCAATCCAAGAAGAAGATATAACAGTTGTAAATATTTATGCATCCAACATAGTAGCACCTTAGTATATTAAGGAAATGCTAACAGCCGTAAAAGGGGAAATTGACAGTAACAAAATCATAGTAGGGGACTTTAAAACCCACTTTCACCAATGGACAGATCATCAAAAATGAAAATAAGGAAACACAAGCTTTAAATGATACATTAAACAAGATGGACTTAATTGATATTTATAGGACATTCCATCCAAAAACAACAAAATACACTTTCTTCTCAAGTGTTCATGGAACATTCTCCAGGATAGATCATATCTTAGGTCACAAGTCAAGCCTTGGTAAAATTTTTTTTTTCTTTTTCTTTGTGGTATGCGGGCCTCTCACTGTTGTGGCCTCTCCCGTTGTGGAGCACAGGCTACGGACGTGCAGGCTCAGTGGCCATGGCTCACGGGCCCAGCCGCTCCGCGGCATGTGGGATCTTCCTAGACCGGGGCACGAACCTCTGTCCCCTGCATCAGCAGGCAGACTCTCAACCACTGTGCCACCAGGGAAGCCCCTAAGCCTTGGTAAATTTAAATAAATTGAAATCGTATCAAGTATGATTTCTGACCACAGTGCTATGAGACTAGACATCAATTACAGGAAAAAATCTGTAAAAAATACAAACACATGGAGGCTAAACAATACACTACTAAATAACCAAGAGATCACTGAAGAAATCAAAGAGGAAATCAAAAAATACCGAGAAACAAATGACAATGAAAACACGATGACCCAAAACCTATGGGATGCAGCAAAAGCAGTTCTAAGAGGGAACTTTATAGCAATACAATCCTACCTCAAGAAACAAGAAACACCTCAAATAAACAACCTAACCTTACACCTAAAGCAATTACAGAAAGAAGAACCAAAAAACCCCCAAAGTTAGCAGAAGGAAAGAAATCAAAGAGATCAGATCAGAAATAAATGAAAATGAAATGAAGGAAACAATAGCAAAGATCAATAAAACAAAAGCTTGTTCTTTGAGAAGATAAACAAAATTGATAAACCATTAGCCAGAGTCATCAAGAAAAAAAGGGAGAAGACTCAAATCAATAGAATTAGAAATGAAAAAGGAGAAGTAACAACTGACACTGCAGAAATACAAAGGATCATGAGAGGTTACGACAAGCAACTCTATGCCAATAAAATGGACAACCTGGAAGAAATGGACAAATTCTTAGAAAAGCACAACTTTCCAAGACTGAACCAGGAAGAAATAGAAAATATAAACACACCAATCACAGGCACTGAAATTGAGACTGTGATTAAAAATCTTCCAACAAACAAAAGCCCAGGACCAGATGGCTTCACAGGCAAATTCTATCAAACATTTAGAGAAGAGCTAACACCTATCCTTCTCAAACTCTTCCAAAATATAGCAGAGGGAGGAACACTCCCAAACTCAGTCTATGAGGCCACCATCACCTTGATACCAAAACCAGACAAAGATGTCACAAGGAAAGAAAACTACAGGCCAATATCACTGATGAACATAGATGCAAAAATCCTCAACAAAATACTAGCAAACAGAATCCAACAGCACATTAAAAGGATCATACACCATGATCAAGTGTGGTTTATCCCAGGAATGCAAGGATTCTTCAATGTACATAAATCAATCAATGTGGTAAACCATATTAACAAATTGAAGGAGAAAAACCACAAGATCATCTCAATAGATGCAGAAAAAGCTTTCAACAAAATTCAACACCTTTTTATGATAAAAATCCTCCCGAAAATAGGCATAGAACACCAGTCAGAATGGCCATCATCAACAAATCTACAAACAATAAGGGAAAAGGGAACCCTCTTGCACTGTTGGTGGGAATGTAAATTGATACAGCTACTATGGAGAACAGTATGGAGGGTCCTCAAAAAACTAAAAATAGAACTACCATATGACCTAGCAATCCCACTACTGGGCATATACCCTGAGAAACCCATCATTCAAAAAGAGTCATGTACCACAATGTTCATTGCAGCTCTATTTACAATAGCCAGGACATGGAAGCAACCTAAGTGTCCATCGACAGATGAATGGGTAAAGAAGATGTGGCACATATATACAATGGAATATTACTCAGCCATAAAAGGAAACGAAATTAAGTTATTTTTAGTGAGATGGATGGACATAGAATCTGTCATACAGAGTGAAGTCAGTCAGAAAGAGAAAAACAAATACTGTATGCTAACACATATATATGGAATCTAAAAAAAATGGTTATGAAGAAACTAGAGGCAGGACAGGAATAAAGACATAGATGTAGAGAATGGTCTTGAGGACACAGGGAGGGCGAAGGGTAAGCTGGGACGAAGTGAGAGAGTGGCATGGACATATATACACTACCAAATGTAAAATCGATAGCTTGTGGGAAGCAGCCGCATAGCACAGGGAGATCAGCTCGGTGCTTTGTGACCACCTAGAGGGGTGGGATAGGGAGGGTAGGAGGAATATGCAAGAGGGAGGAGATATCGGGATATATGCATATGTATAGCTGATTCACTTTGTTATAAAGCAGAAACTAAGACACCACTGTAAAGCAATTATACTCCAATAAAGATGTTTAAAAAAAAGTAAGTACGATTTAAGCAGAAGAAAACTTATTGGGGTGGTGGTGAAGTTGGGAGGAATGATGAGAAAGGGAACTACAAAGTTAAACAGGAGCTGTCAGATAGGGAAATTAAGTCACATGAAGGAGTCTGGATTTTATCCAAAGCCTGGTGGGAAACCACTAGCAGGGAAGTTGCAATACCAGTTTTGAATTTTAGAAGGGCCATTCTGTCCAGAAGATGGAAAATTGATTGGAGGCATGAACAACAGGTAGGAGTGTATTGCCTTATATCAGGTAAAAGACGATGGTGACAAGAAATAAGGTAGTTGCAATGGGAGTGGGAACAAGTGAATGATTTGACAGCCCAGGGTAATTGACAGAGAAGGTAATATCAAGGTTGACATTTAGGTTTGTGGCTTCAGCAAGTAGTTAGATGGTTATGTAATTCACTAAGCCAGATGAAGAATATGATGACTTCTGTTTTGTACATGTTGAGTTTGGGTACCTGTAAACTAAGTCCAAATGTTCAATATGCAGGTGGACACATGGGTTTCTTTTTCTGAGCCAGAGAGACCCATTTGAGACTTAGCAGCAGCACAGGGGTAGTGAATGGAGACATGAGTGCAAACAATTTAACACAAGGAAAGTTTGGAGAGGAGATTGCTTAGAGTTGAAGTAAACAGCACCAGCATTTAGTGCCACGGAAAGGCTGAAGATCCAGCACTGCAGTGTAAAGAGAGATAAGAGGGATGAGTAAACAGACAAAAGCATTCCAGAGGAGAGAGTAGTTCAAAGTGATGAGATTCCAAGTAGAATAAGAAGGTCCTTTTGGATTAATAACCAGAAAGTTTTTGATGAGAATTCTGAGTATGGTTTTAATGGAAAATGAGAATGTTATCCCTTTAAAGTCTCTGTAATCCTTATATAAGTATGATTAATAGTATTTTTTTAAGTTAACATTAAAACAAAATTTCATTGCCTAAACCCTGCTTAACATTATTCTGAAAAGAGAGAAATAAAGCAATATTATAAATTTTGCTTAAGTCTGAGTATTTCTTCATAAACACAGTATATGAGCAATTCACAGCAAGGCCAAGGGATTCAACGTATTTTTAAGAATCAGACAAGAGGTGTTGAAATCTGTTGCTCATGTTGGTTTGAAAGAAGTGAGTAATGCTGATAAATGAAGAGGGAAAGCTTGCTGCAGTGAAGTCCTTGAGCAAGAGGGCTGAGATCAGATGCACAAGTAGAAACGCTGGCCTTTGATAGGCATGTGGATGATCCTTTCACACTAACAGGAGAAGGGGAGTAATGGGCACAGATATAGATAGATTGTTAAGTGTGATTCTAGGAGTGTGCAGTGGTTCTCTTCTACTGGCTTCTATTTTCTCAATGAAATAGGAGCAAGGTCATCAACTCAAAGTAGGTAAGAAAGGAAGTGTTGGAGATTTGAGCAGAGAAAAGATATGAAATAGAAATCTAGCATAGTAGGGAATGAATGGTACAGAGAAATGTTCTAAGATTGTGGGCAGCTAAGGATATATACATGAGGGTCTGTGGTCATAAAGTGGGAGCAGTCAGCGTGATTTTGTGTTGTTTCCAGCCACACTCAGCTGGACGTGTGCTGACCAAGTGGAACATTGAGGATTATGCCTGGTAGGCACACAAAAGGATGGAAAAATAAGGACATTATTTATTTTAGTGAATGACAATTGAATTTATGCTGGATAAGGAGGAAAATGAGAACTTGAAGGAAATGAGAGATAGTAAAAAGCTGGTAGATTCATCTGGAGTAGAATAATTTAAATTATTTTTTTCAATTTATTTATTTTTCAATGTATTTATTTTTGGCTGTGTTGGGTCTTCATTGCTGCACACGGGTTTTCTCTAGTTGCAGAGAGTGCGGGCTACTTTTCGTTGCCGTGCATGGGCTTCTCATTGTAGTGGCTTCTCTTGTTGTGGAACACTGGCTCTAGGCAGGCAGGCTTCAGTAGTTGCAGCACGTGGGCTCTAGAGCACAGGCTCAGTAGCTGTGGCTCATGGGCTTAGCTGTTCTGCGGCATGTGGGATCTTTCTGGACCAGGGCTCAAACCCATGTCCCCTGCATTGGCAGGCAGATGCTTAACCACTGCGCCACCAGGGAAGCCCTAGAATAATTTTTAGAATTGGCATAATCACAGAAGTAAACTAGAAAGATGAGAGGTTGTGGTCAGAAAACAGTGTTTGAAATTGAGATTATGGAGCAGTTTGGTTTATTGGTGATGACAAGATTTAAGTTATGATCAAGAAGGAGTACAGGAGATGTTTAAGGTAGAGTGCAGGACCAGAACATTAGAGGAAGGGAGACTGAGGAATTGAGAGGCCAGCATATTTGAAGGATTGTCTATGTAGATACTGAAAGTGCTACAAAGAATGAGAGGAACAGTGCTGTGCACAGTACCCTTGAGCGTGAAATTTAGACCTTCAGGAAATGAGGAAGAGGGACTTAGGGGTCCTACAGTTGTCTCCAACAAGGTGAGTTAGGATGTGGTTTAGTTTGATGGATTTAAAGGTAGTGACTTTTAGGGTAAGAGGGAGACACAGAAAAGTAGCGATAGAAAACAAAGTGAATCGATGCTGTTTCAGTGCCATGGTTGAGGGTGTGAGGAGGGCTCCTCTTGAGAGAGCTGCAAGAGAATCCTCAAGTAGAAACATATGGTGGGTATTTTCCCTGCTCTAGACCATATTTCTCTCTCTCTCCTTCCTCTCACTTTCTCTTCTCTCTCTCCCTCGTTTCTCTCTTCCCCCACCTACACACACACACACACACACACACACACACACACACACACACACACACACACACACACACACACTCCCACACATACACAGCTGCTTATAAACACACATATCAGGTAATGCCATCCCTTACCTTCTTTTTCAGCTAACCTATCATCATAAATATTAAAGGTATTAGGACCAAATCCCTGTTTTCTTTTTCCTCCTTCATCTGATTCTTGCTGATTTCAATATCCATTTAAAATGTCCATTTTAGACTCTGGTTTTTCAGTTCCTTGACTTTCTCGATTTCAGTGATCTTATCTGCCATCCCACCTGAGTCATCCACTTTCATTGTTAAAACCTAGATGTTGTCATTGCCGATCACTGCTGTGGCAGATACTAATGGTTGGCTAAGAGCCTGCCTTCCCAACTCCGCCTAGCCAGCAGTACACATCTACAGTGGAGAGTACAAAAGGTAAGAGCTTTTCCCAGGCTTTCACTGAATGGGGTCCCACATGGTGACCTCACGAAATATAAATGCAAGTCCACAGGTACTGCGTCTTTCATTTGTTCCTTCTTCTTGCCTAGAACACAGACGTGACCTGGAGATGCAGCAGCCTACTGGCAGCCACAAAGTGAAGAGTGTAAGGATCTAACGATCTAAGGCTCAAAGCCAGAATACTGAGAGTGGTGGAGGAAATCAGAAAATGCCCAAGCCTTCTACTTCTGGTTGTGGTTTAGCTTGCATCAGTCTAATCATCCATCTGAGAACGAGTAGAAAAGCAAACTAAGTTGCTGGGGGGAAAAGGCAGAGAAGAAAAGACTTGAGAAGTCAAGGTCCCTGGAAAAATAGAAGCCACCAGTCAAGAAATACAACAATCTCAGGTATGATAAATATAAAGAAAACCACAATGCGACACATTAGAGTAAACAATTAAAAAAATGTTTTAAAATAAAATTAAGCAAAACTCTTAAATAACTCTTATGGCAAAGAAGAATTCACAGTGAAAAATTAAAATAAATGGAATAAAATTAGAATAATGGAAAGACTACATCCCAAAGTTGTGGGATGCCACTAAAGCTTAACTAAGAGCGGTAGCTTGCAAACCTTAGCCCACATCTGGATCACCTTGAGGGCTTCTTCAAACACAGGTTGCTGGACCCCAGCTCTAAAACCTCTGATTCATTAAGTCTGGGATAAGATGAGAATTTGCATTTCTAACAAATTCCCAGGGGATACTGATGCTGCTGGTCCAGGAACCACAACTTACACTAAGAGACTACAAACAACTTCCTGACATAAATAAATACAGTTTTAGAAAAACACAACTTACCAAAATTAACACAAGAATACATTTAAAAGGTGAATAGTTTTACACTTAAAATTTTGAATACTTAATTTACAAACCTTTACACAAAGAAAATTCCAGGTCCAAATGGCTTCACTAGGGAATTCTTCCAGCCACTTAAGGAAAATATTATACCAATCTTACACAAATCCTTTCAGAGAATAGAGGGAAAAAAACCTACTCAAATTCCTTTATGCGCTCAGCATATTATTAAATGAAAACCTTAGAAGGATACTACAAAAAAGGAGGAAAATGTAGTTTAATCACTCTCAGAAGCATAGATGCCAAATCTTAAAAGTAGAAAAATAAATATGTAAACAAACTGTATCTATCACTATGTAAAAGAGAGAGAGAGAAGGAAAGGGAACAAGAGAGAGAGAGAAAGGAGAGATCTAAGCTGATGGCCAACAATGAGTTACTATACCAGCCTTGGATTGCCTATTGGATTTTCTACCTGGGGACTTCTTGGTAAGTGACAAAAGTAAATTTAACATTTACCCATCTAGCCAGTCTTAGGTTTGCTATTATATGCCACTAAATGATTTATTGATACTACTCTATCACCTACAAAAACCTCAATCTAAGCATCCAACCACTACCTCCTGTATTTCTAACACCCCAATTCCAAAAATTGTGCATCCCAACTTTGAATGAGGTCCATTAACTTGGACAATCACTTACCCTGGTCCATCACCATTGTCATTTCCTTGTGTATAATCTCAACACTTTGACATCCAACCTCTCTCTCATTCACAGAACCCCAACTCTAGTTAGATTAAATCTCTGCATACTTCATGATTATACATGAGTGATTCATATGGTTGACTAAGAACCAGCCAGATTGCTAACCCATCTCACTTTAAACTTCTAACCATGAGCCTTCACAGTTGCCCGGAAAACTTACATTTGCTCATCAGTTAATTCTCCCCTTCTCCACAGTTTCACAGCTATTTCTCCTTTTTTAAACATCCAATACTTATCCCTGCCTTCCTCACTCTCAGCTAATGATTCCATACTTTACTATGATAATAGAAGCACTCAGAAAATAATGCCCTCATCTTCCCCCACCCAATTTACCAACATATCTGCAACTGCAACTGTGCAAACCCTGTCTTGCTGTTGGTTACACCTGCACTATCACACAAGAACTTCACAGCGTCCCAGATCAAAATCAAAATCAGGAGGAGGCTTAGAGAATGTGCACTAGAGCAGTGTTTCTCAAGTGTGGTATGCAAAGCAACACCTGGGAACTTGCTATAACTGCAACTACCCAGACCTATTGAATTAGAAACTCTGGAGGGTGGGACCCAGTGCTCAGGGTCTGTCAAGCCCTACAGGTGGTTCTGATGTGCACTGAGGTTTGAGAACCACCGTTCTAGAAGGGACAGATCAATTATGTTGTTTTAATGCCTGCTCAAAACAGAGTAGTGTACAATAACTGCTTTACTTTTAAGGGGGGAGGGGCACATTTAAGCACACACTTTTTTGACTTCAAGAAGTTTAAGAAAAATTTAAATTGCTTCTAGCTTCTAACACATTATTTTTCTAGATGAAACTGAAGCCCAGTAATGTGCCCAAGTTCATATAGCTAGCCTTGATTCTGCCCTGTATTAAGGATGTGTAATGGGCAAACCAATTAACTTCCTCCTAAAATAGAGAGTTGATTTCTACACTTCTATATTAATATCCTAGGGCTGCCATAACAAATTACCACAAAGTAAGCGACTTAAAACAACAGAAATTTATTCTCTCATAGCTGTGGAGGCCAGAATCCAAAATCTAGGAGTGTCAGGAGAGTTGGCTACCACTGGAAGTTCTAAGAGAGAATCCGTTCCATACCTCTCTCCTAGCTTCTGGGAGTTTCTGGCAACCCTTGATGTTCCTTGGCTCGTAGATGCATCTGTCCAATCTCTTCATCTGCGTTCTGTGGCATTTTCCCTCATATGTCTATCTCTGTGTCCAAATTTTCCTCTTCTTGAAATCTTGCCGTCTGAGACAACATGGATGGACCTTGAGGGCATTATGCTAAGTGAGACAAGTCAAACAGAGAAAGACAAATACTGTATGATATCACTTACATGTGAAATCTAAAAACGCTTAACTCATGGAAACAGAGAGTAGAGTGGTGGTTACCAGGAGCTGGGGGTATGGGAAGTGGGGAGATGTTGGTCAAAGGGTACAAACTTTCAGTTATAAGATGAATAAGTTCTGAGGATCTAACTCACAGCAAGGTAATCATAGTTAGTAAGAGTTCTGTATTGTATATTTGAAAGTTGCCAAGAGAGTAGATCTTAAATGTTCTCACCATAAAAAAAGGTAATTAGGTAAAGTGATGAAAGTATTAGCTAATGCTATAATGGAAATCATTTTGAAACACGTATGTATCAAATCAATACTTTGTACACCTTACAGTTAAACAATGTTATATGTCAATTATATCCCAATAAAGCTGAAAAAACTCCAGAAAGCCCCAATTTTCCTCTTCTTATAAGGTCACCAGTCATTTGATTAGGGCCCACCCTAATCCAGTATGACCTCATCTTAATCTTCCCCGAAGACCCTATTTCCGAATAAGGTCACATTCACAGATACTGGGGGTTAGGATTTGAACATATCCTTAAGATAAAGGAAGAATACAATTCAACCAAGTAAATCTTCCTTTTACATTTCAAAGACTATGGAAGGGGGAAAATGAAGTAAAGAATTTGCCCCAATAGAAATCCAGATTTGTACAGTCCTCTGTGGACTCTGTGAAGCACCAACTCACAGCATCTGTGGCGCTTAGGAACACTGCCTGTGACCTCAGCACACCCCATATAAGAAACGTTGTGTTTCCTGCTGGACCAAGCATGCTGATTCCTGGAATCTGCCTCCAAGACGCCACTGCCCGTGGGACCATCCCAAAGTGAGATGCTTCCTCCCATCCCACACTGTCAGACCTACCCTAAGGCCACAGTTTAATTCCAAACCTAAAGAGAAAATAAAATGGCATAAATTTATATTATTTCATTTTACAGTGTACAAAAATTTTAATGATCTCAGTGAGAGGAATGTGGTATGAACATGCTGGTATGATTAATGATCCTTATTTTACTTTATAAGAAGGCTGACCAAGCACTTTACAGCTACGAGTAGAAATGAGAGCAGCTCTGCCCAGTGTCTTCTTTGCTTGTTTTTGCATTATTAATTTTTCTCAATCTATTGTTTCATAGTAGGAATCTTTTAGAAACACTTGTCAGTTTGGGGAAGGGTTAGTATAATTACGCCCGGATATTATAATCCATAAATCTGCTTCACTAGGTACAGGTATCAATAAATTGTGATACATCCCAATACAACTCCTATGTTGTGAAATGTCTGCTGTTTTTTCAAGATGTATTGGGAAATGTACATCATGTATGATTGTCTCTTGTACATCCAAGTGAAGAAGCCAGGACCAATTTGTATATTTAACATCAAATAAAATATCATTTTTTGATAATAAATATTATATAACTATTTGATTAAAATTGTGTAAGTGATTAAAATTCTTACAATTTCTCCCTATTTCAATAGCTCCCCTTACACACCCATTTTGAGAACACCAATACAGGAAACATCAACATCCATCTAAAAGAAGCATCCAATAAATCCTCTTGCAGTTCTTCAATGCTCCAACCTCATCTCAGTTACCCTCTCTTTTCTTTTGCCATCACCAGCATGTCCATCTGACCTCAAGCTTCTGTGCTTCTAGATTGCTTGATGAACTATTATTTAAAACCTAATGTTATATTTCATAGAGAAAATCAGTCTCTTTATCCGTGTATCACACCTCTTTCACCTCTTCACTTCCTTCTCAGTCCAGTATAAAAGAGGCAGCAAAGTGTGTGGGTTAAAATCTAGGATTCGAGAGTCAGACAGACCTGGGTGTGTGACACTGAGAGAGTTGCTTGACTTCTCTGAGCCTCAGTCTCTTCGACATGGAAAGTGGGGATAAAAACAGGAAACGCTAGTCTTCTTTGGAATATTAAATAAAATAATGTATGCAAACTGTCGTCCAGAAGGCTTGTGGTTCTAAAAATAGAGTCGACTGTAAGAAATGTTTCTGCATAGTCAAGGCGAATGAAGTCTGGAAGTATCCAGTGCATTTAGCAGCATAAGATAAATGTGCTGTAGTAGTAGCATTATTATGCCTGTTGATTCCTTTGTTGTTTGTTCATCCCTCTCTGGACTCTGTACCATTTTATCACATCTGAATGTGGAAACATCATTCAAATGCTGACACTTTGTTACCGTCTGCCCTCCTTAAAATCTTGTCCTTCCCTTATTGAGCCCTGATACTTCTCTAGCCTTTGATGATGGTTTTCTGGCTCCTATATGTTAACTCTCCCAGCTTCAAAACTGAGATCTCAATTTGGACACTATCAATGGTCCAGCATTAAAGATACTGAGGCACAGAAAAGAAAAAGGAAATACAGGGGAGTAGGCTGGAGTAATCTATATCCCGGAGTCTATCCCCAGGGCTGCCACTATATGTACTATATTGTTTTTAGGATTGGAATTTAGCATCATTAAAGAATTTGGTTCAGAAAATAATAAATGTGTAGTGGAAAACCAAGTTGAGGGCTCTATTTCTACATGAATCAGGCGATCATGAACTTGACAACAAAACATGCTCTGTAGTCATCTCTCATGCAGTGCCCGTGGTATCTTAGGTCCAAGTCATCTGTAGCTGGCCAAACTAGTTTTAAGGACAAAACTTCATTTTTGGTTAATTTGTGCATTCAAGGCTTGATTTTGAATGCATGGTTCTGCTGGAAATTTAGGGACATGTGGCTTAAACTGTCACTTTGAGTGACACTTTCTCATATATATGCTCCTGAAGTCTCTATAGATGTAAACTGCAGAAATGGAACAATTAGAGCAGTAGTTGCTGAAGCATACAGGAAAGTTTCTCCACCAGCTATTCTCATTTCTCTGGTTTCCATGCAGTCCCCCAGCACCCTTTCATCTTACATAAGGTTGTTTTCCTCAACTGGTCAAACTTTGTAAGTCAAGCAGCATTTCTGTGAAGCCAGCCATTCTTTCCAAGGTTCTAGAGATGAGATAAAACTAATAAAAGCAAAACCTCTGCATAAAAGACACCTCCGGTACACAAAATAGCAGTCTTTGAAGTTTATTGGAAACATTATATTTTATATTACTAGAACCCAGAATAGAAGTTTGAGCATTTAAATTGAGCTTCTAAGATTCTATTAGAGGATGATTTACATTTGAAGCATCTAGGACATTTAATTTTACAAACTTTGAAGCCAAGAAAATGTTCTTAGGATTTATAGCTTGGGGAAAAATACATAAAAGTGGTAATAAAAGGAAATATTCCGTTTATACTTTCTTTGGGATTACGTATAGAGTTACATTTTGATGGTCTGCCCAGAATTTCAAAACCTTGGATGTATATATCAAAGGTACTCCGTACATGCCTTCTTCTTTGCCTCTATTACTTCAGACCCTCAATTTCCCTTGACCTCAAGCAGAGACTGAATGCCATTGATTTCTTGTCTGCAACATGCATACCAGGTTATCACGATCAGACCTGAGTAAGAAATCTTCATGTTTTCTCAAATGCCAAACAGACACAGCCATTTTAGAAGACAATTCCACTTGAGACGACAATAGCTAATTATGAACCCAATGGCTAATTATGAACCCAAATTCCTTGTGAAATATGGCATCTGATGTAGAGGAAAACTGAAAGGGGTCATTTCTCACAAGGTGGGCAGACATTTATTTGTATTCAGTTGCTTGCAATTCCTTTCAAGTTCTCACCTCCTTCTTACATTTTAGGCTCCAATGCCATGGAGCACACACTTTTAAGAGTCTAGTTACTGCTGAACAAACCAGGAACACTGTGCTTTGTGAACTGTTTATATTATGCATGTTTACACATTCCAGCATTATGCTGGCTTTCAAAACATGTAACATATTCAACACATCCTAAACTTGTTTTCTTTAATGAGTTAAAATACCTTTAAATCCTCCAGTGACATGAGTCATAGCAAGAAACACTGAAATAAGAGGAGAAATGAGCATAAATTTCACTCAAGCAGCCCTTGTATCATATGCAAGAAAGGCCAACATGTTATTATTTGCGTATTGCAAAGGATAAAACAAATTCTTTTAAAAATTTTACTAGTAAATGTAAAATGCAAAACCATAAAACTCCTGGCAGATGACCTAGATGACCTTGAATACAGCAGTAACTTTTTAGATACAACACCAAAGATACAATCCATGGAAGAAATAATTGATAAGTTGGGCTTCATTAAAATTAAAATCTCTGCTCTCTAAAAGGCAATGTCAAGGGAATGAGAAGACAAACCACAGACTGGGAGAAAACATTTGCAAAAGACACATCTGAAAGAAATGTGAAAGAAACAAAGAACTCTTAAAAGTCAACAATGAGAAAGTCAACAACCCAATTAAAAAATGGGCCAAAGACCTTAATAGACATTTCACCAAAGAAGATATATGGCTGGCAAATAAACACATGAAAAGATGTTCCACATCATATGTCATCAGGGATATGCAAATTAAAACAACAATGGGGTATCACTACATACCTATTAGAATGGCCCAAATCCAGACACTAACAGCACCAATTCCTGGTAACAAATGAAGCAAAGAGAACAGTCATTCACTGCTGGTAGGACTGCAAAATGGTACAGCCACACTGGAAGACAGTTTGGCAGTTTCTTACAAAATTAAACATGCTCTTAACATATGATCCAGCAATTACGCTCCTTGGCATTTACCCAAAGGAGTTTAAAACATGTCCACACAAAAACCTGCACATGCATGTTTATAGCAGCTTTATTCATAACTGCCAGAACTTGGAAGCAACCAAGATATCCCTCAGTAGGTGAATGGATAAATTGTGGTACATTCAGACAATGAAAATAATATATATAATACATATATTCAGCACTAAAATGAGCTATCAAACAATGAAAAGGCATAAACTTAAATACGTATTACTAAGTGAAAGAAGCCAATGAAACGACTACAGGCTGTATGAATCCAAGTGTATGTTATTCTGGTAAAGGCAAAACTAAGGAGACAGTGAAAGAATCGGTGGTTGCCAGGGCTGGGGAAACAGGGGAGGGATGAATAGGCAGAGCTCAGAGGATTTTTAAGGCAATGAAAATACTCTGTACCATCTTATAATGACAGATACTTGTCATTACACATTTGTCCAAACCCATAGAATGTACAACATGAAGAGTGAACCCTAATGTAAACTATGGACTTTGGATGATTATGATGTGTCAGTGTAGGTTCAGCAATTGTAACAAACGTACCACTCAGATGGAGGGTGCTGACAAGAGGAGGCTTAACGTGCATGGGGGTAAGGAAGGGGCAATACAGGAAATCTCTGTACCTTCCTTTCAGTTTTGCTGTGGATCTAAAACTGCCCCCAAAACTAAAGCTATTAAAAATAATAATTAAATAATTTTTTTAGAAACAGAAAGAAAAAAGAGCAGGGAGGAAATGAGTGCTCTAACACAATTCCTAACAAAATTCACTTGTGAAAGCATTTCTAAGTTAATGTTCTGTACAGATGAATTAAAACTCTGCCCTTGACAATCTGAAATTCAACGAGCTTAAAATATATAATATTTTTTCATTATAGTTTCCCTCTAAAACTGTCACTGTATTCCCTGACATTTAAATTCAATATCTAGGCTCAATCAGTAGATACGGATGCATTTGAGATCCCTGAATCACCTAATACCTAAGTGCTCTAAACAGGTGTCTGCTAAGAAACACGTAATCCATTTAGTGGAGGCCTATAATATTTGTTTTGTTTTCACAGATGGTGTTGGATTATTGAAGCGGAAATATGCCAAGAAGTTTTCAGAGTACCTTTCCATTTAAAAAAGTTGGACTTTGCATTATTTAAAGCTATGATCATTTAACTTAGCTCTAATCCTCCAGTCTGACCAAATCTATTATTTTCTATATCTCCTAAATTTCAGGTTTCCTGTTACTAACCCCTGCATCATACAAAAAGTTTCAGGGAGGAAAACATATCATTCACTTTCAAAGTGTTTAGTCTGTCTCCTTATCTTTTTCTTTTCAGAAGGCAGGCAATAGACACTAGTGTGTTGAAACAGAGTTAGGAAAAACAAATAACGGTAAACCTACTACTGACTGTTGGACCGTGGGGAAGTCATTTAATTTCTCTTTATTTCAGTTTAGTCATCTGCAAAATAAGGTAATAAACTTGTTCAAACGACTAAGTTTTTAAAGGGCAAACGTGTTAAAGTAGTTCAGGATTTGCTAGTCTGTTTGTTGAGAAATAATATAAATTCAAAATATTATCATTATTTACCTAATCATATACAATATCTACCATGGGCCTTTTAGTTACCAAGGGTGACAGTGTTTGTTGTAGAGTAGGAGTTGCACAGTGAATTCAGCTCTTTCATTTTGTGATCTTGAGCAAATTACACTTGTGTTTCTTCGGCTGCCTAGAACCTGAACTACTTTTTTATACCTGGAGAATGCCTCATCGTATACATTGTTGTTGAACTCTCTCCCACTACAGAACCTGAAAAAAACAAAAACCCACTCCTCTGCCTTTCACTACTAGCACCTAGGGTATTGGCACAGAACCTAGGCTTCTCCAAATAGATTCTTCCACCGGAGACTCTGAACTCGGATTAAATGAAATAGGCATTGAGAATAGAATTCATTTTGTCAATGGGAATGGCAGTGGTGGGGATGGGAGCTCTGGGAGTTTCCACAGGGCTGTTCCTACTAAATGGTGCTACTTTCTTAGGCGAGGGGCTGACATGGGGATTCAGCTGGTTGTTCATGGTATCTATCTCAACTTTATACTGAGGAACTGGGAGAATCCAGAGGACGAACTCAGGGTGTGATATTTCGTATCAGAATTCCATTTATCACGTGACCCTTCCAAAACCCTCATTCAAACAAATGGACTTAGTGGTGTTCTAAGTTCCCAGCAATTAGATTTAGCTCAGAGCTGGTACAGTTAAGTCCAAAGAGATCTGTGTATTTTTCAAGCTGTCCTAGTACACTAGGGAGGCTGGAGGACATGTTTGAGGTAGGCTGAAAAATGGCCCCTGACAATATACTCCACAACCCAATTCCCAGAACCTGTGAAAACAATGGCCCTCTGTATCCTCTGTAACCATGGGTTCTATATCCATGGGTTCTGCGTTCACGGATTCAACCAACTGCAACTGAAAATATATTTTTTTAAATCCTGAAAGTTTCAAAAAGCAAAACTTGAATTTACTGCTTACTGGCAGCTACTTATGTAGCACTTACATTATATTTACAACTATATACATAGCATTTATATTGTATTAGCTATTATAAGTAATCTTAAGATGATTTAAAAGATGTACATAGGTTATATCCAAATATGACACCGTTTTACATAAGGGTCTTGAGCATCCTCAGATCTTGGTATCTGCAGGGTTGGTGGGGATGGAATTAATCCACCACAGATACCAAAGGACAAATGTATCATCTTATACGGCAAAAGATGCAATTAAGTTAAGGCTCTTGAGAGGAAGAGTTTATCCTTATTTTTCTCATGGACCCTAAATGGAATCATAGGTATCCTTTTAATAGAGAGGCAGAGGGAATTCTGAAACAAACATACATAGGAGAGAAAACAATGTGAAGATACAGCAAAGAGAGATTTTCTTTTAACATCTTTATTGGAGTATAATTGCGTTACAATGGTGTCTTAGTTTCTGCTTTATAACAAAGTGAATCAGCTATATATATACATATATCCCCATATCCCCTCCCTCTTGTGTCTCCCTCCCACCCTCCCTATCCCACCCCTCTAGGTGGTCAGGAAGCACCAAGCTGATCTCCCCGTGCTATGTGGCCGCTTCCCACTAGCTATTGATTTTACATGTGGTAGTGTATATATGTCCATGCCACTCTCTCACTTCGTCCCAGCTTACCCTTCCCCCTCCCCGTGTGCTCAAGTCCATTCTCTATGTCTGCATCTTTATTCCTGTCCTGCCCCTAGGTTCTTCAAAACCATTTTTATTTTTAGATTCCATATATATGTGTTAGCATACGGTATTTGTTTTTCTCTTTCTGACTTACTTCACTCTGTATGACAAACTCTAGGTCCACCCACCTCACTACAAATAACTCAATTTCGTTTCTTTCTATGGCGAGTAATTTTCCATTGTATATATGTGCCACATCTTCTTTATCCACTCATCTGTCGATGGACACTTAGGTTGCTTCCATGTCCTGGCTATTGAAAATAGAGCTGCAATGAACATTGTGGCACATGACTCTTTTTGAATTATGGTTTTCTCACGGTATATGCCCAGTAGTGGGATTGCTGGGTCATATGGTAGTTCTATTTTTAGTTTTTTGAGGAACCTCATACTGTTCTCTATAGTGGCTGTATCAATTTACATTCCCACCAACAGTGCAAGAGGGTTCCCTTTTCTCCAAACCCTCTCCAGCATTTATTGTTTGTAGATTTTTTGATGATGGCCATTCTGACTGGTGTGAGGTGCTACCTCATTGTAGTTTTGATTTGCATTTCTCTAATGATGAGTGATGTTGAGCATCCTTTCATGTGTTTGTTGGCAATCTGTATATCTTCTTTGGAGAAATGTCTATTTAGGTCTTCTGCCCACTTTTGGATTGGGCTATTTGATTTTTTGATATTGAGCTGCATGGGTTGTTTGTAAATTTTGGAGATTAATCCTTTGTCAGTTGCTTCATCTACAAATATTTTATCCCATTCTGAGGGTTGTCTTTTTGTCTTGTTTATGGTTTCCTTTGCTGTGCAAAAGCTTTTAAGTTTCAGTAGGTCCCATTTGTTTATTTTTGTTTTTATTTCCATTTCTCTAGGTGGTGGGTCAAAAAGGATCTTGCTGTGATTTATGTCATATAGTGTTCTGCCTATGTTTTCCTCTAAGAGTTTGATAGTGTCTGGCCTTACATTTAGGTCTTTAATCCATTTTTAGTTTATTTCTGTGTATGGTGTTAGGGAGTGTTCTAATTTCATTTTTTACATGTAGCTGTCCAGTTTTCCCAGCACCACTTATTGAAGAGGCTGTCTTTTCTCCATTGTATATCCTTGCCTCCTTTATCAAAAATAAGGTGACCATATGTACAGGGGTTTATCTCTGGCTTTCTAACCTGTTCCATTGATCTATATTTCTGTTTTTGTGCCAGTACCATACTGTCTTGATTACTGTAGCTTTGTAGTATAGTCTGAAGTCAGGGAGCCTGATTCCTCCAGCTCTGTTTTTCTTTCTCAAGATTGCTTTGGGTATTTGGAGTCTTTTGTGTTTCCATACACATTGTGAAATTTTTTGTTCTAGTTCTGTGAAAAATGCCATTGGTAGTTTGATAGGGATTGCAATGAATCTCTAGATTGCTTTGGGTAGTAGAGTCATTTTCACAATGTTGATTCTTCCAACCCAAGGACATGGAATATATCTCCATCTGTTTGTATCATCTTTAATTTCATTCATCAGTGCCTTATACTCTTCTGCATACAGGTCTTTTGTCTCCTTAGGTAGGTTTATTCCTAGGTGTTTTATTCTTTTTGTTGCAATGGTAAATGAGAGTGTTTCCTTAATTTCTCTTTCAGATTTTTCATCATTAGTGTATAGAAATGCAAGAGATTTCTGTGCATTAATTTTGTATTCTTCTACTTTACAAAATTCATTGATTAGCTCTAGTAGTTTCCTGGTAGCATCTATAGGATTCTCTATGTATAGTATCATGTCATCTGCAAACAGTGACAGCTTTACTTCTTCTTTTCCAGTTTGGATTCTTCTTTTTTCTTTTTCTTCTCTGATCAGCAAAGAGAGATTTGAAGATGCTGGCTATGTGGCCAAAAGCAAAGGAATGCTAGCCACAGAAGCTGAAACAGGCAAGGAACAGAGTTTTCCTGTCAAGCCTCTGGAGTGAGCACAACGCTGGCAGCACCTTGATTTAGGCCCTAGTGAAACTAATTTTGGACTTCTGGCCTCCAAAACTGTGAGAGGATAAATTTCTGCTGTTTTAAGCCACCATATTTGTGGTAATTTGTTACAGCAACCACAGGAAACTAATATACAATCCATTATTACATCCATAAATACAGCAAATATATTTTCTAAAATATTGGCTGAGTGATTGCTTCAGCAGCACATATACTAAAATTGGAACAATACAGAAATTAGCATGGCCCCTGCCAAGGATGACATGGAAATACATGAAGCTTTCCATATTTTTAATGCATATTCAGATGTTGACAATAAATTCAAAAGAATGAAGAAAATTATTAGCTGAAATGGAAAATGAAAATAAAAAGCCTAAATGTCAAATATATAGGTTTTGTAAAATAATTTATATTAACATGAAAGGATATAAGGCAAAAATGAAAAGAATAAATCTAAAGAAATAGGGGGAAAATCTTCCTTAATTAAGACATCGCTGTATCAAGGCCAACGTCCTTTTCTGAGAGCTTCATCATTACTGCCTGATGATCCACAGGATGACAATAAAATAGGAGGCAACCTAACTATACTTAGATATAAAATGAGGTGGAATGATCATGGAATGGTGATAAGAACACTAGTTTTTCAGGATGTAAATGAATGAGACACAGGAAAATGGTTGTTGAGAAATAGATAGGAAGAACCACCAATTTGAGAAACATAGGAATGACTAGAGTTACAGATAGCTTCCAGAGGGAATTCTGATTTAATTTGCATTCAGCAAGCAGCTCATGACAGCCTCATGTACTTTTCCACTATAACACATCCAAGACAGTGGTTCTCACTCTTTGGTTGGAATCAGAATCATCGAAGAACTTGGTATAAATCCAAAGGCTCAGGCCTACCCTCTTCAACAAGCCTGCTCTACTGGGTTCGTCATGAGTTCTCCAGGTGTTCTGATACACGCCAGCATTTGAGAACCAGGGATCAGGGAAAATACACAAAAGGCAAACTTTAATGTCATTGGCAGCTATGATTAGTCCCCCAAGAATGTAACAGAAAACTTAATTCTTTTCCCTCACTACCCATTCAAATCTGTCCTCTGAGGCTAATTCTAAGCAGAAATCTAAGCAGATCCCATGACTTTTCTGATCACTCTCAGAAAATAAAAAGTTCTCTAGACACCTTTAGTCACAAAACATTTAATTTTGATATTTAAATGATCACTCCCAGGTGATACTCCAGACTCCATACTTCATTTAAAACTCCTCCCCTCCCCGCTCAGGCTAAGGAGTAGGTAGGAAACCTAGCGTGGGGAGGTTTCTAGTTCCCTCCTTCTCATTCACTGCCCTTTATCCCATCAGCAGGCTGGCTCTAGAGCTTCCAGATTTCGAGGAGACATATTAGACAGAGGTAAGGCCCAAGAAAGTTCTCTCTCTTTTTTTTTTTCTTTTTGCGGTACGTGGGCCTCTCACTGTTGTGGCCTCTCCCGTTGCGGAGCGCAGGCTCCGGACGCGCAGGCTCAGCGGCCATGGCTCACGGGCCCAGCCGCTCTGCAGCATGTGGGATCTTCCCGGACCGGGGCACGAACCCGTGTCCCCTGCATCGGCAGGCGGACTCTCAACCACTGCGCCACCAGGGAAGCCTGAAAGTTCTCATTTCATAGTCACCAGTATAATCTGGCACTGGTTTTCCCTGGCTTGGCTGGAATCTAAGGCTGATTCTTTCTCCTGGAGCGTGCTTGTACTTTCTATGGAGCCCTGTCACTGGCAGTGGGATCCCCCACTGTTGCTCTCTTAACACAGGTGAGGTCTCCTCTGCCTGGACATCTATGACTTCACCCTGAATTTCTGAGGCCAATTCCATTCTCTCAAGCGCCTAACGCCCTCCAAGGCAGCTCCACTTATATCTCTCTCTTCCATGTGGCCCTCAAGAGTCCCCAGAAAGCCCGAATGAATTCTTCCTTCCAAAGACTTCTGGCAATGGCAAGCTGTTCCTAAAGCAGCCAGACTTCAGGCTTTTCTAGCAAGAGTATCAGTGCACCAGACCCCCACACACCAGGCAACCTCTTTAAAGGGCCCCCTTGAATCCCCTCTCATTTGGCTTGAGGGGAAATGGAAGAGACATTTCATAGCACTCCAAATCAAATGATCTCTACTTAAAAGACATACAACTGAAACAAAACAGCATGGAAAAGTAAAACAGAAAAAAATGGGTGACAGTGCATTAGGAAGCATTGAGAAAAATGAGACAAACAGCTATATTAATTTGAACAAAGTAGAACAGAAAGTAGATTTAAGCACGGACAAAAGAGGGTCATGAAAATAATAAGAGGTAAAACTCATAAAATGTATCAAAATACATGAAGAAAAATTCTTGGCATTTAGTGATAATTTGACATAGGCATAATTTAACACACATTTCTCAGCCCTTAACCAATTATATAGAATACATATGATGATATAAAAAAATTAGAATAATAGAATTCAGAATTTTATATATATCAAAATTTGTAAACCTTTCAATAGAAAGTTAACCAGTGCACATGACCCTTCAAAAACAATATATACCCTGTGAAAAAAAAAATTCCAAAGTGTCAAAAATATGCTACCTATAGTCTCTCTCTACAAAGGAATAAAACTAGATATTTACAGAAGAAATAGTAAAGAAGGATCCTAACTATTTAAAAATTCAAAACCATCCTCTTAAATACTGGACCAAAAAAAAAATCTACAATTATAAACTATTTAGGAACTAATGATAATGAATGATCTATACCCAAAATGCACAGGAGATGGTCAAGGCAATGCTCAAAGGTAATTTTATATTTTAAAATAGAAATTTAAAATAGTTTTAAATGAGTTATTTGTCCTTTATCATAATCTTAAATTCATGTATTTGGGAAAAATCCATAGAAGTCTAGGGAAAGAAAATATTAATAATTTTGAGCCTTTGGACGATGATGCTGAAAAAGAAAAAATACCTACCTTTTAATTTATTAAAAAATACTGGCGGCTTAATTTATGCTTGGCATTTTTCTAGACATAAAATAGTGAACAAGTCACAGGTCTTGTCCTCAAGAAATTTAGTCAGTAGAGAATGAAGTCATTAGATAACTAGAATACAGGAAGTACCAGGAGTTCTTTGATAGTAGTAAGTCCAATACAAGGGGCCAGGGAGTAGGCAGCTGCACCATCTACAAGCCATAAGGTGACAGTGAAGGTCTTATGAGGGACCGGATACACAAACGGAGTCCTGAGAGTAAAAGGCATTACCCATCAGGGAGAGGAGTGTGGTCAGCACAGAGAGAAGCATGTGGAAGGAGAGAGAACAGAGTGCATTAGGAGAACTGAAAATATTCAACACTGATAGACAGCAAATGATGAAATGTGCTCTTGGAGAGGTGAGCCTGGACCCTATCCTGGAAAACCTCATAGGAAATGTTAGGGAATTTCAGCTTCATCCTGAGAAGGGATGAAAGTAGGGGTGTGACACAAGAAGAGGTACATTTTAGACATATGGCAGGATGAGGGTATGGCATGCTATCCTCTCCTTTCTAGGGTGCAACCCATGCCACACTAGGAGCAGAGGGGCTCAGGAATCTAGTTAGTAGAGCCAGGCATAGATGGGAGATGAAGTCAAGCAAGGAAATGAACTCTGAAAACCCAAAATGATGCACAGGGAGCCAGAAACTGAATACTAACAAATACTGACTTCTTAAAAAACAGGAGATCCAACAGTGAAGGGCAAAGTAAAAGCAGCCAGAGAGAAGGGCACAAAGGAAGGATACCAAACGAAAGGAGAGTGGAGGTGCAATACTAGAACATTAACAGAGACATTATAAACTATCAGAACTGAGGAAAATTGGCAAAGCCTCCACTGGTAATATTAGGGAGAATAATTTCAGTAGAGAGTTGCACCACACTTCTACTGGATTTCCTTTATGGTCAATTGGCAAGCTACCATTTAGAAACTGGCCATTCAGTCCTACTATGTAACTTTAATTCTCCAGTCAGTTAAAAACGCATATTATACTCCCATTCCCAAGATGCCTAGGTAGGCTGAATGCAAATGCTTAGAATCCAGGTTGTGATTCCTTGGAATCACAGAGCAGTGGTTACTCTACATAAGGACTTTCAACAAAACAAAACAAAAGCTTTATGGGAAGCTTCAGAGTAATCTCGCAAGTGGATCATTAATTTTAATAATACTGGAAGCTTTTAATAAAATAATGTTAATTTCCTTAATGTCATTTCTAGCAATGATGGTGACATCATATCCAATTATAACCAAAGCAGTATATGTTAGAAGTGAAAGACTTGAATCCAAAATGTGAATTATGGGAATGTATGAAATTGCATCATAAAGTTCTTAGGAGGTGTGATTAGTGAAACATCACTTTCTCTCCACAGATTAGGAAATCTCTTCCCAGCGCCACTGAGCCCTTCTGATTCCATCAATTTGGTTACGGATTATTTCCCAACATCCATCGATGGCAACCACTAATATGTTTCTCCATGGTATTTTAAAAGTAATCTTAAGGATAAAGTGGAATGGAAATGAGTCATCTGCGCTTGCTGTAACAATCGGCCAATTCAAAATGTTAAGCGCCAGCTCTGTTGTTACGAATATCACATAAAGTAAATCAACTGCCAAAACTGATTATGTTGATACACTCATAGATGAAGTTAGAATTTGCAGAATTTCAGTAAATTGAAGTTCTAGGATTACATATGCATCTAATTAGCTTTTCAGTCATTTATTCAATCAATCATACACCAAATATTTATTGAGCATCTACTATGTGCCAGGTCCTGTTCCAGGCGCAGGGAGTAGAGTGAACAAAACAGACAAAATCGTATTCTCAGTGATCATCGTCGTGTTGCTTTCTCTAAGTATTCATTTCTGAAATAAGAAAAATTCATTACGCGTGAAATTTTGAAGAGGTGTATATTCTTTGAAAGCTTTGGAAACGCATCTGTGATATATTTTTTCCCTTTTTCCCAAATCCATTTAAAATATTTATCATCTCTGAGAAAAAAATGAAATAATGTTTCTCTTTTGAAGGCAAAGGGTCTTTAATAAAATTTGCTTATTGCTTATGAGAAAGAATTCTAAAAACAGCACAGAATTTTTTTTAAAAACTTTTCAAAAAATTATAATTTTAAATTTGGACTCTGTCAGCCAAATACTTGATTCACCAGCCACCTGAATATTGGAAAACTCAATAATCTCCAGATGTGTCTCAATTACACCAAGAACAAGACAAAGTACACGTCAACTTTTGCAACTTTCACAGCTCCCTCCTAATGCTTTTGTTCTGCTTACATATTTTGGAGAATTATTCATCCTTTTGCATATTCATGAGTGGTGTCATATAAAGATATGGCAGAATTGAGAGCTTTTCATAACGTTTTCATTTACTCACAAGATAAACTCATAAACTTCTGTGATTTTCTTCTTTAAATTCCACAGCTACTTCATTAAATTTCCTGAAATTTCATGACTCTGTTACAGGCCAGGTCATATATTTTATTGTGACTTGCTGCAGAAAATTTTTACATTCTATGTAAGTTGATCCTCATCATTTTTTCTACTTTGATGAAATTTAGGAGCTTTTAATTAGGATATATTTTGACATTTTCAGTGGGTCTCATATAGACTTAAATTGTTCTTTCCTTACAGCTTTCTCATAATATATTATTAAATAAGTTGAGGAAGTGATCTCATTTACCGTGTTGATTTTTTTTTCATTTAGTATCGACTATATTCCCCTTGGTAGGAATCTACCTGTAATTCATATATTGAAATATTTCTTGTCTTTCATTCTAATGTAATCAATCAATCATCTGATAACTCAACAAACATGTATTTAACCCTTACTTTGTTGGAGGCACTCTTCTAGGTGCCAAGAATATAACAGTGAACAAAATAATTCCTGCCCTCATACAGCTATTATGCCCTCCTAAGAGTAAACTTTTTTAATGAAATGTATTCTTTTAAAGATAAAATTTAGTTGCACTCTTTTATTCAACCTCTTCTGAGTAAAGGTTCGGTCCTTTATGAGCACAGTTTTCCCACAAAATATACTTTAAAATCACAATAATTTAAAGTATATTTCATATCTTTCTTGTATTTTATTTTTCCAGGGCTCTCTTTCCAACACCTTGTGTTATAAACGGCTCTTCTTATAACTAAATTGTTTGGTAAAATCATTGGCACAAACAGCAGAATGCTCTATAGTTTTACCGTTGAAAATATGAATATCAATGGTACGCAGGCCTCTCACTGTTGCGGCCTCTCCCGTTGTGGAGCACAGGCTCCGGACGCGCAGGCTCAGCGGCCATGGCTCACGGGCCCAGCCGCTCCGCGGCATGTGGGATCCTCCCGGACCGGAGCACGAACCCGCGTCCCCTGCATCGGCAGGAGGACTCTCAATCACTGCGCCACCAGGGAAGCCCTCAATGTTTTTAAACACTCAGTATTGTACCTTTATGTTTGAGATAATTTGGGTTGATAATTTTGTGGCTGAGATTGCAAGTTGTCCCCAACATACATTTCACTCCCTCTTCCTTCATAGTTGAAGCTTGCCCTTTTTGGGTTCTTCTTTTTCACTGGCTGGACCATAGACCAGACACTGAAGCTTAATCAACCATATGCGACCATGAAGTGGAAGCGACCATATGGTGTCTATGGCCCAGCAGCAAGAGAGAAGGCATTTGGATCCCTAATGATTATGCAGGTATCATGCCAGCCCTGGACAGGTTGCACTCAGATTCTGTTTGCCTGAAAGAGAAAACCCCTGTGTTGCTCACAACATTGTCATTTGCGAATTTCTGTCAGTTGCAGACAAATCTAATCCTATGTGATGCATAGTCCATAATGTATTTTCATAAATTTAACGGTCTTGTTCACTTTGTAAAATCACAGTAAAAATTGTGACTTGTGTGTTTCACAATTTATGTAACGGAGTTAATGTAATTGTTGCCATTTTATCACTTTTCTCAGAGTTAAATTTTGCCTCCCCTCACTTTTCCGGGAAATCAGGATTCACATATTCCCCACTCTTCCTTTTTTCCCCCCTCTGCTTGGTGCTGTCTTAGACATGAAATTGTACAAGGGGTTCACCTTCATTTTCTAACCAAGCGCTTGTACATTAAATACTAGATCCATCATGTGTCATGCAACTATCACATGATGCTGACTATTTTGCCAAATTCCAGGGATTTACAACCACTGCTTAATTGCTTGAGAGCATTTTTAATCCAGGGTGGTTAACATTACTTCAACGGGGACATCATTTAACTGGCAACACTGTTGAATTACAAGCAAAAGCAAGCCTTGCACCAGAGACATCAAGTCTACCAAAAAAATAAATAAAAGAGAACGAAACCATCAAGTTTTAAAAGCTGATGTGAAAAGTGCCTTATTTAATTCAAATAAACTACTATAAAATAATACTTTAAAACATGTAAATTAAGAGCCAAGCACCTAAAAGTGAAGATAACATCTAGCTGAGAGAGAGAGTTTATATTCTGTTGGATGGTGGGATTAAATAACACGAAGACTCAAAATATACCTATGTATAAAGAGATTGGTTCCCAAAACAATTTTGAAATATTTACACCATCTCTAAGGGAATGGCTGGAATATGAACAAAGTACCCTGTTTAAAAGAGCTTGAAAGAGCATATCTATTGTCGCAATTAATTTATTACCTGACGTGTTGAAGAAATTACAAATGTAGAAGTCTATGGTACTAGATAAGTCTAGACCAGAAATTATATTACAATTTTTGATTATCAATAAACAAAACTGTTTAAGAGATTCACATGAGGAAAAAAAAAAAGCTTTTAGTTTGGATGCAACTGAGCAAAAGTACAGCCCAAACTTTTTTTTTAGCAAGACAAAATAGAAGTTCAAGTTACATATTAAATCTTGATTTTGACTCAAAATTTTAGGAGGTTTTAATAGACTGCTAAAGCAGCATAGCAAGTGTCATACCCTGATACCACATTAACTAACAGTATGGTCAGAAACCCATTTATTCCATAAATGCAAAGTATTAAAGTTTTACTGACTTTATTTTAGCTTTCACTACTTTCATTAACTTTATTTTTTTTAACTGTGCACAATTCAGTACACAGAGGTATGTATGGAATTGCTTATTGGTAGTATGGTATTGTGAAAAGTGGTTAGTCAGACTGTCCTGGGTTCAAATCAAGGTCTTTGCCATCTGTAAGATTTCGAACAAATTGTTCATCTCCACTTAATTTTGTTCATCTCGCCTTAATTTTTTTAAATAAGAAGAATAATATTTCCTTCATAAAGTCATGCGAGGAAGAGCTTATAAGGCTCAGAGTCTCAAATGAGAAGTGGGCACAAAAGTCAACTCTAGCCTCACTTACTCTCACTTGCTTACTTTCTTTTATGTCTTTGAGCAGCAGCCCAGGGAAGAAAAAATAAGAAGACACATTTCTGGATGAATTGCTAACTTCTTCCCTCTCTTTATCCACCAGTGTTCTTGATACACTGCAAGGAAACTTAAGGAATTCGAAAAATCTTATTTTCCATGTCAGAAGCTATTACATCATCCTACTTGCAACAACATTTGCTAATCTTCTCCAGGTGTGATGAACTCTTGGGCCAACTAGAAGAAACGTCATAGGCTTGGAAAGCTAGAAAAGGACACACATTTAAGTTTTACAAAGTATTACCTCCATCACAACAATAAAGAAGGAAATGCAGAGTGATTGAGTTGCAAGGACAGGAGGTAATATGGCTATGCTTTTCAAAGGATATCCAGTCAAACAATGGGGAGGAAATGGTATTATCTGGATCCAAAGCGCTTGCCAAGCAGACCTTGGCAGACACGGTGAATCAGTCCCTTATTAGATCTGTCCGTCTCAGCTGCACCCTGTGCTTTAGAGTTTAGATGCATCTACTCCTCCCACAGTCACAATGAAAAAAATCTATAAAAAGAGGCTATTTAACAGTTAGTGAGATTCCCTGGGATGTGCCCATGAATAATCTCCTTCAATTCTTCAGTTTCCTCCCAATACGTTGGAAGAGTGTCTACATCTAAGTTACAGTTTTTTAATTTTAAAAATGAATTACATATTAGGTTCTGCATTACTATGAGCTTCACTACTCTTTATGGAGAACTGATATCCAGTTCAAACCAGCAGCCTCACTGATTTAACGTCACATGGCCCTATATGGTTGACAGGAGATCGTTTACACCAATGCTTTCTTACTCTGTTTGAGGAATATCAGAGATTTATGAATTCAATTGAGAAAATTTTGATCTCTAACCATAATTTTTTTTTTCTTTTTTTTTTGCAGTACATAGGCCTCTCACTGTTGCGGCCTCTCCCGTTGCGGAGCACAGGCTCCGGACGTGCAGGCCCAGCTGCCACGGCTCACGGGCCCAGCCGCTCCGCGGCATGTGGGATCCCCCCAGTCCGGGGCACAAACCCGCGTCCCCTGCATCGGCAGGCGGACTCTCAACCACTGCGCCACCAGGGAAGCCCTCTAACCATACTTTTTAAACACCTTCCCAAAATCAATTAGCTCATTTCCAATTAATTAAACCCATGAAACCATGAAAAGCATTAATCTTGATCATATCTCAAGAAGCTGATACACTTCAAGAAGCTGATTTTTGGCTTCCACATGTCTTCTCTTATAACATTAATCTCTACCCTGCTGTTCTAAATATTAATGTTCATATTTAAAGGTAGAGGCACATACATCTTAAAATGTGTTTTAAAATTTAACCTGTGATATCAATGTTTTAAAGATTATATTATGTCACAGTAAAATGTTTATTTTGCCCATGGAGCAGTTCCAATATGACACTAAGAACATTTAGCATTTGAGCAAACCAAGTCTTGTAAAGAATGCTCATATTATCTTCAAGCTTCCTGGAAAGCATAGCCTTCTGGCTCCCTTTTCAGATGCAGGTGATAGCTTCTTAAGCATTATTCTTAGAGAAATGACTTTTCTTGACTCCCTTTTTGATCCCAGCTCTGGAGAGATAAAGATGCATCTTACCCTAGTATACCCGGGTCATACCTTTACCAGATCGCAAAGCCCAGGTAAGACCCATATGTGTCCCAGTGTGTTACCTTCCACCTAAAAAACCAGCTAACCACCCCTCCACCCTCAATGTGCTTCTTCTGAGGGAATAAAAAGAAGGTTGAGATGGTAAGGGTGGCCACTGCTGGATGCTTTAAGTGGGCAAGTGACCTTCAATGGGTTGCAGTAGCATAAAGAACACTGGATTAGCACTGAAAGGAGAAGAAAACCTAAATTCTCCCAACAACATTTATTCCCTAGCTATGTGACTCTTCTAGTCTCAGTTTGTTCTCATGCAAGGACAGAAAGCCATATCATCACTGGTGCCATCCTAAAAGCTAGCAGAGGGTACAATGAGAACATCTAGAAGGGCAATGATTCAGACCGGGGAAGGGGAATGGACTTTAAGAAGTCTTTATTCGGGGCTTCCCTGGTGGCGCAGTGGTTGAGAGTCCGCCTGCCGATGCAGGGGACACGGGTTCGTGTCCTGGTCCGGGAAGATCCCACATGCCGCGGAGCAGATGGGCCCGTGAGCCATGGCCGCTGAGCCTGCGCGTCCGGAGCCTGTGCTCCGCAACGCGAGAGGCCACAACAGTGAGAGGCTTGCGTACCACAAAAAAAAAAAAAAAAAAAAAAAAAGAAGTCTTTATTCCAGAGACACAGGACTCAGTTGAGTGATGAAGATGTTGGAACAGACAGAAGAGATGGTATATGTGCAGCGTTACTGTGAGGATTAACAAGGTGATAGCCAAAACAATTATCCTCAGTGCTTGGTGCTCAACATCAATTCTTTCTCTCCTTAATCCAACAAGATAGAGTTTGCTTTTGATAAACGTGCTGCCAACCTCATTCTTAGTGCACAAAAGAGCACCTTAGAATTATGGGAAAGCGCGGTCAGGGCCAGCTTTATGGGCATATAATCTGTGCTGTTGAACAGAACCCCACACTCACAAGGGTCCTGAGCTCGGCTTAATGTTCTGCTGTCGCCGTCTTGAAATTCTTAATAATTTTGAACAACGTACCCCACATTTTCACTTTGCACTGGGTCCCACACATTATGTAGTCAGTCCTGGGTATGGTATCAGACAATCCGGATTTGTGTTGACCAGATTGATTTACATCCTGGTTTTCTTACTTCCTAACTTCATGAACTTCTTGAGTTTCTTTTTCTACAGCTTTAAAATGGAAATATCAATTAAACCAATGCATTTGTGGGGATCAAATGAATTAGGACTGGAAAACTAATTTTTATTCTGTAAAGTATTGCAGAAATCAGTAGGCAATCGGTTAGCTACTGAGACTCTTGTGTATAAAGTTACTATTTTGAATGACTTTAAATATCTGGAAATTAGTACATGACTACTGCGCTTGCCTCTCTTTTCTTTTTCTTCCTTCTCCTTGTTTCCTTTTCAGTTGATCTCACACTATATGCCAAATACTTCACATAGTGCTGAAAATGTAGGTCCAGGAAGACAGAAGTCCTTCCCTCAACGAGTTTGTACTGATATAGAGGAAAAAGAAATATAAACTAACAATGATAGTGAATTGTAACAGGTATGTCATAGAGATACAATGAGAACAGTGATTCAGATAAGGGAAGTGATGTGGGTGGAGATGGCTCAGGGAAGTCTTTCCCAAAAGAGTTGACACTAAGAGAGGGGAAAGATTCAGATGCAGGAAGGAGGCATCGGGAGAAAGAGAAAATGCATGTGGAGTCATAAAAGCTTGAAACACATGTTGCTTATGAAGAAGCAAAAGTAGTTCTATCAATCTGTGCAAAAGATGTACATGGAGAAGTGGAGGATGCTAAACAAGATAGACAAAGGCTGGAGGCAAAGATATTAAGGGATAAACCAGAATTTTAGCTTCATCCTGAACTTTCCTTGAAAATTATAGGAAGGTAATGAAAGTAGAGATATGGTCAGATATATGCTTTAGGAAGATGTGTAAAGATGAATGATAATGGAACCTGAAGGGAAAACCTTTCCTAGAATAGCTCATATCTTGGGCAAAGGTAAGAATTATATGCGGAAGCACAGCTGACTCTGCTGATGCTCTACAGTGGAAATTCAGAGCAAGCTTCAGGCCCTCAAGGAAGATTTTATTGAACAACTGTTCCAGCGCAGGTACTCTGTTATATCCAGAGAATATAGAGATAACTAAGAGGCTCCCTCTTCTCAAGAAAGGTAGAAAGCAAGGTAGGGAGTACAGTGAGGGTGCTATACGCATGATATTGAGAACAGATGAGGTGCCCCTAACCTTCCTAGGGACATAGGTAGTCTTTCCCGAAGACCTGACACGAAGTTTCAGAGGAATCTCCTGAACTGAGATTTACAGGATCAAAGGGGTTAATCAGACATGGCAGAAGGTTAAATTAGAGAAAGAAAATGTTCTAAGCAAAGGAGGTAACGTATGAGAAGTGAGAATTTATACTGACCGTGTACAGCCTTGTCTAGGGGAGAGGTGATAACGTACTGAACCGGGACAGAAAATAAAAAGAGAAGCCCGATTTATGAAATGTTTAGGAAGTATTGGCAGGACTCGGTTATTATTTGGATGTGGGCAGTGGCGGGAGGAGGGATGCAGTTCTACTCACAACACTTCTGACACCAAAAGTGTGCTATTTTTTTTCCCCACACCAATCAATTCTTCAACTCTCTGAACACCAGCTGGGGGACCTATAAGTTACTTGTGACACCTGGAGATAGTGCAGACCCCTCAGGTTAAAGGCTCAGTCCCACGAGGCTGTACCCCATTTTAGACACCAGTCACAAGTCCAAGCTTCTGACCCTTCTGATCAACAAGCTATAAATCAAGGGTTCCCACAACCCCCTCCCAACATTTGATGATTTGCTCATAGAACTCGGGAGAAGTTGACTTACTATTACGTGTTGATTATTACAACTCAGGAACAGGCAAATAAAAGAGATGCATGGGCGAGGGATGGGGGCAAGGACACAGAGCCGTCAGGCTCTCTGGGAACACTCCACCCTCTCAGCACCACAAGAGGTTCACCAAACTGAAAGCTCTCTGAATCCTGTTGTCTAGGGGCATGACGGAGGTTCCATTTCGTAGGCATAATCAGTTACATCACTGGCGGTAGGTGATTAACTCTATCTCTAACCCTTCTCTCCTCTCAGAGGTTGGAGAGGAAGTGGGGATGCTGAAAGTTCCAATCTTCTAATCATGTGGTTGGTTCCTCCGGCAATCAGCCCCCATCCTGATGCTATCCAGCGGTCCACCAGGAGTCACTGCACTAGCATAAACTCAGGTGTGGCTGAAAGGAGCTGGTCATGAATAACAAAGATGCTCCTCTCACTGCTCTCAGGAAATTCCAAGAGTTTCAAGAGCCCCATCTGTACCAGGAACCAGGGAAAAAGACCAAATATGTCCTTATTATATCGCAGTATCACAGGGCAGGGTGGGGAGGAGATTTCTTTTCCATCTTGCCTTTTTCACTCCCTAATGCCAACAACCACAAATAATTTCCCAAACTATTAGTTTAGGTAAGTTCTTTTCCTCCCCAGGTTGTACTTTAGGAAGAGGAACTATGATTTAAATCTATAATCACCTACAAATTTATATATCTCTAGTCACATTTATCTTGAAATCCCAGCATAACCTTGGTTGTTCAAGGGTAGCTCTAGGGAGTTCCCCGGTGGTCCAGTGGTTAAGGCTCCACCTTCCAATACAGTGGGCACGGGTTCCATCCCTGGCTGGGGAACTAAGACCCCACATGCCACGTGATGAGACCAAAAAAAAAAAAAAAAGGTAGCTCTAGACATAATCGTGGACAAACACAACCTTTTGTCAAACAACTCCTTGCTATTAACTTGAGACATCATATGTAAGGCATGAAGGCATCTCCTTTCTCAGAACAATTTCAAGGGGTTCCACTGTGGAAGCACAGAATTTCAGGGCTGGAAAGCATCTTGTTACAAAACCCAAATATTTGGGACACTCTGCAATTTAAGCTGTATCCACATTTTCATGAAACCAAGAGGCTAAAGAGCAAGGGTCACTTGCTTTGACAAGTTTATCTTCAATTCCTGGTTCTGAGAAATAAGATTTTGAGAAGCTGGGAATAAAAATACGTGACTACTGATTTCACAGCTCCCTGCACTTTCAAATTCACTTTCCTACTTTGTCAAACAACTGTCAAATCAAGGTTGATTTTTTTTTCCTCCTCATTTAAATGTCTCTCATGCTTTCTGATATGAGAATCATGCTAAAATGAAATTAGTCACTGTTTGTTCTCATTTTGCCTAGCTTTTTTGACAGGAAAGAATAATATAGCCTAAAAGGAATACACACTCAAATGGGTAAAGTGGGAATATATGAGTCATGGGGAATGTTCTATCAGAAACAATAAGAATGACTGCTATATAGTTTATTAACTAGAAACTTACAGATTATCTTATGAAATTTCATTTTTAATATTGAGAACATTCAATGTGGGGATGACATAATATTTAAAAGCCCTAACTCCAGAGGTAGAATCGGTGTGGTTTAAAAAAGCTATTTGACAAAACATAATTTATCAACTGCATATGGGACAAACCAAAACCTCCTTTTGTCTTCTAGAAAATGAGTTACCTTACTGGAAAATGACTGCTTAGAACATTCCTTCTTTTAGAATCCAAAGGAATCTGTAAGTATAGAAAGTCACATGGACTTATTCAACCTAGAAAACATGTACACACACAAACACACACACTCCACTCATATAGACACTCATGTCATACCAAATTTAAAGCCTTTACCATTTGGAGCAAGGAAAAAGAAGGAAAAGGCCTTACATGTTGAAACAAAAGGAAAACGACAAGTCATTTTTTGGTATTTGACAAGCTAATCATAGATTTCTGACATAAACTCATGATTATAAATGCAAGGTATCTTTCTAATGCATCATACCAGATATGCCATAAATTCTGAAACATAAGATAAACCAATGACTAAGGTCTGAATAAAAACCATGGCTGAATACATGGGATGACAGCCAAAGAACAGACTCCTGTGAATAAATAATAGTTAAATGCCACGTGTTTAGTTAAGTTAATGTTGTAGTTTACTTACTTTCCAAAATTACATTCATTCAATGAATATGTGAAGACCCTACTACATGCTAGAATTATTATTCTGTTTGTAGCAAGTTCAGGGTCATAAATAGGTGCTGAGAAATAACCTCTTCCCTAAGAGATTTGGTTTCACTCACTACTGATTTTGTGCTATTATCTGCTGTTTTTAAAATTGATAAATGTTTACCACACTCAGTAACATTTTCCACACTTCCAGGCAGATGAATTCATAGCATACACGTTCACTTCCTCTGGAAAACACAATTCGAGCTTTTATTTCCAGAGAATATAGAGTAAGTTTATTTTTAAGGAGAATTAATGAAATAAGAAAACGATTGCTTCACCTAGGAGTCTAGACTCAAAGCCACGATAATCTAGAGAACTTCAGGTATGTATGTCTTTTTCCACAGGGACCTGTTCCAATTAAAAGGAATCTACTCTCCTGGAACGCTCTCTTTATCCAGATATCACCAACTTAATGAGAAATCCACTACTTGCTCTGGCCTCATCAAACAGGCTTTCAGGACAAATTCCTCTATGTTTGCTGTTTTATATGTTGACTTTGTAAGGAATTTTTGTACAGATATTTTTAAATAATAGTCTTATTTCTTTTTACCTCTTCTACTATAGTTTACTGGAAAAGAGGAAAATTATGTTAAGAATGTAGTTTCCTGGTTTCCTTGTCTTGTTCTTTGTGGGTATCTATGTTTTGTTCATCTGCCTTGTCCTCACTTGAGGGCAAGGAACATATTTATAGTTTTATGTTGCAATATAACTAAAATATCTTTTAAAACCATAATTCATTTGTTTACTACTCCTCTGGGATTATATAGATTTATTTAGATATGTTTATATTACACTCATCTACTAATATTAACATAGACATTAGTGATTTTATAGTGTGCCAAATAGCTACTTAATTAAGGCTTCCAAAGATTGACAATATGGAATTGGGATTCTCTAAATTTGCGTCGACAGAGATTGCTGGTGAAATTAGATTGTGACATATACTAACTAGTGTTAAAGACTCAACAAAAGAGTGTTGTTAATGTTGATTCTTTCTCAATTATTCAATGTTTTATTAAGTAACTTGATTACTGTACCTATTCCTAAAGAGGCTATTTGATCCCTCTCCCAATTTGACTTGGTTTCCTCAACAACTTGTCCAAAGTCACACAGCCAAGGACAGCCTAGAAATGGACTTGAATCTGTATATCTAAAAAGCTTGCACTTTCACACTGGGCAGAATTACATCAATGCTTTGTTCTCCCATCTCCAGTCATGACCTGCTTCTTTTTCTATATTTTAAACATAAGTGAATAGCAATCTAATCTACCAAGTCATCCAAGTCAGAAATCAGGAAGCCATCTGGGGGTGCTCCCTCTTCCTCAGAGACCATTTATAATTAGTCCCAAAGATCAGTAGAGTTTACCTCTTTAACATTCCTGGTACCTGACCCTTTCTTCTACCTCTACTGCCTTAGATAAATTCCTTATCTAAATTAAAGTTCTCCTCTCTCTCTCACCTACTCCTCACCACCAAACCTCCTTATCATAAACAAATGATCTGTAAGGCAAAACTAACTTCCCAGACAACACACACACACACATACATCGCACCATAAAATTCAAGGTAAAGTTTAATTTCATTGGTATGCCATACATTGTTCACTATGACCCAATCCCTGCCTATCTCCCCCTGGCTTTTTCCAACATATTATACCCTATACTTTATTCTCCAATCATATTAAATCACTCCTTTTTTCCCTGAGTATGTCAAGGGTTTTTATGTTTCTGAAACTGTGTTCAGCTACTCCAATTATCTGAACGTGCTTTGCTTCCCCAGATCTTTTCAGGTCAAACAGTGCTTCCTGTGTGAAGCCTTCTGTGAGTCTCCCCTTCGGGGACATTGTGATTGACTGCACAACATTAATCTCACCCCAAATTATTGGCTTAAATTAGTATCATCTCATTGCTGTATTCTATATGGCTTCAGGATAATGTATGACACAACTCCAGTCGAATTTAGTTTCCTTGTTATTTTACAAGATTAACACCTTTTACAAAGCTTTAATTTCTTGAATGGCAATAAATCTATGACATTCATTTTTGTAGTGGCCAAATATGTAACTCTTATATGGTAGGTACAAGACCATATATGTAATTATTTATAATAGGCACTGTCATTTAGTAAGCAGAATCATATTTGTATTTGACATATAATAGACTGCCATGTAGAAGACTCAATCATAGTTGTAACTGTCATATAGTAGGCACTTAAATGTTCACATAGTAAATTGGTATTTGAATAGCAGTACTTACATGATAATTTGTACAAAGGTGTGAATTAATCTTAACATTTTTTAGCATAATGCACTTTCACCATGCTATTACCATAGTTAGTGTTTTCACTTAGTGACTTTATCCAGTGTTTTCAGATTCTTAACATTTTTTACAGTGAACTTACCATTTTTCAGACAGCACCGTCCTCAAAAAGATCTCCTCCATCCATGCCACTATACTATTTTCTGCTTTCATGAAATTCAATTACTAAATCAGATTGTGTCATGTTTGCTTCAATGTATCAGTACTTTTGATAGCTTTACTGAAGTATAATTGATATATTAAAAAATACACATATTTAATGTATACAGTTTGATGACTTTAGAAATAAGTATATAACCACGATATCACCATAATCAAGGTAATAAACATATCCATCATCTTCCAAAATTTCTTGTGTCCTTTGTTTTTGTTTTGCGTTTGTTTTTGTGTGGTAAGAACACTCAACGTGAGATCTGAACATGAGGGTACTCTTAACAAATTTTTAACTGCACAATATTGTGTTGTTAACTACAGGTACTATGTTAAACAACAGATCTCTAAACCATATTCATCTTGTGTAACTCCGTAACTTTATATTCATGGAGTAACTACTCCTCATTTCCCCTTCCCCCTGTCTCCAACCACCATTCTATATTTTGTCTCCGTAAGTTTGACTATGGTTGGGTTGTTTTTTAATTTAACAATTTATTTAAACTAAAACAAATAAAACAAAACAAACACGGTTCATCCATTTCTCCCACCCTCTCCTACCTCACCTGACAACCAATCTGTTCTCTGTACCTATGAGCTTGTTGTTTTTCTTTTAGATTACACATATAAAAAAATCATACAGTATTTGTCTCTGTCCAACTTATTTCACCTAGCATAATGCCCTCCAAGTCCATCCATGGTGTCTCAAATGGTTAAGATTTCATTCGTTCTATGGCTGAATAATATTCCATTATATATATATATATGTGTGTGTGTGTGTGTGTGTGTGTGTGTGTGTGTGTATATGCAACATATCTTCTTATCTTCTTTATCCATTCATCTATTGATGAACAATTTAGGTTGTTTCCACATCCTGGCTATTGTAAATAATGCTGCAATAAACACGGGGGTGCATATATCTTTTCAAGTTAGTCTTTTTGTTTTCTTCAGATAAATACCCAGAAGCAGAATTTCTGGATCATATGGTGGTTCTATTTTTAATTTTTTGAGGAAGCTTTATACTGTTTTCCATAGTGGCTACACCAATTTTCATGCCCAGCAACAGTGCACAAGTGTTTCCTTTTCTCCACATCCTCACCAATGCTTACTATTTCTTGTCTTTTTGATAACAGCTAACATAAAACATAAAATGTGGTGTGGGAAAATAAAAATGTTAAGCTATAAAATGGGATTAAACTTGTTATCAACTTAAAATAGACTGTTATAAACATAAATTTTTTTATGTAAGTCTTATGGGAGGGACTTCCCTGGTGGCACAGTGGTTAAGAACCTGCCTACCAATGCAGGGGACACAGGTTTGAGCCCTGGTCCTGGAAGATCCCACATGCTGCGGAGCAACTAAGCCCATGCGCCACAACTACTGAGCCCGCACTCTAGAGCCCACAGGCCACAACTACTGAGCCCATGTGCCTAGAGTCCATGCTCTGCAACGAAGAGAAGCTACTGCAATGAGAAGCCCACGCACCACAGTGAAGAGTAGCCCCTGCTTACCACAATTAGAGAAAGCCCACATGCAGTAATGAAGACCCAACACAGCCAAAAATAAATAAATAAATTTATATTAATAAAATCATTCCTAACAAATATTTAAAAAAAAAAAACCTTATGGGAGCCAAAAAACAAAATCTATGGTAAATATACAAAAGATAAGGAGAAAGAAATATAAGCATACCACTAAAGAAAGTCATCAAACCACAAAGGTAGAGAGCAAGAGAAGAATAAAAGAACAGAGAGGAACTATAAAAAATAGCCAGGAAACAATTAACAAAATGGCAATAAACACATACTATCAATAATTACTTTAAATGTAAAGATATTGAATTCTTCCATCAAAAGACATAGAGTGGCTGAGTTGATAAGAAAAAAAAAGACAAATCTATATGCCACCTACAGGATACTCACTTTAGATGTAAACACACACAGACTTAAAATGAAGGGATGGAAAAAGATATTCCATGCAAACGTAAACCAAAAGAAAGCCAGAGTAACTATATTTATATCAGATGAAATAGACTTTAAAACAAAGACTGTGGGCTTCCCTGGTGGCGCAGTGGTTGAGAGTCCGCCTGCCAATGCAGGGGACACGGGTTCATGCCCCAGTCCTGGAGGATCCCACATGCCGCGGAGCGGCTGGGCCCATGAGCCATGGCCGCTGAGCCTGCGCATTCGGAGCCTGTGCTCCGCAACGGGAGAAGCCACAACAGTGAGAGGCTGGCGTACTGCAAAAAAAAAAAAAAAAAACGAAGACTGTAATAAGAGACAAGGAAGGGCATTACATAATGACGAGGGGGTCAATCTCACAAAAAGACATAACATTTGTAAATATTTACTCACCCTACAAAGGAGTACTTAAATATATAAAGCAAATATTAACAGACCTAAAGGGAGAAATTGACAGCAATACAATTATAGGGGATTTAAATATCCCACTTACATCAACGAATAGCTCATCCAGACAGAGAATCAATAAGAAAACATTGGACTTAGATGACACATTAAACAAGATGGGCTTACCAGATTTTTACAGAACATTCCATCCAAAAGCAACAGAATACACATTCTTCTCAAGTGTACATGGGACATTTTCCAAGATAGATCATATGTTAGGCCACAAAACAAGTTCACAAATTTAAGAGGATTTTAATTCTCTTAAATCATATCAAGCATATCTTCCAACCACAATGGTATGAAATTAGAAATTATAATGACACAATAAAAACTGGAAAATTACCAAATATGTATAGATTAAACAACATACTAATGAACAACCAATGGGTCAAAGAAGAAATCAAAAGAAAAATGTAAATGTATCTTGAGAAAAATAAAAGTGAATATGTAACATACCAAAGTTTATAGGATGGAGCAAGAGCATTTCTAAGAGGGACATTCATAGCGATAAGTACATACTCTAAGAGACAAGCCTCAAATAAACAACCTAACTTTATACCTCAAGGAACTAGAAAAAAAGTAAAAGCAAAGTTTGAAGTTAGTAGAAGAAAGGAAATAGCAAAGATCAGCACAGAAATAAGTGAAACAGAGACTAAAAAGACAACAGAAAAGGTAGATGAAACCAAGAGCTGGTTCTTCGAAAAGATAAACAAAATTGATAAACATTTAGCCAGACTCATCAAGAAGAGAAGAGGGAGGACTCAAATAAATAGAATCAGAAATGAAAGAGATGTTACAACCGACACCACAGAAATACAAAGGATCATTAAAGACTACTATGAACAATTATATGCCAACAAATTGGACAACCTAGAAGAAATGGATAAATCCCTAGAAACATACAATCTACAAAGACTTAATCATGGTGAAATATAAAATCTGAACAAACTGATTACTAGTAATGACATCAAATCAGTAATCAAAACCTCCCAAGAAACAAAAGTCTGTAAGTTTGACTATTTTAAACACTTCATATAAGTGGAATCATGCAGTATTTGTCTGTGACTGACTTAGTTCAATTAACATAATGCTAAATTGAAACCCTGTTCACTCTTGGTGGAAATGTAAAATGGTGCAGTCACTACAGAAAACAGTATGGAAGGTGCTAAAAAAAATAAAAACAGAACTGTCCTATGATCCATCAATTACAATTTGGGCATATAACCAAAAGAATGGAAATCAGGATCTCAAAGAGATATCTGCACTCACATGTTGATGGCAACATTTTTTTAGAATATAAGATATGAAAACAACCCAAATGTCTACTGACAGATGAATGTATAAAGAAAATATGATACATACATATAATGGAATATTATGCAGCCTTTAAAAAGAATAAATTCCTACCATTTGCAACAACAGGGATGGACCTAGAAGACATTATGCTTCAGTTTATTCTTAAAAAGTTGATTTGACACTATGCTGCCCCATTTCAGTTATGTGGAATTCTAGCTACTGCAGTACCTACCTAGCACTAGTGGTATTGCTCTAAACATTCATTCATTCAAACGATAGTTTTTGTGCACCCACTATTTACTTGACAGGCATCATGGGTATGTGTATGTGTGTGTGTGTGTGTGTGTGTGTGTGTGTGGAGAGAGAGAGAGAGGACATTTTGGTTCTCAAATTTCTTACAGTATAAAAGATAAGAAAGAAATAGAACAGTTTGGCATTAGTAAAACCATATAAATGTTGGAGGTCGATATACTTAGATTCAAACCTTGGTCTTAACTTCTTAACCACCAGATCTTGAGCACATTACATCATGTCTGTGAGAGTCTCAGTCTCTCCAAGTGTAATCTGGGGTGAATGCTAGGATTACTACAAGATTGTATGTCTGTGAAAAGTACTTTGCATTGTACCTGACCCTTAGAAAGAAATCAGTAAGAGGTAACATTACAATAGAAATATTTACAGGCAGTCATGTGACACAAGAAGAAGATGGTCAAGGGAAGAAATAAGAGGCTTTATGGAGGGAGTGTTACGATAAAGTAGTGGACTTTTCTAGGAAAGGAAGGGAATAAACTCAGGTGGTGAAAGCAACATGAGCCGAGGCATAGATAATCACATGAGTGGGGAGCAGACAATTTGGTGTGGCCAGCATTTAGGCCAGCAGATTGGCTAAGTCCTAGTACCTTATTGTTGGGCATTTATATGTGTCACCTAATGAAAAGTAGATAAGGTCTATGAATAATTAGGGAAGTTAACAGTGACCTTTGCCTAATGCCCAGGCCTCAAATACACAGAAAATATGGAAGGCTATCATCACTCTTAAGATGTGCCACGTGGTATAGAGTTCTGTGTCATATTAACCAATATACCTTTTTTAGACATCTAGAGAAAGTTCTGACTTGCTTGGTTTATTTATTTTTTTCTATTTCTTGCTCAGTCAGTCTCCAGTCTTGTCCTCTCAAATTCATTCTCTACTGCAGCTAAAGTGGCCAGCCAATCTAAAATACAAACATGGTATGTTGACCACACTACTTAACACCCTTTAATGGCTTCTCATGATTTTAAAAATATGAAATTTAAACTTCCTAGCAAAAATGTCCTCATTGGCCTATTCGTTACATCTCTCTCCAGCCATAAAATTTTTGCCTTTTCTTGCTTTTGCACTTTGCAATAAAGAAAGACCAAACTGGGCTCTGGTAATTCAAGATGGTGGAAGAGGAAGAGCCTAAATTTACCTCCTCCCATGGATATAACAAATATATACCTCAATTCCCTCTGAAAGCAATCTGAGAGTTAGCTGAACACCTACTCCACTACAGAGGATAAAAAGGACCACATCAACATGGGTAAGAGAGATAGAGAAGTGCTTTTGCCAAAAATCCCACCCCCAATGTGGCAGCACACAATAGGGAGGGATCTCACCAGACAGGTACTTTTCTCACAGGAGCAATGGATTTACACCCCAACCCCCGGGATCTACACCAGAGAAATAAGTGCCCAAAATTTCTGGCTTAGAAAACCAATGAGGCTGACATCCAAGTGTTATAGGAAACGGAGACTCTCCTCTTAAAGGGCTCACACGTGGTCCCACTTGCCCCAAGACCCAGAGAAATAGAAGCTGTTGAAAAGTGCTAGGACTACGCAGGAAAAAGAGTCATCTGCAAATCTAACAGCATTGGCTGGAAGATCGGGGGATGATAACAACACTCCCCAGAGACAGAGGTGCTGGTTGGTGCCACTTTTGCTCCCAGGAGGTGGGGAGGTGGTCCAGGAGTAATTGTGGCACTATCTGGCCCCCTTGCTGAAGCTGGAGAACTCCAGCAGCTGCAGCATTCCCCTGCTCCCTGACTAGGGTGAATGGGTGTGAAAAGTCACAACATTCCGCTACTCCATAGCTAAAGTCTCTGTGCAAGTGCAGGTGGCTGCAACACTCCCCCATCTCTTGGCTGGGACTGGCAAGTGTAAGTGGTTGCAACATTAATCCTCTCCCAACCTAAAGCCAACTCAACACTCCCCTGCCCCATGGCTGGGGCTAGTGAATGTAAGAAGCCACAACATTCTCCTGTTCCTGGCTTAAAGCCAACACATGCACACAAACAAAACACTCTCCTCCATTGCTGAAGCCCACGGGTACACGCCTTCAAGTCATTTTCCTGCTGCCTTTCTGAAACAAGAGAGCAAGTTCCACCCACTCTCCAGCTACCTAGTTAAAGCCAGTTGGTCAGCCCAATCCTCAGGGGACACCCCTTGATTGCCTGGCCCTGGTGGCCAAGGGGGCTTGTGTTCCTGACCTCTTTGGGAATGCCACAATGGGAAAGATAGCTCTTGGTAGGCCACCACCCCCAGGGTACTGCACAGACAATAGACTGAAGCACAACCCCAGTCTTCCTATGAAAATGGCCTATTTACTTATCCTGAAGCTTTACCCTGAGAGACAGGCTACAGGTTTCCTACACATCTAGAGGCTGAGGAGGCACTTCCAGGAAGATAAGCAGGAAGGCACCAACCTTTCAAACCCACTTGATCTCACTATACCTTGAGGAGACTTCCCAGAAAAAAGCTTATACATTAATCAGTAGCCCCAATTTTTGCAGCTATTGTCTAGGGGACATCTTGAGATCTTTTGATCGGTAGGCCATCAGGAATTAGGATTGCAGCTCCACAGAATGAATATATATATATATGCATACTGTAAAAGTTGTGGCCTGAGGGCCTGGCTTCCCGTCAGCCTGAAACTAGGTGCAAAATGAGATTCCTCTCCTTGGAACACTGACAGATCTGGGCACACTCTCAACAACAAGGACATATCAAGAATAAATAAGGTTATACAGACAACCACAAAGACTCTAGAGACAAAGTGCTAGGGCAGGGTTGAATTAAAAGGATCATCACCTACACAAGGCCACTCCTTCAATACTGAGAGAGACAACAGTTTTGCCTAATATATAGAAACAAACACAGAGAGCCAAGCAAAATGAGGAAACAAAGAAAAACGTACCAAATGAAAGAGCAAGACAGAACATCAGGAAAAGACCTTAATGACATGGAGATAAGTAATCTACCTGATAAAGAATTAAAAGTAATGGTCATAACAATGTTCATCAAACACAGAAGAAGAATGAATGAACACAGTATGAACTTCAACAAAGAGTCAGAAAATATAAGAAAGAACCAATCAGAGCTGAAGAATATAATAACTGAAATGAAAAATACACTAAAGAGAATTAAAAGCAGATTAGATGATACATAAGAATGAATCACCGACCTGGAAGGCAGATTAGTGGCAATCACACAATCACAAAAGAAAAAAAAAGAATTAAAAAAAATTAGGATAGTTTAAGAGACCAGTAGGACAACATCAAGCATATTAACATTGACATTATAGGGATCTCAGAAGGAGAAAAAAGAAAGACAAGGAGAGGGAGGGAGGGAGAGAGAGAGAGAAAGAAGGAAAGAAGGAAGGAATGAACGAAGGAAGGAAGGAAGGGAGAAAAAGAGGAAGAAAGGGAGGAAGGAAGAAAGGGGCAGAAAAATTATTTGAAGAAATAATGGCTGAAAACTTACCTAACCTGAGAAAGGGGACAGACATCCAGGTCCAGAAGCACAGAAAGTCTCAAACAAGATGAACCCAAAGAGATCCACAGTAATATACATTATAATTAAAATGTCAAAGGTTAAAGACAGAGAAATTTAAAAGCAGCAAGAGAAAAACAACTAATTATGTATAAGAGAACCTCCATAAGCCTATAACCAGATTTTTCAGCAGAAACTTTGCAGGCCAGCAGGAGTGGCATGATATATTCAATGTGCTGAAAGGAAAAAACTACAAACAAGAATACTCTATCCAGCAAGGTTATCATTCAGAATTGAAGGAAAGATAAAAGAGTTTCCCAGAAAAGCAAAAAACAATAGGAATTCATCACCACTAAACCAGTATTACAAGAAGCATTAAAGAGACTTCTTTAAGTAGGAAAAAAAAAAGGCCATAACTAGAAATACGAAAATATAAAAGAAAAAATCTCACTGATAAAGGCAAATATATAGTAAAGGTATTGAATCAACTAACTATAAAACTATTATAAAAGTTAAAAGACAAAAGCAGTACAATCAGCTATAACTATGAGTGGTTAAAGAATACACACAATGAAAAGGTGTAAAATATGACATAAAAACATAAAATATGGGCGAGAGTAAAAATAGAGTGCTTTTAGAATACATTTGAACATAAGCAACTATCAACTTAAAATAGACTGTTTTATATAGATTATTATATATGAATCTCATGGTAACCACAAACCAAAAACATAATAGAGACACAAAATTAAGAGAAAGGAATCCAAACATAATGCTAAAGGAAAACATCAAACCATAAGGGAGTAAAACCAGAGAAGAAGAAAGGAACAGAGAAGAATTACAAAAACAACCAAAAAACAATTAACAAAATGGTGATAAGCAATACCTATCAATAATTACCTCAAATGGAATTGGACTAAATTCTCCAATCAAAAGGCATAGAGAGGCTGAATAAATTTAAAAAACCCAAGAACCTCTTACATGTTATGTATAGGAGACTCACTTCAGATCTAAAGACACATACAAGCTGAAAGTGAAGAGATGGAAAAAGATATCCCATGCAATGTACATGAAAAGAAAGCTGGGTTAGTAATACTTAAATCAGATAAAATAAACCTTAAAACACAATGTAATGAAAGACAAAGAAGGGCATTTCCTAATGTCAATCCAACAAGAGGATATAACATTTGTAAATATTTATGTGCCCAACAAAAAACTACCTAAATATGTAAGCAAATGTTAACAGACATAAAGGGAAAATTGACAATAAAACAATAGTAGGGGACCTTAACACTACACTTACGTCAATGGATAGATCATCCAGAAAGAAATTCAACAAGGGAAAATTGGCCTTAAATGAACATTAGATCAGATGAACTTACTAGACGTATACAAAATATCCCATCCCAAATCTGCCAAATATACATTTTTTACAAGTGCACATGGAACATTCTCCAGGGTAGGTCACATGTTAGGTCACAAAACAAGTTTCAATAATTTAAGAAGATTGAAATCATATCAAGCAGCTTTCATGACAACAGTGGTATGAAGCTAGAAATCAATTACAAGAAGAAAACTGGAAAAAACACAAAGAGGTGGAGGCTAACCAATGTGCTATTAAATAACCGATTGATCAATGAAGAAATCAAACAGGAAATGAACAAAAACCTTAAGACAAATGAATATGAAAGTACACCATTCCAAAATCTATGGGACACAGCAAAAGTGGTTCTAAGAGGGAAATTCGTAGTGATACAAGCCTACCCCTGGAAAAATCTCAAATAAACAACCTAACTTTATACCTAAAGGAACTAGAATAAGAAGAATAAACAAAATCCAAAATTAGTAGAAGAAAAGAAATGATAAAGTTCAAAGTGTTCAACTGACACCACAGAAACACAAAGGCTCATAAGAGACTGCTACAAACAATATACACCAACAAATTGGACAACCTAGAAGACATGGATAAATTCCTAGAAACACACTACCTTCCAAGACTGAATCATGAACTAATAGAAAATCTGAATATACCTATTACTACTAATAAAATTGAATCATTAAACAATTCCCAACAAACAAATCTCAAGGACCAAACAGCTTCACATTTGAATCCTACCAAACATTTAAAGAAGAGTTAATACCTATTATTCTCAATTCCAGAAAACTGAAGAAGGAAGTCTTCCAAACTAATTTTACGAGGCCAGCATCATCCAGATACCAAAACCAGACAAAGACACAACCAAAAAAAGAAAATTACAGGCCAATATCCCTGATCAACATAGTTGCAAAACTATTTAACAAAATATTAGAAAATCAAATTCAACAACACATTAAAGGGATCACAAACCTGTTCGAGTGGGACTTATTACAGCGATGCAAGGATGATTCAACATGTGTGTAAGTCAATCAAAGTGTTATCCCACATTAACAAAAGATAAAAATCATATGATCAGCTAAATAAACATAGAAAAAGCATTTGACTAAAATCAATATCCACTTATGATAAAAACTCTCAAAAAAGTGAGTATAGAGTGAATGGACCGTAACATAGTTAAAGTCATATATGACAAAGCCACAGCTAACATCATACTCAACAGTGAAAAGCTGAAAGCTTTTCCTCTAAGATCAGGAAAAAGACAAGGATGCCCACTATAATCACTTTTATTCCACATAGTACTGTAAATCCTAGCCAGAGCAATCAGGCAGGAAAAAGAAGTAAAATGAATACAAATTCGAAAAGAAGAAATAAAACTATCACTATTTGAAGGTGACATGATACTATAGAGAGAAACCCCAAAGACTCCACCAAAAACCTATTAGAACTAATAAATGAATTCAGTATAATCGCAGGATACAAAATTAATATACAGCAACCAGTTGTGTTTCTATACACTGTCATCATAATAAACTATCAGAAAGGGAAATGAAGAAAACAAATCCCATTTACAATTACATAAGGTTGTAAACTACATAAGGTTCCCTGTACATACCAGGCTCTTTCAAACATTGTGCATTTTCTCATCTCTCCCATGCACCTTGAATACCCTTTTCCCCATCATTGTCAGCCTAGCATTCTTCAAGACATGTTCAGATGTATTTTCCTTCCCTGAAACCCAACTTGTATTGAGAGCATTTCCTCTGTGCTCCCTTAGAACTTGTGTCCAAGCTACTTGTTTTCATTTCTCCCATTAGAATGTAATTTCCTGAAAGATTTTTTTTTTTTTTTGCTTTGAAGTATAGTGATTTACAATGTTGTGTTAGCTTCAGGTGTACAGCAAAGTGATTCAGTTATACATACATATATAACAATTTTTTCAGATTCTTTTCCCTTATAGGTTATTACAAAATATTGAGTACAGTTCCCTATGCCACCTAGTAGGTCCTTGTTGGTTATCTATTTTATGTATAGTAGTGTATATATGTTAATCCGAAACTCCTAATTTATCCCTTCCCCCCCTTTCCCCTTCTTTAACCATAAATTTGTTTTCTATATCTGTGGCTCTATTTCTGTTTTCTATGTAAGTTCACTTTTATCATTTTTTTAGATTCCACATATAAGCGATATCCTATGATATTTGTCTGGCTTACTTCACTTAGTATGATAATCTCTAGGTCTCTCCATGTTGCTGCAAATGGCATTATTTCATTCTTTTTACGGCTGATTAATATTCCATTGTGTATATATATACCACATCTTCTTTATCCATTCATCTGTCGATGGAAATTCAGGTTGCTTCCATGTCTTGGCTATTGTAAATAGTGCTGCAATGAACATTGAGGTACATGTATCTTTTTGAATTATGGTTTTATCTGGATATATGTCCAGGAGTGGGATTGCAGTTTCTTAATCATTTCTGAGTAAGCCCAGAACAATTACTGCAAAATAGCAGTTCCCAGACTATCTTATTTATTTATAGCCTGTTGAGTTGAAAATATTTTCCACTGAAACTATATACACACACACACACACACACACACACACACACACACACACACACACACACACGTATATATGTGTGTGTATGATTATAAACATATGTATATAATCAAGCTGGCATTGAATAGGTTAAAATTAGACCTTCTTGCTGGTTTTGATTTCATGGATTATGGTTAATAGGATGTATAGAGAAAAATTAGTTTACAGCTAATAATACCATTATGAAACACTTCAACAACCAACATTTTCACACACATTAAAATGTCTACCATATGCCAGACCTAGGAGCCTGGGAGAACCTTCCAAGGTAGATAGCCTTGCTTAGCAACTGCTACAGTCCTTTTCTTCTGAGGACAGTATATGTTTTGAAATGACAGAATGTTGTTAGTTCTAAGGTCTCCCGATAGCATCTGCATCTCATTATCTGATAAAAAGCAAAAGCACACCTTTATCACACTTGGCCTGTGATCTGATGCAATGCTAAGAATTTGTTGATAGAGTTGAGCAGATGCCTATCCAGCAAGTCTCTAACTGTGATCTTGGCAAGAAATATTCTATGAGAAAGCTAAGAGTTTTGCCTCATAATCAATTTTGCCTTCAGGGCTCCTGCAACTCTATTTTTACTCCCATTTTTGCTCCATCTGCACAAGAGTTGAGCTGCTGCCACCAAATCAACCTGATACAATTCATACCATTTTTCTCATCAGTCAGTCATTCCCCATTTTTGTCCAACAGCTTTCTAAGAAACTGTATTCTTCGGAAGCCAAGTGCAGTGACTCTCCTTTGTTTTTAAACACTCTTCCTCTGAAAGCCATCTGAGTTTTTCATTTCTTTCTACCTTAGTGCTTCCCTGTGTGTGTGTGTGTGTGTGTGTGTGTGTGTAGGATTGTACATTTCTGAGCATTATTAAGACCCTTGCTAGTGTCTCCTATAAGTATGTCTTCACTGAGAGAATTGTGATATCAGAAATGCCATCTAAACCAGAGTGCAGAAGATATTATCAACCGAGTTTAACCACAGATTGGTTTATCCTTTTGTTCTTTTCTTAGGAGAAGGGAAAATATAAGCATAGTATTTCTACAGGAATTGCACGATAGTTCTTCTATCTCTAAATGAGTGGTTCATCTGCCTGCCAGCAGGGGAATTTATACAAACTGCCCAGTCAGACTCCACCTCTAGACACAGCCTTACTTGGATAGCTCCCCGCAGAGGTATTCAATATTGTAAATATCTCATCCTTTATAATCAATATAAACTTAAATTTTCTTTGTAATAATTTGCAAGAGAATACTTGCTTTGAAATCTGAAAGAACTGGGTTTAAATCCCCAGTCTGCACTGAAATTTATCATGGAAATGATAATACTAACTTCATGTTCCTTCAAGGATTAAATGACAGAATGTATCAAACATAGCAATATATGAGATTTTTATAGTTGTCTATGAAATGCCTTTTCCTTAAAATGGAATATGAGGGGAGTCTTTAATTATTTGCAAAAGTCAGAAAATACAAAGGCAAATGAGTTTTGTTCACTAAGGCCAAAAGGTTCTCTGAATCTTAAGCAATACGAAGCGATTACAAAAGATGCAGCAAGAGCCCCTACATGGTCTAGCAGTTACCGAGGCTGACCGTGGTATGTAGCCAGGAGTCTGCTGTAAGTGGTGAAGAAGTAGGTTCTGGAGTTAGGCTGTCAATTATAGTCATTTGATCTTGGGCAAAGAACTTTACCCCTCATGTGCTTTAGTTTCCTTATCTCTGAAATAGTTTCTGCCTCATAGTTTTCTTAAGAAGATCTAGAGTTGATACGTTAAAGCATAAGGAGAGGAACAGGGAAGCAGAAAAATAAAGATGTCATACTGACCAGCTCTCTAGACCTAACAGAGTTTACCCGGACCTGAGCACCGATCTTTCATTTTCATGTGACTGTTAAGAATAACTATGGGGCTTCCCTGGTGGTGCAGTGGTTGAGAGTCCGCCTGCCGATGCAGGGGACACGGGTTTGTGACCCGGTCCGGGAAGATCCCACATGCCGCGGAGCGGCTGGGCCCGTGGGCCATGGCCGCTGAGCCTGTGCGTCCGGAGCTTGTGCTCCGCAATGGGAGAGGCCACAACAGTGAGAGGCCCGCGTACCGCAAAAAAAAAAAAAAAAAAAAAAAAGAATAACTATGAACTTTCCACATGCTGAAATTTCATTGGTGTATACATCACAAAACCGTTCCTCCCAAGTGGTTTCTCTTTTTTTTAAATTTACTTTATTGAAGTGTAGCTGATCTACAACGTTGTGTTCATTTCTGCTGTACAGCAAAGTGATTCAGTTATACACACATATTCTTTTTTGTATGCCTTTCCATTATGGTTTATTACAGAGTATTGAATATAGTTCCCTGTGCTATACAGTAGGACCTTGTTGTTTATGCATTCTATATATAATAGTTTGCATCTGCTAATCCCAAACTCCAAATCCATCCCTCCCCCACCCTCACTCCCCTTGGCAACCATATGTCCCTTCTATATTTCTGTGAGTCTGTTTCTGTTCCTTAGATGAGTTCATTTGTGTCATACTTTAGATTTCACATATAAATGATATCATATGGTATTTGTCTTTCTCTTTCTGACTTACTTCACTTAGTATAATAAACTCTTGGCCCATCCATGTTGCTGAAAATGGCATTTTTTCATTCTTTTTAATGGTTGAGTAATATTCCAGTGTGTGTGTGTGTGTGTGTGTGTGTGTGTGTGTATGTGTATATATATATATATATATATATATATATATATATATATATACACACCACATCTCCTTTATCCATTCATCTGTCAATGGACGTTTAGGTTGCTTCCATGTCTTGGCTATTGTATATAGTGCTGCTATGAACATAAGAGTGCTCGCATCTTTTTGAATTATAGCTTTGTCTAGATATATGTCCAGAAGTGGGATTGCTGGATCATATGGCAACTCTATTTTTGACTTTTTGAGGACCCTCCATCCGTTGTCCATAGTGGCTGTACCAATTTACATTCAACCAAATGGTTTCTTTTGCTTAACCCTCTCTTCCCAACTGTTTTTCATAAAAGGTACACATTCTTCCCTAGAAACTTCTAGCATCTACACATTTGTTGAAAACTGGGCTCAGAATTTAACTCTTTATTTCACTGGTTTATCTTTTCTCTTGCTTAGTTTTTAATCATGATGACTTACATGTAAAAACCTACAGGGATATTTCCATTCTGTTTGTCATTCTTATCTTTTGAAATATTTTAGAAGTTTCAATTCAAATACTTTTGATGAAACAAAAATTCCAAGCTTTTAGATATTCCTTCACACCCTACTCAAATCATCTCAAATCACAGAGACTTGTGATTCTTAAACCATTCATTCTAAAAGAAGGAAAAGTAGATCAGTGTAGGGAAAAAGAGTTGGAAGCAAATATTGGTCCAAACGCTTATCTTAAATAAGTTCTGATTACATTTCTTGTAAAATTATAGTTTTAGGAACCAACAGATTTTGACTGATAGCTTCTATTCTATTTAAATCTGATATAGCCAACAATGTGTCACGATAGTGTACATTTTTCTTACTGTAGTTAAGTCAAGTTATTTGGAACAAACTTATCCTTATACTTCAGCAGCTGACTTCAGCTTTATTTAAGAGAACCAACAGTCGGGCAAAATTTAAAGGAACTGACTGAGACCGAGCAAGAGAAACACGAGGCTGAACGCTCTCAAGATCCTCCTGCAGAATAAGCTTTGTTTTAAATGAATGTGATGTCTCAGTTCAAACCTCTGAGTTTGGGGATCTACAATAGTTGGTAGTAATTCGACCTTCCCCCTTTTATGTCTTAATTATATTTCATAATCATTCTGTTATATGTTTTGTTTTAACAAGTAAGCCCTAGGTATCCCTGTGCCACTGCAGAGAAGGTAGTCTCATGAAGGTTATGAGAAGTCTGGTCAGCAGGGCATACCATTTCCTGTTAAAAGCTGTTTCTAAGATATAAATAGAAGCTTTTCCAGGACTTCAGCTTGATGCTATATTGGGAATCATGTAACATTTACAATGTACTTCCATGTAAGACAATCTTGTGCTAAAGCATCGCTAAAAGAGACAGAGCCTCTGGGGTTCACCACATATGATATTCAGAAGTAGTGGCAAGTCCAATCTCCTATTTTGATCCTCACTTCTTATTATGGTAAGTAGCTTCCTGATTTTCTGCCTTGTCCGGCTAGCATTGCAGTATTTTGCCCATTAGAAGTAGACAGTGAACATTCCTCCTAAAATTCCATTTACTTGATCTGTAGCTACCGCAATGGAATTTAAACTAAAGGTTTTTAAATATAGGATGAAATATGTAAGCTCTTTTTGAATGAAAGAGATAGGTTTAATTCAAAAAGGGAAAGAAATTTAATTCAAGTATATAAAACAGTACCATCCAATGATCTAGAAACGTTCAAAGAGCTAATAAGAACGCCCCAAATTCTAAATTTAGATACTCGTACTATATTATAGTTTACTACAAATTTTTACTCATTGTTTTCCTGAAAAATCTGCATATTTCAGTATCTCGAGTTTTTTTGCATAAATTCTAGATGATGTTTGACATTTTAAACAATTCCTGGGAGGAAATCTTATAATTCATATGGAAGAAAGATGTGCATGATTAAGATATTTGTGAAGCTGTCTAATTAAAATAATCTTGTGAACTTGTATGCTGATGTCACTGTGGACATATTTCCTTAACACTCTGAATTTTATCATATGTTTAGAGTTATAAATGTAATTCTTAACTCGAAGATGAAGAAAAAAGTAGTAACATGATGCCACATGTAAACCTGAGAATCAATGATAAACATAGGGCTATAGACAAAATCTTCTCAGAGACATCAATGAGCTTAAAGATACCCCAGGATTTGCTGGCTCAAGATCTGAAAGAAGACAAGAAATCAGAGACAGAGATATAAGCTCAGGCACTCAAAACACACTTATCCTACGAATATCGTCCATTCCTGTAGGAGTAGTTGACAGGCTGAGCAGTGCTTTTGATGGCCTTGCGGGACTGCAGAAATAAAAGTCAAAATCAGGAACTTGCTAGAAGAGGGAACATTGATAATGTACCCACTCCAAAGGGTGATACCCATAAAGTAAGCTGGAATAAGCAAACCCAACCCTCTCTTGAACATGCAACCTATCATCTGTCGGGCCCAGGAAGCTTAACTCTTGACTTTAAGTATTTCTGAACCTGTAGGACCCTTATGTATTCTGAGAAAGCCAACGAAAATCCTCTGTGAAGGATGTTATCATATGAAAGTCATCAGAATTTTTTCCAGACAATTTCTAATATATCAATACTATTACCACAAAGTTGGATAAAATCAGGTACACAAGGAAAGGCAATATCATGAATGAAAACCAACAGACAAAAGATAAAGAGCTTTCCTTGGCTGGAGGGTTCCCCTGCTCTGCCCAGGCAGGAGAGCTAATTCATAGCCCCACCCACTACTGGGTGTAGTTTCAAGCCTCATCTGCCCAGAAAGTGTGGCCAGAAAGCCTAGAAGCTGTATAGCCCAGCAATGCTTGAACAGAGAGTCCAGACAGACAGAGCTGACTGTCTGCAGAGCAAAGCCAGTGGCCCTGTTTGGCCACAGAACTTGGGTTGCAGATTGGCTTGAGTCAAGACCACAAACAAAGAGCCTTCCTGGCCTTGGAGCTGGTTTTTCTGCTCTGCCCAGGAAACTAATTTGTAGCCCCACCCATTGCTGAATGCAGCCTTCAGCCTCTCAGACCAGGGAACCTAACCAAAGCACACAGGAAGCTGCATAACCCATCTAACCAAGCTTACAGTGACACCTGAACAGACAGCAGAGCCTGTGGCTTTCTCCATCTGCAGAGCAAAACCAGTGGCCCTGTCTGACCAGGGAATTCAGTGCATAGGTTTGCCTGATTTAGGTCCCCAAACAATGAGCCAGGCAGGTCATGCGGCCTGTCCTGGCAAGGGCAAGTGCAGGGAAGCTAATTCATAGCCTTGCCTACTTCTGGATAGTACCCATGCCAGTTGTCTAGAAAGCCTGACCAGAGAGCCTAGACAACTTCAGAGCCCATCCTACTGCCTCACTTAGGCAGGGAAGCAAGCCAACAGTCCTAACCAACTGTTCTCAGCCAGGAGCTACCCCTATCACCTAAGAGCTCAGACTGTGAGCCTGTCTCAAAACAGACCCTGATAATGAGCCCCACCTGCCAAAGGACATTACCAGTAGATACATCTAGAAATTAAAGCTGAGCTGACTGGCAAAGAACCGTCTCTGCCAAATCAAACTCGTAAAGTCTGGAAGAGGAAACCACTTACACAAATGTATAGATACCAACGTAAGGAATCAAGGATCACAAAAAAATCAGGTAAGCATGACACCAACAAAGAGAACTAATAAAGTTCCAATAACTGACCCTAAAGAAATGGAGATCTATGAACTGTCAATTCAGAATAAACTTCTTTGGGTCCTCCCTTCTTTGGGAGGACCCAAAGAAGTTTAGTGAACTATAAGAACACAGACAGACAACTAAACAAAATTAGGAACACAATGCATGAACAAAACAAGAAGTTCAACAAAGAAAAAGAAACCATCAAAAAAAACAAAAACAAACAAAAAAAAACCAAACAGAAATCCTAGAGCTCAAAAGAACAATGACTGAGCTGAAGAATCCAATAGAGGGTTCAAAAGACTCAACCATGCAGAAGAAAGAATGAATGGTCCAGATGATAGGACATTTGAAATTATCCAGTCACAGGAGAAAACAAAAACAAAAACAACATACATATACACATTATGGGAATTCCAAAGACAGAAGAGAAAGAAAAAGGGACAGAAAGTATATTTAAGCAATAATGGTTGAAAAGTTCCCAAACGTGGGGAGAATAATGTACATCCAATCCATGAGGTGCAAAAACGTTAAACCTAAACAGGGCTACACAAAGACACATTATAATTAAATTGTCAAAAGTCAAAGATAAAGAAAGAATTTTGAAGGCAGCAAGAGTAAAGAGAGATGTTATATACAAGATAACCTCCATAAGATTAATTAATGGCAAATTTCTCAACAGAAACTCTTCAGGCCAGGAGAAAATAGGATGACATATTCAAAATATTGAAAGAAAAATTTGTTAAAAGAGAATTCTATACCTGGCAAAAGCTGTTCTTCAGAACTGAAGGGAGATAAAATCTTTCCCAAGCAAACAAAAGCTGAGGGAGTTCATCACCACTAGATCTGTCATACAAGAAATGCTAAAGGGAATTCTTTGAGTGGAAGTAAAAGGATGCTATTTCCCACCATAAAAACATAAGAAGGTAGCATGAAACTCACTAGTAATGGTAAAGATATAGTCAAAATTAGATTCTGTAATATGGTAATAGTAGTGCACAATTCACTTACAAATCTAGTTTAGAAGGTAAAAAACAAATGTAGTAAAAAATAACCATAACTACAATAATCTGTTATTGAATGTACAATATAAAAATATGTAAACTGTAACATTAATAACCTAAAATTTGAGGGGGAGAAATAAAAGTGTAAAGTTTAGGAATATTATCAAAGTTAAGTTATTATCAGTTTAAAATAGAGTGTTATAATTTTCAGATATTTTATGTAAGCCTTATAGTAACTACAAGGGAAAAACCTGTAATAATTACACAAAAGAACATGATAAAGAAGTCAAAACATACTAATACCAGAAGACATCAAAATACCCCCCAAAAGACAGCAGGCTAAGAAACAAGAACAATGGATCCACAAAACAACCAGAAAACAACTAACAAAATACCAATAGTGAGTCCTTACCTATCAATAATTCCTTTAAACATAAAAGGATTAAACTATTTAATCAATGGCATAGAATGGCTGAATGAATCAACAACAAGATTTTACAATATGCTAACTACAAGACGTTCACTTTAGCCTGAAAGACACACATAGACTGAGAATGAAGGAGTGAAAGAAGATGTTTCAAGCAAATGGTAACCAAAATAAATTAAGGGTAGCTATACTTGTATCAGACAAAATAGACTTTAAACTAAAAATGGTAAAAAGGGACAAAAAGGGATACTATATAATAAAAAAGGGTCAATTCATCAAGAAGATATAAGAATTCTAAATATTTATGTACCCAATATCAGAGCACTAATATATAAGCAAAAACTAACAGAGCTAAAAGAAGAAATAAACATTAATACAATAATAATTGGTCACTTTAATTCTCATCCAGGAAGAGAATCAATGGCAAAACAGCAGATTTGAATGACACTACAGACCAAACAAACCTAACAAACATATACAAAACAATATATCTGACAAGAGCAGAATACACATTCCTCTCAAGCATACATGGAACATTTTCTAGGAGAAACCATACGTTAGTCCAGAAAACAATTTTTAGTATATTCAAGAAGACTGAAATCATATCAAAAAAAAAAAAAGAAATATCAAGTATTTTCTCTGACCACAATGGTGTGAAACTAGAAATCAATAACAGGAGGAAAACTGGAAAACTCATGAATACATGGAAATTAACACTCTCCTAAACAACCAATAGATCAAAGAGGAAATTAAAGAGGAAATTTAAAAGTATCATGAGACCAACAAATGGAAACACAGCACACCACATGTTATGAGATGCAGCAAAAGCAGTTCTAAGAGGAAAGTTTATAGCAATAAACAGCTACATTAAGAAACAAGGAAGATTTAAATAAACAACTTAACTCTATGCCTTACAAAACTAGAAAAAGAAAAACAAACTGAGCCCAAAGTTAGCAGAAGGAAAGAAATAATAAACATGTATACAATGGAATATTACTCAGCCATAAAAAGGAACGAAATTGGGTCATTTGTAGAGATGTGGATGGATCTAGAGACTGTCATACAGAGTGAAGTAAGTCAGAGAAAAACAAATATCATATATTAATGCATATATGTGGAACCTAGGAAAAATGATACAGATGAACCGGTTTGCAGGGCAGAAATAGAGACACAGATGTAGAGAACAAATGTATGGACATCAAGCAGGGAAAGCGGCACGGATGGTGGTGGTGGTGGGATGAATTGGGAGATTGGGATTGACATGTATACACTAATATGTATAAAATAGATAACTAATAAGAACCTGCTGTATAAAAAACAATAAATAAAATTCAAAACAAAAAGAAATAATAAAGATTAGAGCAGAAATAAATGAAACAGAGAAGAAGAAAATAATAGAAAACAAATATGAGAGCTGGTCCTTTGAAAAGATAAAATTGACAAACTTTTAGCTACACTATCCGAAGAAAAAAGAGAGAGGACTCCGAAACAACAAAATCATAAATGAAACAGGAGACATTACAACGGATACCACAGAAATACAAAGGATCATAACAGGATACTATGAACAACTATACGTTAACAAACTGGTCAACCTAGAAGAAACAGAAAAACCTTTAAAAATATAAAACCTACCAAGACTGAATCAGGAAGAAATAGAATATCTGAACAAACGAATTACTAGTAAGGAGATTGAATCATTAATTAAAAATCTCTCAACAAAGAAAACCCCAGGACCAGAAGGCCTCACTGGTGAGTTTTACCAAACATTTAAAGAAGAATTAATACCAATTCTCAAACTCTTCTAAAAAGCCAAAGAGGAGGGACTATTCCCACACTCATTTTATAAGGCCAGCATTACCTGACATCAAAGCCAGTAATAGACACTATAAGAAAACTATAGGCCAATACCCTTGATGAATATGGATAAAAATTTTTCTCAATAAAATACTAGCAAACCAAATTCAGAAGCACATTAAATGGATCATTCACCATGATCAAGTGAGATTTATCCCTGTGAGGCAAGGATGGCTCAACATTTATAAATCAATAAATGTACTATATATAGAATGAAAGAAAATAATAATATGATCATCTCAATATACACAGAAAAAGCATTTGACAAAATTCAACATCTGTTCATGCTAAAAAGTCTTAAATTAGGTATGGAAGGAAAGTACATCAACATAATAATAAAGGTCATGAATGACAAACCCACTGCTAAGATCATACTCAACAGTAAAAGATTGAAAGCTTTTCCTCTAAGATCAGGACCAAGACAAGGGTGCCAACTCTCACTACTCCTATTCAACATAGTACTGGAAGTCCCAGCCCAGCAACCAGGCAACATAAAAAAATAAAAGGTATCAGAATTGGAAAGGAAAAAGGAAAATTGTATGTATTTGTATAATAATTTTATGTGTAAAACTATCCCAAAGACTACACACACACACACACACACACAGATCTAATCAACAAATTCAGTGAAGTTGCAGGACACATAATTAACATACAAAAATCGGTAACATTTCTATACACTAACAATGAATTATCTGAAAAGGAAAAAAAGAAAATGATCCCATTTACAGTAGCACAAAAGCAATAAAATACTTAGGAATAAATTTAGCCAAGAAACAAATTTCTCTACAGTTTTCATTGCATTGATGAAAGAAATTGAACAAGACACAAATAAATGGAAAAAATCTCATGTTCATGTGTTGGAAGAATTAATATTGTTAAAATGTTCATAGTACCCAAAATGGTCTATAGATTCAATGCAATTCCTATCAAGATTTCAAAAGTATTTTTTAAAGAAAGAGAAAAGCAACCTAAAATTCATTTGGAGCCACATAAGACTCCAAATAGCTAAAGCAATACTGAGAAAGAAGAAAAAAGCTGGAGGCATCACACTTCCTGATAAACTATATTACAAACTAGAGTAATCAAAACAGTATTATACTGGGATAGACAAATAAAGCAATGGAATAAAGAGCTTAGAAGTAAACTCATAAATACATGGTCAACTAATATTTGACAAGAGAGCCAAGAATAGTCAATGGAGAAAAGACAGTTTCTTCAATAAATGGTGTTGGGGAACTGAATATTTACATGCACAAAAATGAAACTGGACCCCTATCTTATACCTCTTATGAAAATTAAATCAAAATTGGTTAAAGACTTAAATATGTAATACCTGAAGGTATAAAACTCCTGGAAGAAAGCATAGGGAAAAATCTCCTTGACATTGGTTTTGGCAGTAATTTTTGCAACAAAAGCAAAAAATAAACAAGTGGAACAACATCAAACTACAAAGCTTCTGCAAGGCAAAAGAAATAATCAACAAATTGAAAAAGAACATACGATCCAATAATTCTAATAATAATTCTGCGTAAATATCTGAAGGAAATGAAATTACTATCTCAAAGAGATATCTGTACTCCCACATTCATTGCAGCATTATTTACAATAGCCAAGACATGGAAACAATCTAAGTGTCCTTCAGCAGATGAATGGATAAAGAAAAAAATACAATGGAATATTATTCAGAATAAAAGAAGCAAATCCTTCCATTTCTGACACCATGGGTGAAGCTTGAGACAATTATGCTAAATGAGATAAGTCAGACAGAGAAAGACAAATACTTTATAATCTCACCTATTTGTGGAATCAAAAAAAAAGGCCAAATGTTTAGAAACAAAGAGCAGATTGGTGGTTGCCGGGGGCTGGGGGTGGAAGGGGAAGGAGATGGGTGATGGTGATCAAAAGGTACAGACTTTCATTTATAAGATGAATAAGTTCTGGTCATGTAATGTACAGCATGGTGACTATAGTTAACACTACTGTATTATATACTTGAAAGTTGCTAGGAGAGTAGATCTTAAAAATCTCACCACACTCACACACACACACACACACACACACACACACACACACACAAATGATAACTGTGTAGGGTGATGGAAGTGTTAACTAACCTTATTGCAATAATTATTTTGCAATATGTACAGATATGAAATCATCATGGTGTATAGCTTAAACTTACACAGTGTTATAGATCAATCATATCTCCATAAAGCTAAAAGAAAAACATTTAATCAATATAAAAAAAGTATTAAAGAGATACTTCACATTCTTTTTACTAAATCTTTGCAATCCTGTGTATATTTTAAATAACAGCACATCTCAATTAGGACCAGCAACATTTCAATTGTTCAGTAGACACAGGTGACTTGTGGCCAATGTATTGCATGGTCTAAACACTCCAAGACATGAGACTGTTGTGCAAGAGATAAGCAGATTTTGCATACGGAATTATGTGAGTAATTGTAGCCAGGGGATGGATTGTAACAGATTGAATATGACCACAAATATTTTGCAGCTCACCCATTAAGTAGTGGAATCTATTTCACCACTCCTTGAAGCTAGGCTCACCTTTTACTTGCTTTGACCAACAGAATGTGACAAAAGTGGTTTTGCATGAGTTCCAGAGCCAAGAGTTCCTAATTCTCAAGAAGATTTCTAGCTTTTCTTTCACAGTCTCGGAAAATATCCCTGCTGTTTAAGGAGGCTGGGCACCAACTACTGAAAGACGAGAGATTTTCTAGGTCGATGATCATAGGCAACAGGGAACACCCAGACTGCAGGCACGTGAGTGAGGTCACCTTAGAACTGCCCCCCCCAATCAAGCCACCAGAGGATTGCTCTGTGTAAGCCCAGGTGAGACCAGCAGAAGTGCTGAACTTCTCCCAGCTATCCTTTGTCCTTTCTGTCATTGATAATCTCCCAACAGCCCTCTTCACTACCTATTGGTATTTATTTGGCAAGGACACATCTGTGAGGCTACTACTTCCTAACATTCCATATGGAGAGGCATTCGATCTATTCTCAGCCTTACATTCCTAAGTTGAATAAGAAATGCTGTAATATTTTCCCTTTTCAATGTTAGTTCTAAGACCTCTCTGATTCTCTAGCTCTCTATTCCCCTCCACAGTTTAGCAATCTTAGCTTATATGGTGGTGGAGTAGGCAGCTGCTTCTGCCCTATTACTTATTTTCCCAGTTTTGTTCCTGTCTTACAGCTATTCAGTGAGACCCCTCCTTTGAACAAGGCCTAGCTGGCCACAGTGGGATTGGATCCCAGGTCTAAGGCAGACAAATGAAAGCAGAGGCAGAATAGGAAATATATCAGTTATAATCCTCACATTCATTTGTCCAAATAAATCGCAAGTACATGGAACACAATTTAGCTTATAAACCTTATACGCACTGCCACACTGCAGAGAGTTGCATGCATGGTAAATACCAAATATGTAAGTTTCATTTGTTGATTGAGTCAATAAATCCATCCAGAGAGAAGTCATTCCTTTCACATATCTGACTTTTCTCTCCTCAGAAGAAAGTTATACTTCCAACCCTTTTGAAGTCAACAGGCATAAATCCTTCCCAAAACAGCTACATAGACCACTAGTGCCTACCAGGTAATTTTCTGCTCAGGGACAAACAGAAAAGAGGATACCGAAGAGGGAGAGAGTTACTGTGTGCTACACATTCATGAAAACATACTCTTAGTTCCATTCTGGCTGGAAACAGAGACTTAGGCCAAGCAGTTCTTAATCTGTAATTTTTTGATACGTTGATTAATTCGATGGTATAATAACCAGCGTTTGTAATCTGCTTCAATCAAATAGATTTTATAGCTTGCTGATTTTCTAAAATATAGTTATAAATAGATTCTTTGATTTTTACTGTAAGGCTTTGATTATGTCAGACATTGATATACTATATGTGGGAATCGGTGCAGGACCGTGGAATGCTGATTAGCGTGAACCATAAATCAGATATCATTCGTTATGTGAATGAATAAAAATATGAATTTTCTACTCATTTCCAAGTTATCAGTGTGATTACCAGATAGCAAGAGGTCATATTTTTCTAAAATGCAGCACTGGTTCAAAATCCAAATTATTAACTATTTATCTCTTTCCAGATCCTTAATTGAAACTTTAAGGCAAAATAATAAAAATATTTTTTGAAATAGTATGAAATAAGTATACAACGTATTTTCTTTATACGTGTATGTCGAAGTTTACAAAGTAAGGAAAACCTGTTACGCAGTTCTAGAGAGACAAAAAATAGAATGGCATTGGCAAAAATGGGAGACACATAGAAGGTCCGAATAAAAATTTTGAATAAACCTTTAAGATTTTGGAGAGCTAATTTCAAAGTTTAGATGATTAACTCTGCTTCGTAAATTACTATTTGCAAAACAGTAATAATTCAGGTAAACGAGCATCTCATAACTAAGAATCCATTGCAAATGACACTGTTTCTGAGAAAAAGTTCCTGCCTTGTATCAAGTGTTTTATCCAAAATGAAGGAAAAGAAAAGGGAAGGAAATAATCCATAGCGTGAATTTTGGTTTTTTGTTTGTTTGCTTGTTGTTTTTGCTCTCCCTATTCAGTTTATTTTCTTTCTGAATCCAGACATTTAACTTATCAACCCAGACAGTTTCATCAGTATACTAGATTGTGATTTTCAATAATACTGGATTTCATGGAACCAGTGACTCTAAGTTCACTGAAGCACAGGACCTCTCAGAGAAACACTAAAAAAACAAAACATAAATCACAAATTTAATTATTCTGCCTTTAAATATTAGATCATTTTTAAGTCTAGATTTTTATTCCAAATCTCCTGATTAAAATTTATTATATCAGTAATTTTGTTGAAAATATCTATTGAGCCAAGTTCTCCCTGGTGCCAAAGTTACTCCCTAACAGTAAACATAACAGTTCCAAAAAGCAAAGTTCCAGTAGCCTGAGAGAGTTAACACTTTCCTTGAAGGATGAACTTAAATCCAAAGAAAATACAAACCCATAAATGTAGAGATTTTCATTAAATGGAAATTAAGAAGAGCACTTTGGAGGACTGGTACAGAGAAGGTCACGTTAGAAAATATACTTTCAGTTGGAAAGAATGATAACCATTTAAAAACTACTAAAAGGTCATTTAAACACAAATATTATATGAAGTCTATTTGACCATACTTTTCGAAATGGTTAAGAAAATTGGGGATTTTTAAAAACACAAAACGCAAACTTTTTAATGCATATATTTTTTTTCCCCTCAGACTCTTGAAGCAAGCTGAATTTTCCCCCTGGAGCTCTTGTATCTACGCACATAAAAAATGCCTTTAAGCCTAATCTCCTTGGCTCAGAATCCCATGGATGGTTTGCACGGTGTTAATGAAGTTAATTACTCAACCTGTGGTCAGGATGCCAATCCACCTCATGTCCTTGGGGACCTTATTCTATCTGTGGCGATCTCTTTCTTCAATATCTTCAACATCTTTATTTACCCAGCCAGGTTGGCACCCTTAATTGTTCCTTCTCTGCAGGGCAACAGAAGCTCTATAAGAAGCATGGTGGCTATGTTCCCAACGCACAGGCAATTTCTCCAGGATCTAATTCCTATGGTCCATTTTAATGCCTTTCATGACAGCTTTATTTACACTGTTTTTATCCTATTGCCTTGAAACAGGAGTCTCCCTTTAGATTCATTAAAGTTGAAAATCTGCCTGCCTTTGATTTTCTCTCCCCTCTCAGAGGACAGTTTTCTTTGTTCTGCAGCCCAGAGGCCAGCCCTGCTCAGCCCTCCTCCAGCTGGTGCTTCCTAACTCTTGCACCCACCTCGTGGCCTGGTTGGCCCCTATTTATCTACATATGGAGATAGCCAAAACCGAATCTTTTCTTACAGCTTTTAAACATATTCAGGTCTATCCTACCTAAAAACAAACAAACAAAAAACTTCCATTACTGATCCCCAATCCGTCTGTATTCTAATTCCTCTCTCTCCTTCCCCTTTTGATCAAGCTCCTTGAAGGTGTAACCTACCTTCAGTCTCTACTTCTTTACCCCACAGGCCCCAGAATACTATTCCCCACAGCACACTGAACTTGCATCATCCTCCTAGTCACTAGCTCCGATGCTATTCTTCTGAATTTATTTTACTTAAACTCTTATGGCCTGAGAATCTATAGACTGTTCTTTCTTTCTTGGAATTCTCTCCTATGATATGCGTGGCCCTTTTTTCTTTTGACTTCCTAAGCAGGTCAGATGGGGGAGTGAGAATGGCTTTAAATACTAAAGAAAATGATCTCAAACATAAATAAAAGCATAAAATATGAATGTTCATATGACTTGTAATCTGTCCAGAATATTCCTAAATATTCTCAACTGATTATTTTTCAGTAAAAATTTACCAAAAAAACCCTTGTCAATTTATCCCCCCAATACACATATTTTAATTAGTATCACCTTATACTTGTGGATTAATTTCAAGGAAAACTGACCTCTTCACTATATTGATTCTTTTTTTTTTTTTCTTTTTCTTTGCAGTACGCAGGCCTCTCACTGTTGTGGCCTCTCCCGTTGCGGAGCACAGGCTCAGCGGCCATGGCTCACGGGCCCAGCCGCTCCGCGGCATGTAGGATCTTCCCGGACTGGGGCACGAACCCATGTCCCCTGAATCGGCAGGTGGACTCTCAACCACTGCGCCACCAGGGAAGCCCCCACTATATTGATTCTTTTTATTCAAGAGTAAGGCATTTTTTACTGCTCTTTCAAATCTTTCTCTATGTCCATCATTAGAGTCCTGCATAATAATAGTTACTTATTTCTAGATATTTTGTCTTTTTTGTTATTACTATATTAACTGTGAAACCTTGCCAAATTCTCTTACTATTTGCAAAAGTTTTTCAGTGGATTTTCTGAAGGCCTTCCAGATGTAAATTATATCATATCATTCATTAATTTATTCAATATATAGTTATCAAGTACTAATATCTACTATTGGTGGCGCAGTGGTTCAGAGTCCGCCTGCCGATGCAGGGGACGCGTGTTCGTGCCCCGGTCCGAGAGGATCCCACATGCCACGGAGCGGCTGGGCCCGTCAGCTGTGGCCGCTGAGCCTGCGCGTCCGGAGCCTGTGCTCCGCAACGGGAGAGGCCGCAACAGTGAGAGGCCCGCGTACCGCAAAAAAAAAAAAAATTCATCTGAACACCTAATAATATTAATTTAATTTCTTCTTTCAGAGTAACCTAAAGATTTATGGCTATAATCATTTCTCTAACCACAGTTTTTGCCACGTAGCATAGGTTTTCCTGGATCTAAAAATCTTGGTTTTACTTTCCAGCTATGAAATTTTGGCCTAGATTTTCTCTTCAATGTTACAGTTAATACTAGAATTAAGAAAGAAATTAGAACTTCAAATTATTTTCTTAAATTTTTGTTATAAATTTTTATTGCATTATAGTCAGAGAATATTGTCTGTAATATTTCTACTTTTTAGGATTTACTGAGATTCTCCTTGCACTCATCTAGACAATTTTGGGAAACAACCCATAGAGACTTGAAGAGAAGGAACATTCTCTGTTATTAGGTCACAGAGTTAAACAGTCAACTATTAGTTCTATTTAATTAATGTTGTTGAGATTCACTATATCCTTGTTTTTTTATTTATTTATTATTTTGCCTGTCATGTCGTATGATTTATAAATCTCCTGCTATTATTGTTCCCATATATTGCCTCTTGAAGGTGCTAAATTGTTTGTGGTTTTGATGTTGTTTTATCTGGGATGTGAAGATTCATGATGGGGCATGATGGAGCATCTGGAATTAGACAAAGCATATGTTAAACATAAAGAGAAAAGCTGAACCAAAGAATAAGTCTGGGTATCAGATTGCTGCTAAAGGCAACCAGGGCATGAAAGTATAAGATCCCGGGGAGAGAGAAATGGCTCAGGAAGTCAAGTGGACATTTTGCAGTGTTTTTTTCCCTTGGTGCCCTTGGCCGTTCAGTTCAGAGCATGGAACAAGAGGCTGGGGAATCCAGGAAAAGGCCAAACAGATGTCCCTGCTAAGAGGTAGAAAAACAAACAGAACTTTTGACCATCCCACAAGGGATGGAGAGACATAAATTAGAGACCTGAGCTGCGAGCCCAGTGAGAAAGGGGGGGAAAAGAACAACATCCACACTCTGCTGGTTTCCCCTCATGACACTGATTGATTTCTGCAGCTACATGGGGAAAGGAATCTACAAAGCCAGGCAGAACGTCTTCGAAAAACAAAGAGAGTTTTTGGCAGTGTCACAGTACTTAGGAGACAGGGACTTGAGTTTTGGACACCCTGGAAGAAAGGGGCCCAAGTGAAGATCCTGGGCTTTCAATTAGAATTCCTTGGGAGATACACCTTAGGAACAGGGTTCAGAGAGACCCAGATGGAGCTTTAGAAAAACTGCAATCCAGCCTTGAATTTAATTTCTGATTGGATTCTGAAGGGAATCCACTCTTTCTGCTCTTTGAGGAAGATGATATAAGCAAGTCTCTACATTTTTCATATAGAACATCAGACACTGAATCAAAAAACACTATCTATGCCATAAATACCAAAAACAAAACCCAGGACTATCTGACCTCACACCAAGAGAAAAAGTAGTTAATAAAAAGAGATCCACAGGTTATCTAGATACTGAAATTATCAAATAAGGACATTCAAGTATCATGACTAATATGTTCAAGAAAATAGAAAGAAAGATGAAGAAAATAGATGAAGAAGTGGAAAATTTCACCAGGGTATTGAAATCTCAAAAAAAGTCATATGGAAGTTGCAGAAATGCAAAATGCAATAATTAAAATTACAAACTTGATAAAAGGATTAGACAGAGAACAATAGTTAACTGGTGAAGTGAAATACAGATCAAAAGTTTTCATACTGAAACACAGAAGAATAAAAAAAGATTAAAAATAAAGAAATATATATAAGAAAAATAATTAAAATGTCCAACATATTATCAGAGTACAGAAGGAGAGGAGAGAGAGAATCAAGCAAAGCAATGACTACAGAGAAAATGGTTGAGGAGAGTAATCAAGTCGCAGATTCATGGAGCTCTTGGCACACCATCAGGATGAAAGCAAGGAAGGTGAAGCCTCCACATGTCATGATCAAGCTTCTAAAAGCCAAAAACAAAGGGAAAATCTGAAAACACCCAGAGATGTAGGGGGTTGGGGGCATGGGAGAAATACATTACTAAAAAAAGCAATAATAAGACTAACAAGTGATTTTCAACAGAAGGAATGAAAGCTATAAAAGAATGATACAACACCTTGAAGGTACTCAAATCAATATCTACCCATCAGAATTCTATAAAAAGTGGGGGAAAAATCCAGAGACCTGCACTAAAAGAATCACTAAAAAGATTTCTTTGGCAAAAATAAGATGATCCCTGGGACTTCCCTGGTGGTGCAGTTGTTAAGAATCTGCCTGCCAATGCAGGGGACACGGGTTCGATCCCTGGTCCGGGAAGATCCCACATGCAGTGGAGCAACTAAGCCCGTGTACCACAACTACTGGGCCTGTGCTCTAGAGCCTGCGTGCCACAACTACTGAAGCCTGCACACCTAGAGCCTGTGCTCCACAACAAGAGAAGTCACCACAATGAGAAGCCCATGCACCAAAACTAGAGAAAGCCCACATGCAGCAACGAAGACCCAATGCAGCCAAAAATAAATAAATTTATTTAAAAATAAATAAATAGATAAGATGACCCCGTATTCAGTGAGAAATAAAGAACAATGGAAACAATAACTATGTAGTAAGTATAACTTAATATTGACTGAGGAAAATAATAATAATTTCTTTTAGGTTTAATCATATATGCAGAATTGAAATTATGGCAATAATACAAAATAGCATAACTAACACAAAAAGGGTAAATGGAATTTAAATGGTCTAAATTCCAAGCATTATTGGGGAATGGTAAAGTTATATTTTATAACTTGACTATATAAGCAAGGTATACATCTTGTAATCTCAAAGTAAATAGTAAAAAGATAGAAAAACAATATATAATTAACAAATTACCAGAGGTGAAAAAGGAATAATAGAAAAAAATTGATTAATCTGAAAAGAGGAAGATAAAGGAAAGGAAACAAGAACATAAAATAGGGAGAACTAATTTAAAAAATACAAAGATGGTAAATATAAACTCAAATATACACTAATTAAATAAAAATTAATGAAATATTGCCAGATTATGAAAAACAAAAACAAAATCAAGAACAATACAAGCACATGTTCTAATAAAATATAGGAAACTGAACGGTTGAATGCAAAAGGCCAGAAAAAGATGTGTATGCAAATAGTAACCAAAAGAAAGATGGTGTAGCTATGCTAATATAAATTTTAAAAGACTTTAAGTAAAAAAGCATGACTAGAAATCAATAGGGGTGATTCCTAATGATAAAGAGATCGATCCAGCAGCAAATGTAACAGTGCTAACAATCTACATATACCTCATAAAAAAGGATGGAAAATATATACACAGAAGTGACAGTGAAAAGGAGAAACACAAATCACAAACAATTTAATATAGCTCTCTTCGTTGTGATAGAGCAGGCTGACAAAATCAGTAGGGACAGAGAAGATCTGAAGCTTATCTAAGGTGACAGACTCACCTTACGATCCACCATATAACAAACTGTGCTAAATATTCCATTACATCTCAAAGGGATGTGTATTAGGTAATTTTTGCATGCGTTGTTCTCACTGTCAATTTGGTCATACAGAGAACACTGCATTCAAAAGTTGCCCAAATTTACCATGGACTGTAAAGTGAGTCTTGATGCTTTTTTATAAATTAATGTTATTGGTGTATAATTTACATATAGTAAGATGTATCCATTTTACATGTACAGTTGGATGAGTTTTGTTAAATGAATACAGTCATGTTGCCACCACTGTCCCGATTAAGGTACAGGATATTTCCATGATACCAAACAACTAATTCCTTCATGCCCCTTTGCAGTCATCCTCTTCCCAATCCCATGGATATGCTTCCCATTTATTATATTGTATAGTGTCATGGATAAAAGTAAACTTGTGGAGCCAGACTGCCTTGGTTCACCAAGCTCCACCACAACTGGTTGTGTAACTGTCCATAAGTCACTTAAACTTTCTATCCCTAAGTTTCCTCATCTGTAAAATGGAGATCAGGATAATAGTAACTTCCTGTTAGGGTTGTTATGAGGATTAAATAAATTAATGCATATTAGGGGCTTAAAACTGTACCTAGCACATATTAAGTGCTCCATAAGCATTAGCTGAGTTCCTAACACTGCCCAGAGGAACTTTCCTTAGACATCTATTGTTACATAAAGGAGGTGTAAGATGGTACAGACAACTACTTTCTTGGTGAATTATTTGCTGTTCAGAATTTTAATAGAACATATATTTGTAAAAGTAACCTCAATTGTTAAGCAGATTAGAAAATTCCACTGACGATATAACACTGCAGTTACATGTCCTTTACAAAGGCAAAAATGTATTGGAAAATCAGGATAATTAGGAGAATATGTTCATTCAGAAAAGGGAAAAATACTTTAACACATTCTGTAGAAAACAAGAAACCCCTTTGTTGGTGTAAGTAAATTACATGTTTGACTTACAATTCAGACATGTAAGAATTACAATTCTTACTTTTCATGCTCATTAGCAAGTAAGGAAGCATCACTTATAAAAGGTACTCTTAAATGCTATCTTCATAATATATGCCCTGGATAGGTGAACTAAATAGTTCAAGAGGAAAAAAAAAAATCTCAGCTCATTTATAGTGAGTAGAAACTACTCAGTCAAAAGGCATTTTTAAATCAAATCCTTACCTAGAATAAAATCAAGCATAATATGATGATTTTTTAAAAAATAAATAAAATGATTAGTGGGTTATTTTGCTTTTAACTGATTTCTAACAACTACAGTCTCAGTTACAATTAATTATATAAATTACATCTAAATGTAAATGTCTTCTGACAGTTTTATATTCAACTTCTGTGATTCAGAAAAAGAATCTTAATCGATAACAAGACAAACTTGGAACTAAATTAAAGATCTTGATATAAGTAGGAGAAAATGTGTAATTAGAATGGCATATAATGTATCAGCAACAACGAATTATGGTTTTAACTGAGTATTTCAATCTGAAAGCTGTTTTTAAAAGATATCTATCCATTTCAAAACTTTTAAAATGACAAAATTTAAATTTACATTTACCACTTATTCCTGCATGTACACAATAAAAAATTTTGAATAAAAAGAAGAAATAAATCAACCAGATTTTTTGAGTAAAAAATGCTTAGACTCAAATGTCATAAAATTGTTTTACTTGATACTACATAGATAAACTATCAGTCTTAAAACACTGTGCTTTACTTTAACCACCTCAGTAGTAAGGCAAAGGTCACTATATAAGAGAATATGTCTATGACCACCTTTATGCCAAAAATTACACTAAAGAAACTTAAAAGACATATTAAAAAACAACAGTGTATGTGCTTTATCTGATCCTATTTCAAATTTAAAAGCTGGGGGAAAAACACAAGAAATGTGAACTGGATATTTGATGATTCTAGCAAATTATTGCTCTTTTTAAGATTTGACAATAGAATTATGGGTTTGTTTAAGAGTATTTGTCTTAAAGAAATAAAATGTTTACAGAAGAAACAATGTAATATCAGGGATTTAATATAATGGGGCAGAGAGAAGATGAGTAGTTGACAGAACAGATGAAAAGATCAGTCATATATTGACAACTGGTCAATTTGGACAAAAATTACACTGGGTTCATTTACAATTCTCTCCTTTTGTATATGCTTGAGATTTTCCATAATAAAATAATGTTTTAAAAGATTTTCTAATATTGTCTTAGAGAGAACTCATTCATTGCATGAAAATAGATGATAAAGATTTGGGGTTAAATGTGTAAATATTTACCCCCTTCATATAGAGTTCTTAAATGTTAATTCGTTAACTATGAAAAATACATAATTTGTGGGTTAATTCCTCTTCATTAAAAAATATTGCCTTGACTATTTACAATAGCCAAGACATGGAAGCAACCTAGGTGTCCATCAACAGATGAATGGATAAAGAAGATGTGGTATATATATACAATGGAATAATACTCAGCCGTTAAAAAAGAAATACTGCCATTTGCAGTATGGATGGACCTAGAGAATATCATACTAATTGAAGTCAGAGAAAAACAAATATTATATAATATTACTTATATGTAGAATCTAAAAATAATACAAATGAACTTATTTACAAAACAGAAACAGACCCACAGAAATAGAAAACAAACTTATAGTTACCAAAGGGAAAAGGTGGGGAGGGGTAAATCAGGAGTATGGGATTAACAGATAGACGCCACTATATATAAAATAGATAAACAACAAGGATTTACTGTATAGCACAGGGAACTACATTCGATACCTTGTAATAACCTATAATGGAAAAGAATCTGAATATATATATATATATATATATATATATATAAAACACTGAATCACACCTGAAACTAATACAACATTTGTAAATCAAATATACTTCAATTTTAAAAAACTGCATTAAAAAATAACTTCATTGCAAGAGATTAGAATACTGTGTATCCTTTATTTTTCTTTCTGGTTTCTCCAAATACTGAAATAAAATCAACGATCCTACAATTTGGAATTTTATAATGCTATTGTTTAAAATAGAAGGCAGGGGAGCTAGAAAAGATGGTGAGCTCTCAGAAAGCACTAAGATGACTCTGACTCTATCACTGACTTGTACCCCGTGTTCCCATTTGTTATCCTCAATTTTCTGATGTTGGCACCCATCGGCATTTTTTTCTTTAAACTCTTTAAACACTGATTATTAAAAAGTATTGCTTTGTAGTCGATTGTGTCAAGTTAACCCAATGAAATTAAATGTCATGTGCTTCAGTGTGCAAACACCATTGTCTTCAGAGTTTAAAAATGTACTTAAAAAGAATGCAAGGGATGACCTCTAAGAAGCTTATAAAGTCTTTCATGATGTTTGAGGTAATCATGCTAGGACTACATGTCTTCCCAACCTCCTGATAATCAAGCTTACACGTTTCAAGACACTTTTGCTTACTTGGTGCCTAGAGAATTTGAGAAAAGAATTACTTTTCTTGTATCACAAATTCCTAATTTCTATATTTTGATGGTTTATTTTGAAGATCTCACAATAGCTGTCTCAGATCCAGTCAGATTTTTGCATCAGAGAAACTGGTACACTCATTTCCCTTCAAGCACTTTGATGTCATATGAGAGATACTTGCATCTTGCCAGAGTTTATCACGGTAAATTCAAGCTGTGACGGCATTGACATAAAACTCAAATATCCATATGAAGAGTGAAAAATCCAATGAATCATTTGAAAGTTTCTATACAAGACTTCATTAGTTGAAAATGATTTCAGTTGCCTGTATTTTCAAATATGAAACCAGAACTCAAGAGACAAAATTCTGATTTTTTTTTCCTGTGGTCTATTTAAAGAGGCAAATGGCAATAAAATGATAACTGGAAAACTGATGGCCTTTTGCATAAAAGGACGTGAATGAGTATGAATATATCATGCATCCAAAAAAAGAATGAACCTTTTTTTAATGGATTAAGTTTTTCCACTGCTTTTGTTTTTTGAGGAATTAACTAACACAACTTTTTAAAAAAATAAGTTAAAACTAATGTTTCTCTATAGTATCTCCTGAGATAATGATCTCTTATTTAATAATAATGAGGTCCTGAATTGCCTTAAATCCTTCCCGTTAAATGCAATAAATAATACATTTGCTGGGCATTATTTGAAAGCCTTTTATATGATTGCCTTAGTCACTTTAATACTAAATGTCTCCAGCCTGTTTTGCCAGTAGAAGTTAATAACAACAGAAGAGGTAACGGGGGTGTAAATTGTAGTTTTTCAATTCTGGTCCTTGATGGTACATCCTCTAGAAATCAGTCAATGGAGTTTTCCAACTTACATGGTAGCAGTTTGGTTTCCAGTGATTAAATAACTATTTAAAAGAGGTTAGTTGTGGTAAATAGGCCAAAATCCCCAACTCCCAAAACACACGGAAGGCTGGGCACCAACATAGCATCATTAGGTGTGATAACATGACATCCATTTTCTTAAGCGGTTTTATTAGCTTCACCTACTTGCAATAATTAATATTTAATAGCAAGGGAGAATTGCCAACAATTAGCTCCTGGAAGGTGGTCAATCTAGCCATGTTAAACCGATGTTTGCCCAGCAGAGTTCCCCAGGCTTGGTTATTAAGCAAAATGAATAAGAAAGTGAGATTGTTGCTATGAAGTATTGCAGGGACTCATCAACCCAGAGTGGTTGGAAGGCTTTCTTTGAGTCACTTGGACACAGCCTCAAACTGCACAGGGAAATGAGCATCTGCTAAGAAAACCCAGTAACATACCTGTCTGAACTTGAGCAATCAGAAATGGGTCTTCTCTTTTTAATCAGAGAAAACATACAGAGAGGTTAAATGGCGGCATTTTGTGAGTACCTCGTCAGGTATAATGAATGACGATTGTAGCCAGAATCCAGACATCCAAATATCACAGAAAGCCAGTACGCATGTACTTACCTTCTCAGCCACAGACTCAGATTCTATGTGTAGATTTAAATAAAAGAGGGTGCTTGTTATTTAAGGCTCTAAGGTCAGACAGATCTGAGTTTGAATTCTAGTTCTGCCATTTGCAAACTATTAAGAAAAGAATCTTTCAAGTCCCAGTTTCATGACTGGTAAAATGACAACAATAGTTGTACCTCATTTACCAGTTGTAGGAAGGAAAATAATGCCCATTAAAATATATCACTGTTCCTGGAAGTGTTCAATAATTTTTAACTACTATTCATGTTATTATAGTCAGTCATGTATAGTTTCCAGAATGAGAAAAAGCAAAAAAAAACCTAAAAAAAAAAAAGATACCCAATTAAATTTTAATTTCACGTAAATAATGGATAATTTCTTAGCATAAATATATCCCATGCAATATTTGGAACAAACTTATTCTAAAAATTTTATCCATTATTTTTCTTAAATTCAGATTTATCTGGGCATCCTTATCTTACTGGCAACCCTATTTATACATCACGTGAGCAAGAAAATTCATTTTATCTGTGACTTAGTTAAAAAGCTGGGCATATAGGGCTTCCCTGGTGGCGCAGTGGTTGAGAGTCCGCCTGCCGATGCAGGGGACACGGGTTCATGCCCCGGTCCGGGGGAGCGGCTGGGCCCGTGAGCCATGGCCGCTGGGCCTGTGCGATCAGAGCCTGTGCTCCTCAACGGGAGAGGCCACAACAGTGAGAGGCCCGCGTACCGCAAAAAAAAAAAGAAAAAGCTGGTCATATATCCAGAGAAAACCATAATTTGAAGAGATATATGCACCCCAATGTTCACTGCAGCACTATTTATAATAGCCAAGACATGGAAGCAACTTAAATGTCCACTGAATGGATAGAGAAGATATGGTATATATATATACAATGGAGTATTAGTCATAAAAAAGAAAGAAATAATGCCATTTGCAGCAACGTGGTTAGACCTAGAGATTATCATACTAAGTGAAGTAAGCCAGACAGAGAAAGACAAATATCATATGACATCACTTATATGTAGAATCTAATTTTTAAAAATGATACAAATGAACTTATATACAAAACAGAAATATACCCACAGACATAGAAAACAAACTTATGGTTACCAAAGGGGAAAGTGGCAGGAGGGATAAATTAGGAGTTTGGGATCAACATATACACCCTAGTATATATAAAATAGATAACCAGCAAGGACCTACTGTATAGCTCAGGGAACTATACTCAATATTTTGTAATAACCTATAAGGGAAAGAATCTGAAAAAAAAAATATATATATATATACACACATATATATTTGAATCACTTTGCTGTACACCTGAAACTAACACAACATTATAAATCAACTATACTTCAATTTAAAAAAAAACCCTACTGATAAATAAAAGAGATCAAAGTCAGTCAAACAAAATGGACACATTAAAATTCCTTTTTATTTATCTTATTTAAAGAAATATTCCCTCAATCTTGCCTCAGTGTCTATGCACCTTAACTTCAGATCTAAAAAGTTTATATTCTGATTAAGCGACGCTCTTCTTGGAGAGTTGCACCTATAAAAAAAATCAAAGTACACTTGTGGAAAAGCTCCAGGCCTCCAAAAGGAACATTAGCACAAGCTGCTGGCTACAAGAAGTACTCCCAGTCAGGCCTGCCTGCCCCACGCCTCTTTGCTTTATCTTCAGCTTGGCTCCCGTCAGCTCGTAACCCCAGACTGAGCCGTGGACTTTGGCTCTCCCATTGGTATCTCTGTGCTACCCCAGTGTCTGGCCCCAGTCACGTCTCTGATTCTGTTTCAACTGCATGGACTGTGCTTTGGAATGTTGTCCATGTTTTCTCAGCATTTCCCCCCCTGTTTTGTTCCTGGCTTGACTTTGCACCTTCATCTCAGTGCCAATATCTTGCACAAGTCCACTCTGCTATGTTACCAATACAGGACTGTTTTCTAAGCCTCAACAGATTAGACTCTACAAATTAGTGAAAGAGCCAGATATAACAGGAACACTGATAGCAGTGAGAAATTATGGTTAGCCACCTGACAGCAGTGATAGGCTATAATAATAGCGTGCTATTGGTTGAGAACTTACTGCTCGCCAGTCAGTGTGTCAGACACAGCTACATTGTCTCTTTTCATTCCCTTCAGTGTAGGCAATACTACACCCATTTTACAGATGAAGAAAGTGAGACCACACTGCTAGTATGTGTCAGAGCTAGAAATGAATACATCTCTCTAACCCCACAAACCACATGCTTTTGACCACAAAAGGCTACGTCCTCAGCAAAAGAGGGCATAGAAAAGAAAAATTTAAGTGTCATGAACCCAAACGGCATTGTAGTCTTGGGCCACTGAATACAGATACAAATGGTGACTATTTGTACCTATCTTCAGGGTCTCAAGAGTACAATATTCCTTTGGGATTGACAGATACGAACTACTATATATAAAATAGATAAACAACAAGGTCCTACTGTAGAGCACAGGGAACTATATTCAATATCCTGTAATAAACCATAATGGAAAAGAATATATATATGTATTATATATATGTATAACTAATCACTTTGCTGTATAGCAGAAATTAACACAACATTGTAAATCAACTATACTTCAATTTAAAAAAAGAAAAAAGAGTATAAATTACAATGTATATATTGTAATATATATTGTTGTAGTATTGTGGTCTTGAGCCCAGATGGTCCCACTCTATTATGATGCAGGTCAACTCGACATTTAATTTTAGAAGGTAGAATCACTATGAAGACTTAAATTATTCAGAGAGACAATATATTGATGTGATTAAACAAGTTTGGGGGTCAGGTGGTCAGAGGACCAGTTTCAATCCTGGCTTCACTCCTTCCTAGTTATGAAAACTTGACGAAGTCCCTCGACTTCTTCAAACCTCAGGCTCTTTGGTAAAACGATGGTGATAGTACCTACGTCATAAACTGGGAGTGGGGATTAAATGACAGCACAGGTGGTGTGCTTAACTCAGTGACAGACAGATCACCATCACCAAAAAATGTGAGCCTAAAACAGCAGCAGCAAATGCAGTATGTTGTAGATTTTTGTCCAAAACATTAAAAAGAAAAAAAGGAAAAGTTGTTTTTTAAAAAAGAATCCACCCCTTAGCTAACTGGAAGAGTCAGTTATTCTGAAGAGTTTATATCCTAAGGCCCCGGCTAGCAAAGCTGTATACGGTCGACCCTTGAATAACACAGGCGTCAGGGGCTCCCCCCCACTGCCAAGTTGAAAATCCACTTATAACTTACAGTCCGCTCTCAGTATACGCGGTTCCTCCGTATTTCAGGTTTCACACCTGGGGATTCAAACAACTTCGTATCATTGTAACACTGTAGTTATTTACTATTGAAAAAGATCTGCCTATAAACTGGCCTGCTCAGTTTAAACCTCTGTTGTTCAAGGGTCAATTGTATATGCATATATTTATACACACACACACACACACACACACACACACACACACACACAGCTATTTCAAACTCTAACCTCTCTTCAACTAACTTAAGATCCTGAAGAATTCTTAGAGTCCTAAGACTCTGGTCTTTCTAGAATCTGAGGAATTGTAGTCTAAAGTGTGGGCACCTCAGCCCTTGTGTCAGTACCAGACCTCTGTATATATACTCTGTATAATCTCTCTATATGTATCTATATTGATATCAGTACAGGTATAAGCATCCAGGATCTATATATACTATACCTATAACCTACTTCCTGCAGATTTGCTCTTCATGTCCTAGTTGAACAGATACAATCACACAAGGGAAAAATCTACTAGAGCCCACAGTATGATCCAGAAAGGAATTATTCTTAGAATATAACAATTAAGATGTAATCCACCTCCACCTTCAGGGGTTGTCATTTTTAAGTGATGAACGCCAAAGAGTTAAAAGTGGTGAGAAAAAAAAAAAGTTGTATCTGGAACATTCTCCTGTGTGCAGCATTTTGGGAGTCAGCCTGTGTGCTCTCCACATCTGGATGTGCTTGGAAGAGACTCAAGCATCTGAGAGGGTAGCTGTGGTGGGTAGAACCCTCACTGGGCCTGGAGACCAAAGCTTTGGATTGAAATCCTAGTTCCTCCACATCCTGGCCAAGCCTCTTAAAATCGTAGAGCTTCAGTTTCCTCATCTGTAACATGTGGATAATGCCACCTACATCAGCGGATTGTTGCTATAATAAGGGTTTTGTGTACAAATGCTTCTAACACAATGTTTGGTGCATGGAAGGCACTTAATGACTTGACTGAGAAAGGTTCACCTCTGCCTTTGCTCTTCTAGAAAGAGTCAGTTGAAGCAGAATGAGACTGTTCTTGGAGGATTTGCCTAGTAGTTTTGATGAGAAGTCAGAGAAATCTTCCTGAGAAGTTGACAAGTTCTCAACATCAAGAGATAAATACCATTTCAACATCTGGAAACTTACAGATTCAAACCTTATAACACCTTCCTCTAGTTTAACCAATTGCTGAGTGAATTAACAAAGTACATATTAAGGTCATAGAAAATCTTTAAAAGTGTGTGTAGGAATGAATATATTTAATACCACTGTACACTTCAAATGGTTAAGATGGTCAATTTCATGTGATGTATAATTTACTACAATAAAAACATGGGAGGTAAAAGCGTGTGTAGGAATGAGGGCAGAATATGAGAGGGGTTACTCTTATTATATACCAAGAAAAAAGGTTTTTTTCTTGTATTTTTGTTTTTCTTGTTTTCTCCTGTTTAAGAAGTTTAAATTTAAAGCCTTCAAAAATATAAGACTAAGAGTACTTATTATGAACTTTTTGATTTGCACAATCTAACATGGGAAGGGTGGAGAGGGTCAGAGTACAAACTGATAATCCTATACATGGGTGAATACTAAAACACCTGCCTAGAATATCACGGGACTAAGACTTTTACCACAGAGTAGAACAATGAAGTTAATTTACCTAATGGCATTATACCAACCTGGCTCTACTAGTTTTTTTGAATGCCCAAATGCTCCCTTTTCGGTGTTTTCATCAGTTGTACAGCTATCACATGAAATTATGGAAGATTCCTTGAAGGCACACCTGGTGCTTTAGTGACCTCCCATCAGTGATTTTTAAAGTATGTATGCATCCAATCCAATTACAAAGGTCAGCTCCTTTGATAATAAGTTAAAATATAGAAAAAATTCTATTTTAATGCAACTTTTTGCTGTTGTATATTACTATACAGCTGTTGCTTATACAGGTTTTAATTTGATATACCACTGTAATTTTTGACGCTATTTATAAAAGCTTCATAATTATCACTCTGAACAGTTACATAAGTTTTCCTTGTTGATGTATCGGATTTGCAAAACTATTCTCTTCTAGCTGGATATTTGGGTGGTTTCCAATTTTGGGCTGCTATTTTAAAATGGTATAACAAATATATTCTTTTATATTTTTTATCTTTTCAAATTCTTTTGTATCATTTCCAGAGAAATTCTGTTAATCAAAGTATTTGTCTATGTTTTATATATTGCAAAACTGTCTTCCAACATGATCACAGCAGTTATATTCTGCCACAAAATATTAGAGTTAATTGTTTTCATTATTTTGTTGACCTTAAGGATGAATAAATAACACTTTGTTCTTTTAATTTGCTTTTATTTGATTACTAAATATATTGAGTTAAAAACCAACCTAGGTTATAAATTGTAAGAGACAAAAAGCAAACACACTCTCATAATAATTGATGAGCAAGAAGTGTGTGAATCATCTTTTCTTTACATATTCTTCCCAGGTTTAGAGATCTTTGTTTACCTCCCAGTCTTTAGCTTTTTGAAACTCTATTTTGTAACGTTCATGGAGTACTTGTGTACATAATATGAACTTGAGTATATTACCATTGACAGTTACAAAATTCATTAGACATAATGAAAAACAGACATTTGTACAATATTTATTTTAAACTGAATACAGATTTAAAATTATATGTAAGACACTGATTCTTAAACGGTTTTTCATCATGAAAGAGTTTGGGGATCTTGTAAAAGCTGTATATGTTTTATTCTACAAAATTTGACCTAAACTGTAGGAGATCTGACAGTCCCCACGAAGAGCATCTAAGAACTCAACCTAAAAGCCTCTTATGCCCCAAATCCAGTCCCTTCTTCCTTAATAGCAGAACTTTTTATTTTAACTGGGCACATGGCTGCCCTGAATAAAGACTACATTTTGCAGCTTCCTCTTGCACATGGGGTAGCATATGATTTAATACTGGCTAATGGAATGTAAGCAAAGTCTGATGGGCATCTTCTGCAATGTAAGTGGGCGTGGCCTTCTTCCCTCCTTCTTCCTTTCTGTTGCCTGCATGCCCCGAGTTATGGAGTTCAAGCAGACCAATAGCAAAAAAGACAGCCACATAAGATTTCTGGGTTCTGGGGAAACCACATTAGAGGCCCTGCCATTTGAAGCTGTATCTGGGAGGAGTGAGGTAGGAGGTAGGGTGGCCATTGTAAACTGCCATGTGAATCAGTGACAGTTATTTGCTATTCTCCACTGATTACATAAAATATATTCTTCCTACAACATTTTCTCAAGGGAAAGAGGATAGGAGCTTTAATTCTTCAACAGAGTTTTATGTCATTCTTATTTTTGTTAAATATGAGTTTTCTGATGCCCAAGAATGTAGCTTTTATGACAGAAAATTTATTCAGAGGTTTACTTTCGTTTTGAACACTACTGCTTAATTAAAGTTATGAATACATGTCTACCTTAAGCTTTAAGTATAGCTTACAAGGCATCCTGTGAAAAATTTAGCACATTTTAACAATTATAGGGGAGATTTAAACAATATTTGGTCTCAAAAACTTAATTAGTTAAACATGTTCAAATCTGCATCTATAAATTAATGTTTTCAGTTTCTTTTTTAAGTACTTCATTTGCCTGACTAGTGAATCTTCTCAGGTGCTTAAGTAGTTTTTATCAAGCTAATGACAAAACATTAAAATATGGTGTATTATACACTAGAGTTTTAAAAATATTTTAATACTGTTTATACATATAATAAAAATTTTAAATGAGAATTCCAAGGCTGACCTACTACTTCAAAGTCCAAATTATCTTAAATCTCTGTAAATATGAACAGACTTCTTAACACAAACATATTAACACTGCAGGTTTAATTCTAAATATTTCTAAATTTAATTCTAAATTTCTTAGAATGAAAAGATATTAACTCAAGGAAAGAAGTATTATGCCATCCCAAACAATTCAAGATGTGTTTGTAGAGGGCAGGGGTGCTGTCGTATCAGCCAAATGAAAATGCATAATAACCAGAGATTTGGGCCAGAACAGTGACTGGAGTCTCCTTGGAACAAGGTGAGCTCTAATGATAGTCTGTGACAGAGATTTCAGTCCTCCTGGTTTCACTGGTGCCCTGGGAAATCTGCTGCCTTAGGTCGCTTTAGGAAGTTTGTCACCTCCTTGAATGGATTTTGCATTTCTTTGGTCCTTAGGATAAGTAATTGTCTTCCCCATTTAACTCTGAAGACTGATTTCAATGGACTTCTGTACTCTTTCACATATCTGTTTTCCTTTAGGTCCAACAGCTTTCACAGATTTTTAAATGAAATACAATTAATCTATCTTATAGGGTTATGATGAGGAGTAAATGAGTCAACACATGTAAAGTCTTTGTATCAGTGCCTGACACAGAGGAAGCTCTTTATCATCTCATATGCTTTATCTGATTAATCAGTCACAATTTCCAGTGTCATTCTCCTGCCAACATTTTTGTCCCACCGTGGTCATAGGTGTGGTTCCTATAGTAGTTCCAAATGCTAAATCCCTGGCAGCAGCGTTAGAACAAATCAGCCTTAGCCACTTGCTTTACTAGTTGGTGTTTCATCTTCCTGAAATAGGATCAAAGCCTGTACATATGGTTAAACTAGGTGATCCCAAGTTTTCTTATCAAACTTGAAGCTCTTCTCCCTTTCCTCTCTCCACACATGCCACCACTAAAGAGAAGAAAAAAGGTATTATCTTTTCAAGGGTCAGAAAAGCACTTAATGGACACAGTTTGTTAGCGGGTGAAATTCTAAAGAGAAAAGGAAAAAAAGATAGATAAGAACAAATGCTCTTTGGCTCTCTTGGTTGTCCTTTGCTTCCCATTGCAGTACGTCTTTTTCTTTCCTAGGTTACCTCCAGCTAATCCTTATAAAGCTTAAAAGTCAGGTACTGCAACAGAAAAGAGAAAATATAGACTGGGAGGAGGGAGGTTTCACCTGCTTTACTACCATGGTTTCCAAAAGCCACTGCCCATCAGAATCAGCTAGAGAGCTTTTTAAAAGTATACAGATTCCCAAGCCCTTATTCCTTCTACTGAATTGAAATCTTCTAGGCTCTCTGTGACAGTGTCTAGGGGGCTGTTACCTAGCCAGTTGGGTACTGGATCACAATTTTAGTCTAACCACCAAGGCAAGAGACCAGACAGAATTTGGTACCAACTTAGTAGCAAGAGTATTTCTTTGGGCTCATCATCTTACATGCAAATGCAATTTGAGTACGCCACAGTCATGGTGTACTCAAATTGTATTTGAGGGTTATTTAAGTTTCAGATGTATCAATCTCCTTTTCTGAGATTAAATGAAGAAAATGGAGACAGAACTTAGTATTGGTGAAATATGCTTTTTGGAAACTGAAAATTATAGCCAAATGTGCAGATTTAATCTTACCAGTAAGAATATTACAGTATCTACCATTTACTATATGAATTCTATGTGTTGTGCACTGTGCAAAATTCTGTTCATGGTTTATCTTATATAATCTTCATAACCACCTCAAAGTAGACAATTACACCCATTTTACAGGCAAAAATTAAAAATTTTAGAGAGATACAATAACACAGCTCAGGAGAATACTGAAGTTCATTTGCTAGCAAAGACAGTGATGTTAATTACTTCATCAAACTGCCCCCTTATATTTATTCTGGATGATGTAAATTATCAAGGTATCCAGATATTTTTAAATACTTGACTCTTCTATTCAGATATTTCATCTATCACAACCACAAAATATGTATTGATATACATACATAGAAGAGTGTAGTTCATTAAAGGTGTCATAATTATATTACATTTAAAGCACTAATAAATTTTTACTTTCATATAAGGTTATTTTCAAATTTAATAGAAAGGAGGCAAGCAGAAATGCAACAGAATTAGAATTTAAACAGTCTATATTTCTCTAGAGAGATAGTTGATATTGCTAATTCAAAGAATTCCTAGACATCAATAAGAAAAAAAAAGCAACCCAGTAGAGCACTGGACAAAGTACATAAACAGACCAATCACAAAAGGAAAAAAAAACAAAATATTGACCATATATATGCTAAAGGTGATCAATTTTATTTACCGAATATAATTTAAATGTTCATCATAATAAAATGTCTAAACATAAGTTTGTCCATGCTCTGGAACAGTATATAATCCTTCAAATGAATGAGATAGATAGATATCAAAGTCCTGAACATCTGGAAGAATATTTGCCAAACTGGTTTCCTCTAGAAGGAGGTTGGGTCTGAGAATCTGCCATCATGGGCAAGAGGGTGGAGAAAGTAATGTGATGCTTGTCAAAGGATGTGCATTTGCTTTTTACTGCATATACTTCTGTAATGCTTGGCTTTTTAATAACTAAATGGTATTGATCTTGAATTTTTAAAAATTGAATATTAAAAAATTAGACTAAGATGAAAATAAGGAGTTAAACACTGGATTGAATTCCCACAAAAAAACACAAAAGAAATAGAATAATTTTAGAAACATTTATAGTATTATCCATACTAATTATTTTGGAATCTTCCTTTAACAGAAAACCCATACATTTGCATATTCACATTTATAAAATTGGGGGTCGAAAGGTTCGTTCGCTTTTTCCATATCATCTTAACCAAAAAAACGAACGAACCTTTTGGCCAACCCAATACTATAACAACATCATATATATTTTTATATCATTTTACAGTTCACAAAATGCTCTTACATAGCATAGCATAGTAGGTTGAATGATGGCCCCCCCCCAAATGATATGTCCATGTCCTAATTCCTGGAACCTGTGAATGTTATCTTATGTGGAAGAAGAGTCTTTGCAGGTATAATTAAATTAAGGATCTTTAGATGAGGACATCATCCTGTAAAATCCAGATGGTTGTTAAATCCAATGACAAATGTCCTTATAGGAGAAAGGTAGAGAGAGATCTGAGACAAAAAGAAGAGGCAATGTGACCACAGAGGCAAAGATTGGAGTGAGGCACCCACAAATCAAGGAATACCGACAGCCATCAGATGCTACAACAGGCAAAGAATGGATGCTCCCCTAGAGCCCTCCAAAGGGCATGCAGCCCTGCTGGCAGCTTGATTTAAGACTTCCCATCTGCAGAACTGTAAGAGAATAAATTTTTGTTCTTTTAAACCACTCAGTTGGCAGTAATTTGTTATAGCGGCCACAGGAAACTAATACACACAGTTTATATCTCATTTTGGTTTTGTTTTTTGTAGCAACCCTTTGAAGCACCTAGAGTCAAATGTTATTTTCCAATCCTTCTCAAACCTTTCCAAAAATAGGATGAAACAATTCCCAACTCATGCTATGAGGCCAGTATCATCCCAATATCAAAACCACACAAAGACATTATAAGAAAACTACAGACCAATGTCACATACAAAAATCCTCAACAAAAACTAGGAAACCAAATCCAGCAGCATATAAAAAGGATTATAAAACATGACCCAGTGGTATGTATCCCAGGAATACAAGATTGTTTCAACATACGAAAATCAGTCACTGTAATACATCATATTAATAGAATAAAAGAAAAAAAAACGTGATTGTCTCAATAAACACAAAAAAAAACACCGGACAAAATCCCGCACCCTTGATATAATATAGTATGATATAATATATAATACAATATGATATAAGCAGTCAACAAACTAGGAATACAAAGGAACTTCCTCAACCTGATAAAGGCAGTCTGTGAAAAACCTACATCTAACATTATATGTATGATGAAAACCTGAAACCTTTCCACCCTAAGATCAAGAAGGGATGTCTTTTTTCACCATTTCTATTCAACATTGTGCTAGAGGTTCTAGCCAGGGCAATGAAATTGAGGATATACGAATTGGAATAAAAGAAGTGAAAGTATTTACAAATGACATCCACTTGTATCAATAAATCCTAAGGACTCCACACACAAAAATGTTAGTGATAATTAAACAGGTTCACTGAGTTTGCAGGTTATAGATCAATATATAAAAATTACTATATTCAATATCTTATAATAACCTATAATTGAAAAGAATTTTAAAAAGAATATATATATACACACATATATATAACTGAATCATTTTGCTGTACACCTGAAACTAACACAACATTGTAAATCAATTGTGTTTCAATTTAAAAAAAAACTTGCATTTCTATATACTGCTATGAATTATCCAAAAATGAAATTAATAAAACAATTCCACTTACAATAGCCTCAAAAATAATAAAATACCTAGGAAGAAATTTAACTAATGAAGTACAAGATTTATACATTAAAAACTACAAAACATTGCTGAAAAAAATTATAGAAATCCTGAATGAAAAGAAAGACATTCCTGTGTATGGACTGGAAGACAATATTGTTAAGATGGCAATACTTTCCAAATTTATCTATAGATTCAATGCAATCCTTATCAAAATTCTGCTTTTTTTGCAGAAATTATCAAACTGATTCTATTATTTATAAGGAAATGCAAGGGTCCCAGAATAGACATAATAATCTTTTTTTTTTTTTTTTTTTTTTTGCCACACTGCACGGCTTGCGGGATCTTACTTCCCCAACCAGGGATCGAACCCGGGCCTCCTGCAGTGGAAGCGTGGAGTCCCAACCACTGGACCACCAGGGAGTTCCCCAAAATAATCTTGAGAAAGAAGAACAAAGTTGGAGAATTTACACTTTAAAATGCAAAACTTACTACAAAGCCACAGTAATCAAGACAGTATGGTCCTGGCATAAGGATAGACATATAGATCGATGGAACAGAGAGTCCAGAAATAAACCTTAACATCTCTGGTCAATAGATTTTCAATAAGGGTGCCAATACAATTCAATGGAGAAAGTACAGTTTTTTTAACAAATGGTGCTGAGACAGTGGATAACCACAGGCAAAAAATAAATAAATAAATGAATTTGGACCTCCTCCCTCACACTATATACAAAAATTAACTCAGAATGAATCAAAAACTTAAATGTGAGAGATAAAACTTTTAGAAGAAAGCATAGCAGAAATGCTTTATGATATTGAATTAGGCAGTGATTTCTCAGATATGACACCTAAAGCACAAAGAAAACATAGATAAATCAGACTTCACAAAAATTTAAAACTTTTATGCAACAAAGAACACTATTGAGAAAACGAAAAGACAACCTATAGAATGGGAGAAATTACAGCAAATCTTAATAAGGGTCTAATACCCAGAATACATAAATACACATAAAACTCAAAATAAAAAGACAAATACCCCAATTTTAAAATGAGCAAAAGATTTAAATAGTTATTTCTTTTAAGACACACAAATGGCTAATAAGCACATGAAAAGATGCTGAACATCATTAAGTGATTAGAGAAATGCATCATTAAGTGATTCGAAAATACGAGACACCACTTAATACTCGGATGACAATAATAATAATAATAATAGAAAATAAGTATTGGTGAAGATGTGAAGAAATTCATACATTGCTGATGAGAATGTAAATTAGTACAATCATTCTGGAAAAAAATTTGACAGATTCTTAAATACTTAAACATAAAGCTACCATTCCTACTGTATACCCAAGAGAATTTAAAATGTATTTTCTCGCAAAAACTTCTTGCACATGAATATTTATAGCAGCATTATTCCCAATAGCCAAAAAGTGGGAACAAGCCAAATGTCAATCAACAGATGAATATATAAACAAAACATAGTGTATTCATACAACAGAATATTATCCAAAGGAATGAAGTACTGATACATGCTACAACATGTATCAGTTGAAACATTATGCTCAGTGAAAGAAACCAGACACAAAAGGTCACATATTGTATGATTCTATTTAAATGAAACGTTCAGAATACGTAAATCCATAGAGACAGAAGGTAGACTAATGATTGCCACAGTCTAGGGGGAAGGCGAGAGACTGTCAACAGGTATGGGGCTTCTTTCTAGGGTGATGAAAATGTTTTGGAACTAGACAATAGTGATGGCTGTACAACCTTGTGAATATACTAAAACTGCTGAAATGTACATTTTATGATATGTGAATTATATCTCAATAAATAATTTCAATAAAACAAAAATAAAAGCTAAATCTTCTAGTTACTATGGTTGCATTAAAAAAAAAAACAATTACGCACCAAAATGTGGTGGCCAAAAAATGACCATTTAATATAGGCATGGAATTCAAACAGACTAGAGCAAGATGGTCTTTCTCCACTCTGTGATGTCTGGAGCCTCAGTTGGAAGGCTTGAAAGAGCTAAAATCATCTGTAGACACCTTTACTCATATGTCTGATAGTGGATGGTTGGCTGTGGGCTGAGCCTTAGTTGGGAGTGTTGACTAGAACACTTTCTTATGGCCTGCCCACATGGCCTGGGCTTTCTCACAGCAGGGTGGTTAGGTTCCAAGGACAAGTGTCTCAACAGAAGGAGAAGAGAGTCAGGTGGAAGCTGTTTCACCTTTTATGACCTAGCCTCCCAGAAGTCACCTGGTCACTTCCAGCACTGCTATCCCTTAGAAACAATTCACTAAGTCTAGCTGGTATTCACTGGTGGGAATACAGAACTCTCCTCTCATTGGAGGAATGACAATGTCAGATTGTAAGAAAAACATAGGGAATAGGATATATTAGGGAAGAAAATCTGCCATACTCTTTAACAACAACATCCCCCTGAAAAAAAAGTATAATCTATTCAAAGTAAATTTTGTAAAACAGAAAACCTGAGATTCTGTGGATAAGTCACTAAACTGCAGCAAAAACAATATAAAACAATGTCTCACATACACACCACTATATATAAAATAGGTAACAAATAAGGACCTACTGTATAGCACAGGGAACTCTTAATACTCTGTAATGACCTATATGGGAAAAGAATCTAAAAAAGAGTGGATGTATGTACAGGTATAACTGTTTCACTTTGCTGTACAGCAGAAATTCACACAACATTTTAAATCAACTATACTCCAATAAATTTTTTTTAAAAATTAAAAAATAAAAAACATACAAATACACAAAGAAGCAAACACAATGTCTCCAACGACATGACGATGAACGAACAAGCATTGAGAAGATGTACATATCCTGAGCACTTTTTTGACTATGGATTACATCTTCAATCAATCACTCCTTCAGTTATTCATTCATTAAACAGAAATGTATTATTGCCAAGTGTTCTTTTAGGCTCTGGGACGCCTGAGTGAGCAAGAAAAGACTTATGGCACCTCACCTGAGCAGGAAAGAATAATGACCACGGAGTCACATATATGTGATCAAAGGGGAACTACAGCGTTGGAAGAGCACAGCTTAGTGTCCGCTCAGACTACCCAGATGTGTAAATAGCCACTGTGTGATGTGTGGTTTGCAGGTATTAATCATAAACAACATGATCCAGAAAGAACATATTAGTAGCTGGAAAAAAAAACCCTCTGCAAGTGAAAGAAGATATCAGAGCAAGGCTTAGGCATCTTAAATAATTAACTGGAGAGTAAAACAACAATTCAGTGGAGAAACTTTTCCTTTTCCTCTCAATCTCCCTTTCCAGTCTCCAGTCCCTAAACCACCACCCCCAGAATGAACTTGAGGGAGGACGTTATAAAATCAAGAATTTAGGTGATTATACAACAAGTTCCAGCAATTTTTTAAATCTTAGGGACAACATACATTTGTGGGTCTTTTTAATGACTCACATAACAATTTCAATTTCTTTCACATCACTATGCCCATGTTCACAGAGTTAAAATTTTTAGTTAATTTGTCACCTTTCACTGTGTTTAATCAAAGTACAGAAAGTTGAGTACAGCAGAAACTAACACAACAGTGTAAATCAACTATACTCCAATAAAAAATTTTTAAAGAAAACTAAAAAATGAAAGAAAAAGAAAATGCAATTTAACTTTAACCAGTCATTTCCAGAAACTTACGTAGTCTGTAGTCACACTGATGTTAAGTGGGCATTTTCTTTAGAACACACTGAATGGACCCAGGGTTTTTTTCCCCCAAGCTCTAATTATTTGAGATAACAGAACATGAAAGTAGTGAAAATGTAATTATAGTTTTATGCAGCTGAAATTCAATCCATTTCTCAAGTTACATAAAAGAGAGAGGACACTAATTCACCCAGAGAACAGAATCAACAACCTTAAGTTTTCCCACTCAAGATAGTTTGTCCCTGGAAAAGGAGCTTGCGGCCTTGTGAAATGGCAGCTGGGCTGGAAAGAAGTGACTCTTGCCGTTTTGAACAGAAGAATATAAAACAACTACAACCGAGCAGCTTAGTCGGATCTTGAAAACACAGAATTTAATATTATTTTTAGCGTAGCTAAAATCCTTTTGGGTAAACTAACATTTTCTTTTCAAAAGTTAGCAAAACGGTTTAGGAAAGGTCTTTCTGAAAACCCACCTGCTTAAAAATTAAGCGTAAATGTATTCCCACCGTCTAGAATACAGTCCTACCCTCTCCTGCCCCATCCTCCCTGAACCCTCCATCTCTCCAGCCTCACACAAGCTCTTATCATTGTGTATTGTCATTTCATCGATTTCCAGTTCATTTCCAACATTAGACTGTAAGCTTCATGAGGGCAGGAACTGGGTCCTGCTGTCTGTATATACTGGTATCTGGCATTTGGTAGACACCTGAAGAATGTTTGATGAAAGAAAGGGAAGAAAAGGAAGAAAGAGGAAGGGGAGGAAAGAAGGAAGGAAGGAGGAAAGAAGGAAAGGAAGGAAGGAGGGGTGGAGGGAGGGAGGAAAGGATGTATGGACTCTGAAGATCGAAGCAAAATTGTCAGTGACACATAATAGGTCCTGAACAGTACTTAAAAATTTTCACTTTGATTTGTTTAGATTTGGTACTCTGCCTTTAATACTAACTAGAAAGGAAGTCTCACTTTCTCTCACATTTTTTTTCCCCGAACTACTTGTGTAAGTAACATCTGATTTACAAAGAATGTGTGACATATGTTAAGCCTTGTTGCCATTGATGCTGCTGGGAAATAAGTGTAGGATTCCATTTTGAGATTTTTCTCACAGAATCCTGTCTTCTCTGAATTTCCTCACGATTTGTCATACGGGAAATTAAAGGTCATCAAGATGAGTAAAGCACAAAACTGCCATACATTTTACTACAATCCTTCTCAGAACTCCGGTTAACATGTTTAATTGTACCATCCTTATTAGTTGCCATAAAAAGAGAGGTACCTTGAAAAAGAAATTACTTTTTTTATGGGCTTATATCACCATCACATAATCACAGAGAACTTAACAGTGTTACTGTGAAAGCAGAAGGACACTACCATCAAGGGGATATCTTCACAATTTGAGCTTATTGTAGTTTTTTTAAAAAAGTACTTATACTTCTCAGAGTCCACTTTGTTCCTAGAAACTGTAAGATATCTTTGTTGATCTCTACTTCTTAAAAATAATATTCTCAACACAAATATTATGGAATGACTCCTAAATAGAATTTATTCACACTGAAAGAAAAGCTCGCATAACTAAATGGCTTCACATGAGGTCAACTGACTATGATAAACCTTGACACAGAAATCTGGAAATAATGGAAGGCTGTTCTTGTTTTTTTATAAATTGGAAATATGGCTAAATTATCTAAATTGTTTTTGAGAATTAAACCAAATTGGGACTTCCTCCATAATTTGGGGGAGGAAAAATATTCTCAGGTAAGTATGTAAAGATGAGCAAAACCTTTTAAACTTTTAAAGACTTGAAGTCAATAGAGATATTTGAGCTGACTTGTGATGGTAGCTCTCAGACTGGGAAAAACATGCCAGTTCTGGTTACCAGTTTGCTGGTTTCAAAGGACCATAGCAAAACTTATCTGCCTCAAGTGGAAAAGCCAGTCTGATATCAGGAGATTAAAAGACGCTATTGATGATTTTACAGTATACAGAGTATCAGGTGTTATTGGTGAAAGTGATTTCCATTGTCTTTATTCCCTGAGGTAGTTCACACAAAGGGCACAACTTTAAAATCTACATAACGATGAGAGAAGTTACATGTAATACCTATAAAATATTTAGATTCTAGAAGAATCTATTCTAGCTAGTAAATGGAAGATTAAAGAGGTTTCAAAGTTTTCATCCACAATTTGTGTATGAATCACCTAAGGAAAAGACAGCTTATTAAGTTTCCCAAGAACAGTATCATAACATATGTTCTTTTTAAAATAATAAGCTGCTGCTAAACAGAATGTGGATGATGTTATTTGTTCTATTACACGGGTTCCTGTAAACTTGACTTCAAATCTTCTTAGGGAAATCTGACACATCATACTCTCTAAATCTTGTTATTCTGCGAGTTGGGATCCAAAATAGAATTGAGCTCAAATATTTGATATGACTTTTATGGGAATATACCTTATATTTCAAAGAAAGGCAAAGCAGTATCAATTACTATAAGATAACAATAATCAAGAAACATACACTTAAAAATGTGTCCAGGGAAGTCTGTTCTATTATCAGGGATGTGGATCTAAGACGAAAAAAACCTTCTTAATAAATAAGGGAAAATAGAAGAAACCCAGTGAATTTTTTTTTTTTTTTTACTTTTGCAATGTTACCTAATTTTGTCCCTCTCCAAAAGTGTTCTGAACTTACTAAGGGAAGAAATTACTAGTTCAAGACCGTATGGTAAGAACTATAATACGTGCTCAATAAAGATTTGTAATTACCAAGTACTTTAAAGAGGATTCAAGTTATCTTATTTTCCTATCTGGTAGGATCTTGTAACTAAAACCTGTGGATACTAATCTTAGAGTCTACCTACCTTGGAGATAACTCTATAAAATATACTAGGCAAATGTGATGGTTCAATTCACAGTGGATATGCGGCTGGGTTTATTTTTTAAGTACTCTTATTTTGCATTGTCATAGAATTTTAAAATTTTCTTTATTTTTACATGCCAAAATAAAGTAAGAACTGATTTGGAAAGCCAATATGAAAGAGAAAATTGGGTATTAGCTTGCAAACTATGCTGTTTTGATGGCTAATTCCCATCTTTCCAGGTAGTTGGTTCTTAATGATCCAGAATCTGTACATTGTAGCAGCTTTTGTCACGATTACTATCAGAGTAACTATGGCTAATAATATCCAAGCAAATTTAAATACCATATTTATTGGAATAATGAATCCATGGAAAGAAACACTCTGAAGGGAGAACGTATTCAATTAAAAATTTCAGTTTTAAGGATGTAAAGAAAATCTCTCAGAGCATGAAACTATGAAGGGGCCTTTACAAATCTAAAGGTTCCATTTTTCCGATATGGTCAAACATAACATGAGATCTGACTGCACTGTTTCCCAGCCAAGTGAGTAAGTAAGACAAATAGCATCAACTTGTCTCCAGTAATAGGTACAGCTTATTGATTAGTTCTGAGGAGGGCCCTGGACCTCTCCTGGGCTCAAAGAAATTAAATGAGTCTACACTATGAACATTTTGAAGATAAAATACTAATGCACAGAATTCCTTACTAAATGGTCTGGAATCACATACAGAGAAAGGCAGTCATTCCAGAGCTGGGACCTATGAGTCCTAAATCACATCTTGAATTATTACTAAATCCTGTTCCAGGCAGTTTCCTGTTTTCTTGTTACCATTCTTTATTTTAGATTGGGTTTGAAATACTTCTCACGTTGTTTTCAGTGATTTATTTTCTATTACAATTAGATACAGTGATTAAAATGTTTTACATATTTGTATTTTCTGTGCACATGGATAACATCTAGATAGACTCTCCCTTCCCACACTCTATACTTTAAGAAAATAGGACAGAATGGTCATGAAGAATTACATTTTTTTTCTCAAGGTTAAGCTGACCAAGACTGACAATAATATACCAGAAAGAAACAAATATTAGAAGGTTATTTTTTTCTGTTTTTCCCTTTCTTCAATAAGCAGTCATTTAGTAATATAAAAAAAAAGTCAATTTGGAAAAGTATAGTTTAGTGTTATCAGTGTTCTCACATATATTCCATGACAGAGAACAGAACAATAATTATTCTGCCAAGCAAAAGCCATAAATTGTAAGTACACTTCCAATTCCTCCCTTTTTTCAAATGTCTGTAAATTTCATGCATTGGGATATCAAGAAACAGAAATTCAGAAGAGATAAAGGTTGCCTGACTCTTCTACTTTAGAAAAGCTTTGTCTAATATAATAAAGAATACTGTAAACTAAAATTGTAAATAAAAACTGTATCTTAAAACTTGGTCTTAGGGCCCACAAGTTTCCATATAATTGTACAGAATAATGAATGACGCAAGTTAAAATAAATTGACATCATTTTACATGTGCATACATAGTTCTATAACGGAGCAAATGAATTAGATTAGCCTATGATTATAATTAATGAAATTAAATTGTCTAAAAATTACACAGTACTAAATATCCATTTTATATAAGAAAAACTGCTTTGAGCTAGTTTTATATATTAAATATAAGTGACAGAATGATACAGAACTCCTTATTTTAAATCTTGAAATGTATTCAGAGTTGGGGTTTTTCAAGTATAGAGAAAGCAAGCTAAGACCTGCATTTGAACATGATTTAATATACGGTCATTTGAAAGTTTTTCCTAATTACACAAGTTAACTGGGATGCACCTGGCGTATTTTTTTAAAAAATCAAAACTTGCAACAGAGCATTTGTCATTTTTATTGTTATCAGTTTCATTATTAGACTGTCAAAAAAAAAAAAAAGTGAAATGCCACAGCAACTGGATCCTGTGAACAAGAGTAGCAATTCATCCCCAGTACCTAATATTCCAAGAACATTGATCTTCCCTTTCTTTTGTTCCAGCTTCTCCTTTATTTCTGCTTTTCTTACTTATCTATTGATTACTACTCTTTTTGTTGAATTTTCATGGTATATCAGTGCTCAAGGTAGCTGTGATTGCAAAAGTTATTTTTTGATTCAAAAAAATAATAATAATCCTGTTTTAGGACTTCCAAGGACTTCCCTCAGTCCTAAAACTTCTACGGGCTTCATTAGAAGAAGCCCATTAAAAGAAAAGAAACCGCAGGCTAGCAATTTTGTTTGCCAGAGCTATTTGTACTAAATGTATATGACGGTTTTAAACAGACCACTATGGAAAAGGGTTTAACTCTCAGTCTTTATCTTGAGTTCAAATACATGTCATTTAAAATAACACATGAGCTTTGGTGACAATGATCAAAGATTAGTTTATCTATTTAAAAGAAATCAAGAGCCAAATTAGAGGTATAGGCAGTTAAAATTACACAGATGTGGAGCCAGGCCTTGGGGTCTCATGACTCCCAATCTATTGCCAACATTGTTCTAATTTTATCAGAGCATGGTAGCCAATAATTTTGCATTTTATATATACATATAACTCCCTTAAGTTTTATATTTCCTATATATAATATAAAAATATAAATGTAAAATATTATATACAGTTTTATATTTCTTAAAATACTACTTCTCTGATTTACCATAAAACCTTCAGAAAAATGTAATCTCTTATTCTACACACTATTTCTAGTGATACGAGTAGAGATTCATAAAAGTAACTTTTGGATTCACAAATAAAGAGAGGAGTTTTGGAAGAGTCTGGCCGGAATGTCCCCATGAAAAGCCAATGAGGAAGCATTCAGAGAGAAACTAATTGCTTTTGTGTTTAATTTCATTAGTCAAGTCACTCAGAATTATCAAACTAGTTTGTACAGTCAAACTTTCAACCCTCAATCAGAAGTTTAAAAAAAAAATCGAAAACTCAGAAAAATATTCTTTAGTCATCAGGCATACAAAGACTGGGTGTGACAATCTCACACTCTTCTAGAAGGAAACAGGAGGAGGAAAATTAGTTTCTATCACCCTTAAAAATATCCCTGGGAATGAAAATAATCACCAGACTCAAAGGAGCTGATTGTGTCTCCCATACTTGGACCTGATTGGTGGATGTGGTAAACCAACCAGCAGAGCTCTCTGTGAAGGGAATTAATGGAATGAAAACAGAGTAATTAACCTTAAGCCTCTAGTAATTAATCATAAATAGAACAGTCTGTTCAATTTTTTCAGATTTCAGGAAAAAGAAGCCACAGACAGCAGTTTGTTCAGTACATCAATGGGGCTACCCACAAAACATTTTTGCTTTTGAAAAATAAAAAGCTGTTTGGCTAGGGCCTTGAGAAAAGCATTTGACCAAAGTGTTTGAGTCAATGGCTTCCTGTAGACAGCCTCTATATAGGGGTGTGATACAGTAGCCAGCTGTGGAGCAATTTGCGGAAGATTTCAGCTGGCTGAACTCTATCCGCTAGTTTCGGTGAAACGTTTGAAGTAAGTGTTCATCTTGAAAATGTTTACCATAAAACAAGAATTGCCTTCCTGTTTAATTTTGAAATATGCTTTTTGGCTGTTAGAATGTCATTAGAGTCAATGTTTGCTTACCGAATTGGTTTTATAAAGCAAGTATTGTCCAGATGTTGCTTTAATGCTCTAAGCACTTCACAAAGTACTCGACATAAAAGACAAGTTCCTTTGGTACTGCAAATGTTATGTCTTTATTTCCGTGTGTAAACGCTGATATTAAGTATTTTAATATTAATGTACATTATCAAAGAGATTACTGTTAAGACACATTCTCAAGTTATTGTAGGTTCTTAAATTCAAATGTACAGGCGAACAATTATCCAATTCCTGTGATTTTCTCCAAGGAGTGTGTAATCCTGAAAATTTCATTATAAAAGAAGAGCTTCCCATGTTTTAGTAGATTCCTCCTTTGCCTGAAGTATTACCTGATCTCAGCTAATTGTGATTTTATATTTTTCTTAAGCTTCTGCTATTTCCACCTAATTTCTTCAGTTCCATTTGTCAAGTCCTGGCTGTGTCCTTTTTCAAAGTTAACTGTGTTCCTGCATCTCTCTCTCCATTCTGAACATCACTCCTAGTTGGAATCTTATCATCTTCTTAAACATTTTCAAAACCTTTTGAAATTGTTATCCAGCCTATAGTTTCATTCTATCCTACAAGTCTTCCTCTTAAAAACCTTCCATGCCCCCTCTACTTTGCCAAACAGATAGAATACATCTCCATGAATTATTGCTTATCTATATATATATCTTACACTCCAGCTAAAATAGAGAATAAGCTATGGTCTCTCAAAGGATATAATCCACTTTCCTACTTTTTTGCTTTTGTTATTTCTCCCCACCAAGAGAAATAATATTTATTTATTTTATTCAGTTGTGTCTTGCCTCGTAAAATCCTTTGCAATATATCTTGTATTGGTGATTTTTTGTGCGTGCTGTGTTCCTCCAAATCCTGAGATTCTGTGAAGGGTTTTGGTACCCTTCAACAAAAGTAGCTCTGCTTAGAAGAGTATAAACTTTGAAAACCACAGACATATATTATTACTCAGCTCTTCAACTCATATTTAAGAGCTAGGGAGAAAAGGAACTTAGTCTTTTTTCATTTTAATGTGCATCCAAAATGCCTTGTACATGATAGTTGATCCCCTGATAGGGATCAACTAACATTTAAATACCAGTTAAGGTTTTACCTCTTGTGAGTTACTGAAAACATGAAAATCCTAAAGGAGAACATAAATACTTAATTTAAAAAAGTACTTCTACATCTCACATGAGAGTAGACCATGAAAGGGTTAAACAGTAAGTCCCTGACCTGTTAAGGAAGAAGACAGTTACTTCAGCAGAAATGTCATGTCATCTATGTTTCTACGTAATGGGACAATCATTTGTAGCCTGGAGCCCAGGAGGTAGGATTTTTCTCACCAAAACAAGGCCAAGTTAACTTTCCCTAACCATGTCATAAACAGAGAGCAGAAATGGGAAGAATGTATTTGTGGTATGATAATACATACATATAATCTATGTCCCTGCTTCCTGGGATGGGGCTTCAAAAATCCTTGGAATTTCCTGAGCGATAAGCAGTGTCTTTGTTATGCTAATGAGGTGACAATAGCTCCAAGATGGAGAGTAGTCACCATAAAGACCAATTCTGTGATTAGAGGCTTGGAACTTTGGACCAACTCAATTTCTGGGCATGGGAGATGGGCTGGAAATTGAGTTCAATCATGTGGCCAATGATTTACTCAATCATGCCTATGTAATGACACCCCGATAACAAACTCTGGACACTGAGGCTCACTGGAGCTTCTTGGTTGGTGAACGCATTGATGCACTAGGAGAGTGATGTGCCCGGATTCCAGAAGACAGCCTAGAAGCTCTCCATTTGCCCCCAACACCTGACCTGCCCCAATGTCTCTCTTCGTTTTGCCGTTATAACATTTATAATGATACTGTAATCATAGGTAGAGCACCTTCAATGAGTTTTGTGATTTCTAACAAATTATCCAATCTGAGGACGTTGTGGGAAGCCTTAAGATTTTTTTTTACCAACCAGGCAGAAGTGAGGGTGGCTTGGAAACAGCCAAACTTGTGGCTGGTGTCTGAAGTAGGGGCAGTCTGGTGAAGGAACTGTACCTTTAAACTGGGTCAGTACTAACTCTAGGTAGTTAGCACTGGAGTTGAACTCTCATTTAATTCCACCGGGTGTCGGACACCCAGATGGTATCATGGAACTGGTCTCAGAATGCAGTACTGCAATTAGTCAGGAGGTAGCTGCTCAAAAAGCATACATAAAGCACAGAAATGGGGCTTCCCTGGTGGCGCAGTGGTTGAGAGTCCACCTGCCGATGCAGGGGACGCGGGTTCGTGCCCCGGTCCGGGAGGATCCCACATGCTGCGGAGCGGCTGGGCCCGTGAGCCATGGCCGCTGAGCCTGCGCGTCCAGAGCCTGTGCTCCGCAACGGGAGAGGCCACAACAGTGAGAGGCCCGCGTACCGCAAAAAAAAAAAAAAAAAAAAAAAAAAAAAAAGCACAGAAATGAGAGAGAGTGATGTACGGAACCTGGCAAAGAAGAGACATCCCAGGATCATATGCAATTAACTATGGAAAATTTTCCAAAAGTAATGAACTTTCTTAATAAAAACACTGACAGTGACTCTTTTTTTTTTTTTTTTTTTTTTTTTGCGGTACGCGGGCCTCTCACTGTTGTGGCCTCTTCCGTTGCGGAGCACAGGTTCCGGACGTGCAGGCTCAGCGGCCATGGCTCACGGGCCCAGCCGCTCCACGGCATGTGGGATCTTCCCGGACCGGGGCACGAACCCGTATCCCCTGCATCGGCAGGCGGACTCTCAACTACTGCACCACCAGGGAAGCCCGACAGTGACTCTTGAGATAAATTTTGTGAGAGGCATAAGATAGACTGAGAAGCAGAACTTGACTCCATCATCATAACTCAGAACAGGATGTGTTCCTACTTAGAAATGGCAATGTAAGAATGAGGTGTATATGGGTGTGGGAGGTACAGACTGCATCTGGATGAGAACAAAGATATTTCTCTTAGCCACACACATTAAGGAAGTTTCACCCACTTTAAAATGAAGACAGGATGGGAAATCAATAACAGAACCCTCCCCTGTTGTTCATCATTATGCTTAACACCACAGTGAAATAAATGTCACTTCCAATCCCTTGCATGTGTTCACTTTCACCTAACATTTTCATTGTCTTCCTAAAGCGGGAATTGAAAGACTTCTCCAAGTATTCTTGGAAAAATCTACCTGAACTAGCATATTTTGTAGTCAAAATTCTTATACCCAGAGTGGGCAAGAGCAAATGCACACTAACCATCTTATTTCACCATAACCAGGCTTATTTGTGTCTGAATGCTGTACATATCCCACTTCTCTTTAATGAGAGTTCACAAACTGACTAGCCACTTTTAAAGAAAACAATCATTAATACATACATATACACATACATACATACATACATACATAAATCTAAGACCTGGGACTGATTCCAACTTATAAATGGCCAAGTTGTTTTGGTTCTGGAATTCTGGAAGGAAATACATTGAGAACATCAACTATTGACTCAGATTGCAAATTTCCCTGCTGAAAATATGCAGGAAGTGGGAGTGATGTGAATGAGTGCGTAAAGGGGCATTATGTCCTGTATTTGATGAATGAATAGGCTTACTTGGCCATTATCAAACCATCATGGGAACCATAAAGCTTACCTTCTCCCTTTCTTACAATCTGATAATCCTTAGAAAACAAAATTTTTTTCCTGCTCATTTTCAATGTATTTAGTATTTTCTGCTTTAGGAAAAAATTATTAAACTGAACAATTTCTGCTTTAAAACACATTCTAAACCTTAGTGTTATAAGATCACAGGTTCTCTCTTAAAAATCTCAAGGTCACCTAAAAATATTTTCGACAAATTTTTATAACAATACTAATTTCATAGTGATAAAATCTGACATGAAGTTCCCAAAAGTGTGCAACTCATTGGATCATGAAAATAACCACAAATTCATAAAATCCAATTTGCCACAGCATAGTACTTTACAGTATGTGATGGCTAATTTTATGTGTCACCTTGGCTGGGCCACAATTCCCAGATATTTGGTCAAACACTATTCTGGATGTTTCTGTGAGGCTGTTTTTGAATGAGATTAATATTTACTTTGGTAAACTTTGAGCAAAGCAGATTGCCCTTTATAGGGTGGGCCTCATCCAATCAGCTGAAGGCCTGAATAGAACAAAAGACCAACCTCTCCCAGGGACAAGAAAAAATTCTACAGCAGACAGCCTTTGGACTTGAACTGCACCATCAGCTCTTCCCTGGGTCCCCAGCCTGCTGCCCCAGATTTGGGGACTTGCCAGCCTCCATGACTGTGTGAGCCAGTTCCTTAAATTAAATCTCTTTCTACATGTATACACATCCTTTGGTTATGTTTCTCTGGAAAACTCTGCCTAATACACAACAGAAACAATAAACATAAGTCAAACGGGCAAAAGGAGTTGCAAACCTAAAAAAGAATAACCTTGAGCTACAGAAGTATTTATGTAATGAACTATATACATTATAATAAAAAATTCCCTAATCACAAATGTCTTTATTCACAGAAAATATTCACTTTTGCCAGTCATCACAAAATATGATCAATCAATTATCAAATTACATTGCCTTTGAAAATAGTATCAAATAGTATTTTTAATATATACTGACATACTGACATAGATACCTCTCCTTTTCTTCCTGGTTTTCTTTCTTCTGGTAAGAGTACTTGACTTTTCTGTGGGTAATTAATTACGTGTTTCAGGTTGACCTCATATGCTAAGCCAGAGGTAGGTCGACCTGTGTGTGGAAAGCCCCTCCACAGACTAAGTGGAAAATTCACAGGTCCTGCAATGTAGCTACTGATAAATAGAGGTTCTGTAGTCTTGGAACAGGCACCAAAAAAAAGAGAGGTGGTCTAAGCATTCTGCAAAACGAATTTTAGGACCCAGAACCACACATTAGGCCAGTGGTAATGGTTCGCTGAAGAGGTTTCTTTGCCTTACACTCTAGTGGAAGTATTTTCTGAGCCCTGTTACAACACTTCTCACAGGTGGAAAGATAAAAGTACTGGAAGTCTCTTTGTCCAGGGGTCCCCTCACCTGGCAGATGTCTCATTCCATGTGAGCTACCAATTATCATCACCACCTTGAACTGATCAGGACAAGAGAAGCCAGGCTCATTCAGATATATCCCAGAACCACTGAAATACTCAGGGATGGGTATGCGACTCAAGTCAGGACAATAGATCCACAATCACTGGACTATTTCTGGGAATGTCAGCAAAGAAAAATTCTCTTTCCTTGGGTATTGTGACGCTGCAAGGACGGGGGGGGGGGGCGGTGAGCTCCTCTTTTTCTAACCTGTGGAAAGATCCTTCCTGAGAATAAATCATGCAGAAAAAAGCAAAGCTGAGACAGAGAGAAAAGGGATGCTGTTCGTGGATATATGTCTTGATCAGCCGTATCTAAAGTCATATCCACCTCCTGGAGTTTTTGGTCGCAGGGGCCAAAATATCCAAGTTTAGCTCAAGACTGAATTTAAATTCTGTCCCTTGAAAACCACAGAAGCCCTAATTCACTTAGATAGCTTTCCACGAATTATATCTAGAACTTACAACAAATAAAATAGAAGCTATCATTAGACCTATATGAGTTACTTTACTTTTGTGACACAACTTGTTTTAAGGCCTACTGGCAAAGAAATGAAGGCTTCAATGCAATTGCTCATGAGACTGAAACCTGAGTTGAGTGAACACTTTTCTCAGTACACTGGCCTCATTTTCAATCTATTCTTTACTTTCCATTAGTCCTTCCCATAATTTAGTCAAGGTGGGTGAGGAAGATGCTGGGCACAAGAAGCAGAAGACACAGGAAAAAATGATTGAGACCGTGCCTTCTCTCCTCAAACAGCTACCATTATTTTCACACTTGTTAAGTGTATTGGTTAATGCAAGTTTATTTTCAAATTTAGGCACTGTGCTTAAAAATGGAAAACTCTCTCCTTTTCTCCATATACTCTTATTCTATCTACATTTGAGCATCTTTTTTTTCTTCTCTTCCACTAAACAATTTGAAGCCTTCTAAAGCAAGAGAGACTTGGGCAGGAAACCAACCAAATGACTACAGGGTTGTATTGATATTTCTACCCTTTGGAAAGGTGTGTGAGGTATTCCTTTCCCCAGGCTACCAAGAGCCTCCACTGTAATGCAAAGCAAAATCTCTATTGTCCATACACTCATAGGTATAAAAGAGCTTTGGAGGACACATCAGGAGGCCACATAAGTGGACACTAAACGTTTTTGTAAAGAGATAAATAACTGTCAATACGAGTCATATCCTTTTTACCACAAATATACTGCCATGATATTTTGTTGTTCATTCAATCATTATTTTTTATTTATTTATTGTTATTGAAGTATAGTTGATTTACAATGTTGTGTTGGCTTCAGGTGTATAACCAAGTGATTCAATTATATATATTCTTTTTCAGATTATTTTCCCTTATAGGTTATTACAAAATATTGTGTATAGGTCCCTGTGCTATACAGTAGGTCCTTACTGGTTATCTATTTTACATAGAGTAGTGTGTATATGTTAATCCCAAACTCCTAATTTATCCCTCACTCCATTCCTTTCCCCTTTGGTAGGTATAAGTTTGTTTTCTATGTCTGTGCGTCTATTTCTACTTTGTATATAGGTTCATTTGTATCATTTTTTTTAGATTCCACATATAAGCGATATAAGATATTTGTCTTTGTCTGGCTTACTTCACTTAATATGATCATCTCTAGGTCCCTCCATGTTGCTGCAAATAGCATTATTTCATTCTATTTTATGACTGAGTAGTATTCCATTATATACACACACACACACACACACACACACACACACACATACCACATCCTCTTTATGCATTTCTCTACTGATGGACATTTAGGTTGTTTCCATGTCTTGGCTATTGTAAGTAGTGCTGCTATAAACATTGGGGTGCATGTATCTTTTCAAATTATGGTTTTCTCTGGATATACGCCCAGAAGTGGGATTGCTGGGTCATATGGTAGCTCTATTTTCAGTTTTTTAAGGAACCCCCATACTGTTCTCCACAGTGGCTGCACCAGTTTACATTTCTACCAACAGTGCAAGATTTTTTTAAATGCCATGCTATCTGAGACTCCCTAGCCAGTGACTGTACTAAATTACATGGGAGGGAGAGAGGCAATCCCTTTCAGCTGACAGCAAAGTCAAATAAGTGCAAGTTGAAGCAATAGGAATTTAGATAAAGTGGCAAAAGAGAAAATGGACAGATCACAATTTGTAGATTATAGACACTAGAATGTGTTCAAGGAAGTTGTAAAATCTTTTTTCTGAGGGATGGTTCATGATGAAAATACTGTCTGCCATATGCTTGCCTTCAGGCGGGGAAAGGACAAGATACATATTTTTAAGCCAGTTCCAACTCCAAGTCCCAGTCATTACTAACATGAAGAAAAAGAGCTGCTGTTGACTGAACCAGCGTGTTTTTCTCTGACTCATTCACATTATGTGGAATTGGCTCACAAAGAGAACAGATGTGGGTCATCAGGGTGCAGTGCCGACTTTTTGGCTCATCTAAGTAAGAAAACCTTCTATACTCCGCACTTGCAGATGTGTGGTATTAGCTAACATTTAACACTTCAAAACAATAGGAGAATAACTAGTGAAAAGGAGAGGAAAAGAAATTCACCCTTTTTTTCATCACTTCGAGTGAAAGCATGTCCGGTAAAAGTCAGTCCCAGATACCACTGTACCCAGTGTCATTTTGCAATAAGTTAGGAAAGCAATAAATTGAATATTATTCTACTTCTCCACAATAAGGCTGATTCTCTAGTGTTCGCATTTCTCATCCATGAGTTACTAACTCTTGTTAGTTTTGTTTTCCAAGAGAGAATTAATCTGAAAGTATAATCTTTTTTACTGGAGATATTCCGCTCATTTTCTGGCTGTCTGCAGATAACCTGTGTATCTGAATTGATAAAAACCAGATTGTTCGAGTCAGACCTTCAAGATGGCAGAGGAGTAAGAAGTGGAGAATACCTTCCTCCCCACAAATACATCAGAAATACAACTACATGTGGAACAACTCCTACAGAACACCTACTAAACACTGGCAGAAGACCTCAGACTTCCCAAAAGGCAAGAAACTCCCCACATACCTGGGTAGGGCAAAAGAAAAAACAATAAACAGACACAAAAGAATAGGGATGGGACCTGCACCTGTGGGAGGGAGCTGTGAAGGAGGAAAAGTTTCCACACACTAGGAAGCCCCTTCACTGGCAGAGATGGGGGTTGGCGGCTAGGAAGCTTTGCAGCCACGGAGGAGAGCACAGCAACAGGGGTGCAGAGGTCAAAGGGGAGAGATTCCCGCACAGAGGATCGGTGCCGACCAGCACTCACCAGCCCGAGGGGTTTGTCTGCTCACCCCTGGGGCCGGTGGGGGCTGGGAGCTGAGACTCGGGGTTCAGAGGTCAGATCCCAGGGAGAGGACTGGGGTTGGCTGCATGGACACAGCGTGAAGGGGGCTAGTACGCCACAGCTAGCCGAGAGGGAGTCCGGGAAAAAGTCTGGACCTGCCTAAGAGGCAAGAGACCATTGTTTTCTGGTGTGTGAGGAGAGGGGATTCAGAGCACCGCCTAAACGAGCTCCAGAGACGGGTGTATGCAACACCAGAGACGGGCATGAAATGCTAAGGCTGCTGCTGCCGCCACCAAGAAGCCTGTGTGCAAGCACGGGTCACTATCCACACCTCCCCTCCCGGGAGCCTGTGCAGCCCGCCACTGCCAGGGTCCCGTGATCCAGGGACAACTTCCCCGGTAGAACACACGGCGCGCCTCAGGCTGGTGCAACGTCACGCCGGCTTCTGTCGCTGCAGGCTCGCCCCGCATCCGTACCCCTCCCTCCCCCCGGCCTGAGTGAGCCAGAGCCCCCGAAGCAGCTGCTCCTTTAACCCCTAATCAGCTACTCCTGTTTGTCTGAGCAAACAACATGCCCTCAGGCAACCTACACGCAGAGGCGGGGCCAATTCCAAAGCTGAACCCCAGGAGCTGTGCAAACAAAGAAGAGAAAGGGAAATTTCTCCCAGCAGCCTCAGAAGCAATGGATTAAATCTCCAAAATTAACCTGATGTACTCTGCATCTCTGGAATAACTGAATAGACAGCAACTCATCACAAAATTGAGGCAGTACACTTGGGAAGCAACTGTAGATTTGGGGTTTGCTTTCTGCATCTAATTTATTCCTGGTTTTATGCTTATCGTAGTTTAGTATTTAGAGTTTATTATCACTGGTAGATTTGTTTATTATTTTGGTTGCTCTCTTCCTCCTTTTTTTGAAAATATATATAGATTTCTTTTTCCTTTTTCTCTTTTTGTCTGTATGTGTATCCTTCTTTTTGTGATGGTGTCTGTATAGCTTTGCTTTTACCATTTGTCCCAGGGTTCTGTCTGTCTGTTTCTATTTTTGTTTTTTAGTATAGTTTTTAGCGCTTGTTATAATTGTTTGATTTCTTTTTCGGTTTTGTTCCTCTCTTCTTTCTTTCATTTTTTAAATTACGTTTTAATTTTTTAATATTTAATAATTATTTTTTATTTTATTAATAACTTTATTTTATTCATTTATTTATTTTTCTTCCTTTCTCTATTTCTTTCTTATTTTCTCCCTTTTCTTCTGAGCTGAGCGGCTGACAGGGTCTTGGTGCTCTGGCTGGGTGTCAATCCTGTGCCTCTGAGGTGGGAGAGCAGAGTTCAGGATATTGGTCCACCAGAGACCTCCCGGCTCCAAGTAATATCAAACAGCAAAAGCTCTCCCAAAGATCTCCATCTCAAGGCAAAGAACCAGCTCCACTCAATGACCAGCAAGCTCCAGTGCTGGACACCCTATGACAAACAACTAGCAAGACAGGAATACAACCCCACCAATTACCACCAAGGCCACCTAAAATCATAATAAGGTCAGAGACGCCCCGAAACACATCACCAGACGTTGTCTGGCCCATCAAAAAGACAAGGTCCAGCCTCATCCACCAAAACAGAGGCACCAGTCCCCTCCACCAGGAAGCCTACACAACACACTGAACCAACCTTAGCCACTGGGGGAAGACACCAAAAACAACGGGAACTACAAAACTGCACACTGCGAAAAGGAGAACCCAAACACAGTAAGTTAAGCAAAATAAGAAGACAGAGAAACACACAGTAGATGAAGGAACAAGGTAAAAACCCACGAGACCAAACAAATGAAGAGGAAATAAGCAGTCTACCTGAAAAAGAATTCAGAGTAATGATAGTAAGGATGATACAAAATCTTGGAAACAGATTAGACAAAATGCAAGAAACATTTAACAAGGACCTAGAAGAACTAAAGATGAAACAAATAACGATGAACAACACAATAAATGAAATTAAAAATTCTCTAGAAGGAATCAATAGCAGAATAACTGAGGAAGAAGAACGGATAAGTGAGCTGGAGGATAAAATAGTGAAAATAACTACTGCAGAGCAGAATAAACAGAAAAGAATGAAAAGAACTGAGGACAGTCTCAGAGACCTCTGGGACAACATTAAACACACCAACATTCGAATTATAGGGGTTCCAGAAGAAGAAGAGAAAAAGAAAGGGACTGAGAAAATATTTGAAGAGATAATAGTTGAAAACTTCCCTAATATGGGAAGGGAAATAGTCAGTCAAGTCCAGGAAGTGTAGAGAGTCCCAAACAGGATAAATCCAAGGAGAAACACACCAAGACACATATTAATCAAACTATCAAAAATTAAATACAAAGAAAAAATATTAAAAGCAGCAAGGGAAAAATAACAAACAAGGGAATTCCCATAAGGTTAACAGCTGATCATTCAGCAGAAACTCTGCAAGCCAGAAGGGAGTGGCAGGACATATTTAAAGTGAGGAAAGGGAAAAACCTACAACAAAGATGACTCTACCCAGCAAGGATCTCATTCAGATTTGACGGAGAAATTAAAATCTTTACAGACAAGAGAAAGCTAAGAGAATTCAGCACCACCAAACCAGCTTTACAACAAATGCTAAAGGAACTTCTATAGGCAGGAAACACAAGAGAAGGAAAAGACCTACAATAACAACCCCAAAACAATTAAGAAAATGGTAACAGGTACATACATACTGATAACTAACTTAAATGTAAATGGATTAAATTCTCCAACCAAAAGACATAGACTGGCTGAATGGATACAAAAACCAGACCCATATATATGCTGTCTACAAGAGACCCACTTCAGACCTACAGACACATAAAGACTGAAAGTGAGGGGATGGGAAAAGATATTCCATGCGAATGGAAATCAAAAGAAAGCTGGAGTAGTAATTCTCATATCAGACAAAACAGGCTTTAAAACAAAGATTATTACAAGAGAGAAACAAGGCCACTACATAATGATCAACGGATCGATCCAAGAAGAAGATATAACAATTGTAAATATTTATGCACCCAACTTAGGAGCACCTCAATACATAAGGCAAATGCTAACAGCCATAAAAGGGGAAATCGACAGAAACACAAACATAGTAGGGGACTTTAACACCCCACTTTCACCAATGGACAGATCATCCAAAATGAAAATAAATAAGGAAACACAAGCTTTAAATGATACATTAAATAAGATGGACTTTATTGAGATTTATAGGACATTCCATCCAAAACCAACAGAATACAATTTCTTTTCAAGTGATCATGGAACATTCTCCAGGATAATTCATATCTTGGGTCACAAATCAAGCCTTGGTAAATTTAAGAAAATTGAAATTGTATCAAGTATCTTTTCTGACCACAATGCTATGAGACTAGATACCAATTACTGGAAAAAACCTGTAAAACATACAAACACATGGAGGCTAAACAATACACTACTAAATAACCAAGACATCACTGAAGAAATCAAAGAGGAAATCAAAAAACACCTAGAAACAAATGACAATGAAAACACAACGAACCAAAACCTATGGGATGCAGCAAAAGCAGTTCTAAGAGGGAAATTTACTGCAATACAGTCCTACCTTAAGAAACAAGAAACATCTCAAATAAACAACCTAACCTTATACCTAAAGCAATTAAAGAAAGAAGAACAAAAAACCCCCAAAGTTAGCAGAAGGAAAGAAATCATAAAGATCAGATCAGGTATAGATGAAAAAGAAATGAAGGAAGCAACAGCAAAGATTAATAAGACGAAAAGCTGGTTCCTTGAGAAGATAAACAAAATTGATAACCATTAGCCAGACTCATCAAGAAAAAAAGGGAGAAGACTCAAATCAATAGAATTAGAAATGAAAAAGGAGTAGTAACAACTGACACTGCAGAAATACCAACGATCATGAGAGATTACTACAAGCAACTGTATGCCAATAAAATGTACAAACTAGAAGAAATAGACAAATTCTTAGAAAAGCACAACCTTCTGAGAATGAACCAGGAAGAAACAGAAATTATGAAAAGCCTGATCACGAGCACTGAAGTTGAGACTGTGATTAAAAATCTTCAAACAAACAAAAGCCCAGAACCAGATGGCTTCACAGGCAAATTCTATCAAACATTTAGAGAAGAGCTAACACCTATCCTTCTCAAAATCTTCCAAAATACAGCAGAGGGAGGAATACTCCCAAATTCATTCTATGAGGCCACCATCATCCTGATTTCAAAACCAGACAAAGATGTCACAAAGAAAGAAAACTACAGGCCAATATCACTGATGAACATAGATGCAAAAATACTCAACAAAATACTAGCAAACAGAATCCAACAGCACATTAAAAGGATCATACACCATGATCAAATGGGGTTCTCTCAGGAATGTAAGGATTCTTCAATACACACAAATCAATCAATGTGATAAACCACATTTAAAAATTGACGGAAAAAACCATAGGATCATCTCAATAGATGAAGAAAAAGCTTTCGACAAAATTCAACACCCATTTATGATAAAAACCCTCCAGGAAGTAGGCATAGAGGGAACTTATCTCAACATAATAAAGGCCATATATGACAAACCCACAGCCAGCATCGTTCTCAATGGTGAAAAACTGAAACCATTTCCTCTAAGATCAGGAACAAGACAAGGTTGTCCACTCTCACCACTATTATTCAACATAGTTTTGGAAGTTTTATCCATAGCAATCAGAGAAGAAGAAGAAATAAAAGGTATCCAAATCGGAAAAGAAGAAGTAAATCTGTCACTGTTTGCAGATGACATGATACTATACACAGAGAATCCCAAAGATGCTACCAGAAAACTACTAGAGCTAATCAATGAATTTGGTAATGTAGCAGGATGCAAAATTAATGCACAAAAATCTCTTGCATTTCTATACACTAATGATGAAAAATCTGAAGGAGAAATTAAGGAAACACTCCCATTTACCATTGCAACAAAAAGAATAAAATACCTAGAAATAAACCTACCCAAGGAGACAAAAGACCTGTATGCAGAAAACTATAACACACTAATGAAAGAAGTTAAAGATGATACAAACAGATGGAGACACATACCATGTTCTTGGATTGGAAGAATCAACATTGTGAAAATGACTATACTATCCAAAGTAATCTACAGATTCGCTCAAACTACCACTGGCATTTTTCACAGAACAAGAACAAAAAATTTCACAATTTGTATGGAAACACAAAAAACCCCGAATAGCCAAAGCAATCTTGAGAAAGAAAAATGGAGCTGGAGGAACCAGGCTCCCAGACATTGGACCATACTACAAAGCTACAGTAATTAAGACAGGATGGTACTGGCACAAAAACAGAAATATAGATCAATGGAACAGGACAGAAATCCCAGAGACAAACCCATACACATATGGTCACCTTATTTCTGATAAAGGAGGCAAGAATATACAATGGAGAAAAGACAGCCTCTTCAATAAGTGGTGCTGGGAAAACTGGACAGCTACATATAAAAAGAATGAAATAAGAACACTGCCTAATACCATACACAAAAATAAACACAAAATGGATTGAAGACCTAAATGTAAGGCCGGACACTATAAGACTCAGAGGAAAACATAGGCAGAATACTCTATGACATAAATCACAGCAAGATCCTTTTTGACCCACCACCTAGAGAACTGGAAATAAAAACAAAAATAAACAAATGAACATAATGGACCTACTGAAACTTAAAAGCTTTTGCACAGCAAAGGAAACCATAAACAAAATGAAAACACAACCTTCAGAATGGGAGAAAATATATGCATATGAAACAACTGGCAAAGGATTAACCTCCAAAATTTACAAGAAGCTCATGCAACTCAATATCGAAAAAACAAACAACCCAATCCAAAAATGGGCAGAAGACCTAGACAGACATTTCTCCAAAGAAGTTATACAGATTGCCAACAAACACATGAAAGAATATTCAATATCACTAATCATTAGAGAAATGCAAATCAAAACTACAATGAGGTATCACCTCACACCAGTCAGAATGGCCATCATCAAAAAATCTACAAACAATAAATGCTGGAGAGGGTGTGGAGAAAAGCGAAGCCTCTTGTACTGTTGGTGGGAATGTAAATTGATACAGTCACTATGGAGAACAGTATGGAGGTTCCTTAAAAAAAGAAAAATAGAACTACCATAGGACCCAGAAATCCCACCACTGGGCATATACCCTGAGAAAACCATAATTCAAAGAGTCATGTACCACCGTGTTCACTGCAGCTCTATTTACAATAGCGAGGACATGGAAGCAACCTACGTGCCCATCAACAGATGAATGGATAAAGAAGATGTGGCACATATATACAATGGAATACTACTCAGCCATAAAAGGAAACAAAATTGAGCTATTTGTAGTGAGGTGGATGGACCTCAAGTCTGTCATACAGAGTAAAGTAAGTCAGAAAGAGAAAAACAAATACCGTATGCTAACACATATATATGGAATCTAAAAATAAAAATGGTTCTGAAGAACCTAGGGGCAGGACAGGGATAAAGATGCAGACGTAGAGAAGGGACTTGACACAGGGAGTGTGAGGGGTAAGCTGGGACGAAGTGCGAGAGTGGCATGGACTTATATACACTACCAAATGTAAAATAGATAGCTAGTGGGAAGCAGCCGCATAGCACAGGGAGATCAGCTCAGTGCTTTGTGTCCACTTACAGGGGTGGGATAGGGAGGGGGGGAGGGAGACAGAAGAGGGAGGAGATATGGGGATATGTGTATATGCGTAGCTGATTCACTTTGTTATAAAGCCGAAACTAACACACCATTGTAAAGCAATTATACTCCAATAAAGTTGTTAAAATAAAAACAGATTGTTCACTTCTGATGAAATGTTGACAGAACCACAAAATGCTTTATGAATAAAATTCAATTAGAATTCCTAATAATATGCAGGGCCTGTGGCCATTTGCATTCGGTGGGGTTAGGTGTGCAGTCACACACTGCCTTGAGCAGCATGGGTCAAAGCGCAGCAGTGTCATACTAAAACATCCTTAAAGGAGTACGGACCCCAGATTTTCCCGATTGAAGGCCAGATTTGGTCCTTTAAGATATTTGCATAATTCCCTTTCGAAATTAACAGGGGTTGCAAAAATACATATTTGGGGGGAAATGTTAACCTAATCCAGCTCCGCAATTGTTCTTTAATAGCTGCTTGTTCAGAAAACTTTCTCTGACATAGCCAGACATCTCCACTCTTCTTCTGCCAGTAGTTTAGGAAGTTGAAGAGGAAAGCCAGTTCACCTGAGTTGAGGAAATCTTGTGCACAGCATTTCAGAAGAGGGTTTGGTGATTGTGATGCTCTGCTATGTTGTTGTTGCTACTACTGCTGTAATTAATCAAAGACTAGTCATAATAACAACCTTATAAAGTAGATACCTGTGTTTTATTTTTACAAATGAAGAGAATGAATGTTTGAGAAATCATTTTTCTGAAGCCCTAGAGGACTAGCTGTCAGAATCAGCATTTACACTCAAGCCAATATACCTTCTGGAACTCATGCTCTTTCGATACCCAGATGAGTTACTGACTTGTCACAAGCACCAGGGGATTGAACTCAGGAGAGATGGTAGTGACCACCTGAGGACCTGTCTAAAAGGTGGGCCCTCCAACCGGCTTAGTCCCCAACATTAGCCCTGTAGCTAGGTGCCCAGAAGTGAAAAGAAAGTAAAACTTAACAGGAGAAAAAGTAAAAGAGGTTGAATATAGAGGTACTTAGATCAATCAACTCTCTTACTAACTGCAATCAGAGGTCCAAATAAATTCCTCCATTCTCAATCCTGTATGAAAGAAGCAGAAATCAGTCCTATTATCTAATTGATATTATCCAGTCCATTTTACTCTTTCAGTATATCACATAATTATTATGTACTCAGTCCAGGATTTTTAAAGAAAATCCTTCTCTCACTCTCCTTTGTTCTAATTCTTTCTTTTTTTTTTTCTGAAAAAATGTAGGCTGTGGTACAGGAAACCACCATACTGTTAATCATAAATGAGAAAATTGAAGGTTTATTCAAAAGCACTAGGTTACAAATCTGGGCCAAGAATTTATAAGGTGTCGACTTTTTCTGACACCTGACAGCTTGGATTTCTCTGTCTTTTTTGAAACAGAAGTATCAAGAGATTAGTTTTCTGGCTGTTCTATATGACTTTGCCAAACCCACAATACGTAGAAACCTATCAATGTGATAAATAATATGCAAAACAAATCCTGGGAAAGGGATTAATTTTGGTGGAGACTTCCTTCAAATAGTCAAATTCATCTTTCTCAAAAGAAGCAGAGGAAGCTGCTAATGTTGCCTTGGAAAATTTGAAAGTGAAATATGTTCACTTCTCTTTACTTATCCAAATATCTCAACTTAGTTCAAGCAATGGACTCAAAACATCCTGTGATTGAAAAGGCAGATTTTTTTCAGTTACTTTCCCCTAACTGATTAAAAACAGAAAATTTATACCACAAGTAATAAAAAGAAGTGATATAAAATGTTCCCCCCCACACAAAATAAATTGTAAACAAATGCAAAAAGACACATGAGGGGACACTGGAAGAAAAATTGAGGTCACAAAAAAGTGGTTTTGAACAAAATAAAATTTCAACACATTAAAGAATTAATCAGCAGCTGTGATTTTTTTCCCCTAAATAATGTAGTAATTAAGATCACAGGCTCAGTCACTTTATAGCTGTGTCATCTTAGGCAAATCATACTTCACCTCTCGTCATCTTATTTTCCTCACTCATAATATAGCTGTACCTAACCTCAAATGTCACTGTAAAGATTAAATAATTTGATACTTGAAAAGCTCTGAGAATCTTGCCTGGTACATAAAAATGTCTTACTACATAACTGCCAAACAAACGTCACTACTTTATTTATTAAACTCTAAAACTTGAATTTGAAAGGAAGCCACTACTTTTAGAAGGTTGCTTATGTAGTTAATTCTGCTTATTCTACTCTTTCCATGTCATATAGGGGGAGAAAAGGGAGAAATACTCTAAATCTGGGCTCATCTTTTGTCTTCCAGCATTTTTCTCATCTTTGACATCTATTTTAAAAGACTACTGACCCTCAATGTGATAGAATAATGAGCAGCAAGGTTAATGGTCTCTACATCTCTCAGGGGGTATCAATTCTTTTGTCTCACTGTAATTTATTAAATGTTCTTACGGCAAGCTTTTATGTTAGCAATAACAGTGTATTCTTTGTTCAGGTGTGCGTGCAAAAAAAAAATACTAGTATAGAGGAGAAGGAAAACATAGCTGATTTATCAATCACTAGAAGAGTCTTATCTAAAGATCCATTGCTTTAAGTTTGAATTTTGGTCTAGAACAATGGCTCTCACATTTTAGCATGTATTAGAATCACTGGGAGGTCTCCTTTAACGCTGGTTCCAATCCCCAGATTCCTGATTCAGTAGGGCCAAACATCTGCGTTTCGAACATGTTCTCGTGACGGTGATCGCGAGACCACACTTTGAGAACCTCTGCTTTAGATCTATATAATAAAGTCACTGGGAAGTTTTTTCAAAAAATACCAGTGCCTTTTAAATCAGAATCTTTGGGGGTGGGTCTGGGCAACTGCATTTAAAAAAAAAAAAAACTCTTCCCAGGAGATGCTACAGTACAGCCAAGACTGAGAACTCCTGGTCTACAGAAAGAGTTGTCAAGTAGGATGGGTGTTGAACCAGATTCACCTAGGAAGCTTTTCCAACTCTTCCTTAGCCCACCCCCAAGGTTAGATGGAAAGGCGGTGGAAACACAGTTTCTAAATGTTTCTCGAAGTTAGTCTTGGGATCACTTCAGTCAAAATTACCTTATATTTATTAAAAATGAAGATCCCTTGCCTCACCTGGGACCTACAAAGTCTCAGATGAATTTACACACCACAGCAAAGTTTGAAAATCACTGCTCTAGGGATCAGAAGAAGTGGGTTCTAATTCTTCCTTGCAGATTAGGAGTTGCACTGGAACCTCACAATTAATATGGTGATTGATTGGTTTACCAGCCCTAGGGAGGTGAAAGGATAATTGATAAAAGGAGACAGGCAGGAAGGAACGGGGCAGATGGGCAGGGGTAGAAAAGGTAGGGCTCCTCTCTCCTTACCAAAACCAGTAACCACCCAGCTGGCCTCTCCTCTCTTTAATTTGCCCTGGCACCCAAGGACAGAACGTCTTCTGCTGATACACGTTTCTAAAGCACCAAGCAGCCTCTGCTGACAGCTGTGTTGACTGCTGTCTCGACAAAGAAAAAGCAAGAGAGCAAAAGAATTTTGCAAGGAAACATTTTCATTTTCCCCTCTAAACAAGGAAAGAAAAGCCGTATGTGGGGAAACACGGGATGCAAACACGATTATGTAATGTAGTGAAAACAACAGAGACTAATGTAAAGTGAAATGTTTAGGAAAGTGACTATTGAGAAGAGACTGTCCTTGGTGATGCTGTTTCATTAACCTCTGCCATTCAAAAATCCAACACCGGATTACTGGCCTATATTATCATGCTATTGGTAATGATTTCAAAAATGACTTTTCTGGGCATTTCCAAAAAGACAAAGATGAATGAAGAGTCCTCACGTCACTTTGGAAAGATAAACACTGCCCAGGGTGTTGTCAACCATAATCATTCTCTACATGGCGTTCCGGAGTTTGCACTTTTGCCCCTAGAACTGATGTGCTCCTGATGCTTTTGTGCCAAAGGGGAACCCCAAGCTCTGTGAGCCGGATTCTAGGTGAATCTCTTGGCCGATGATGTTTTCTGTCAGCCCACAGTTTAGCTGTGCATTGGCACCTTTAGGCAACGCTGCATATTGATGGCATAGGCCAAAGCAACAGAGCGCAATCAGATCTATCTGATGAAATCTGCCAAAAGCGTTTTAAATCCCAGCATAGGGTTTCTAACAAGATTTTCAAATAACTAAAGACTTTCTAAGATACAAATATTGTATCAACTATTAGTGTTACATGCTTCTAAGCATATTTTTCTTCATGTGTGCTGTGTACAGTCACTCTAACTCCTTAACAGTGATTTAAAATTTTAGGATGACAAGCTGTAAATTTCTGAAAATGATTTAAGCATATAAAGTTGCAAAGTCAAATGATTCCCCTGTGACCTTTCCTTGAAATAAGAGGAAATCGAAAGAGTTTGTTTTCCTTCCATTTTATCTGAAGTAACCAGAGGGTTTTATTTTTGTGAACTTATCAGATTGACTCAGACTGTTCTCATCTAAAATAAAACTGATTCTGCAAAGATTGAATTCTCCTATGTCATGCTACAGCTCAGCACTGTAGAAATTAGAGCTACTATCCCAGCCTTCCCCATCTTTTCAGGAGTCTAGTTCACTGTTCTGAAAAATGTGTAGAAGACTTCTGGAAAGTATGAAAAATGTGTAGAAACTTATTATTATTCTGAAAAATGTGTAGAAACTTCTGGAAAGTATGAAGAGATTGGATTTATATACGTAAGGATGAGAAAAAAGAAAGGAAGGACAGTGCGCTGCCACGCTTTCCTTGAGAAGCATAAGATTTAAGATAGCGGTTCTTATCTGTGTCAAGAAAGGATGATTTGCAAATTCAGAAGAGCAGCTCAGTTTCTACTACCTCCTGTAAAGAGAATTATTTCTCTCTTTGAGAAAGACCATAAATTCTGATGGTACTTGTCAGAATGGGAAAACATTTCTTGAGCCTCCCACCTATACAATGAAGTGAAATTGACTCCTTTTTGTTTAGACTCAAAAGCACCACCATTTAATGACATGAGCTCATGATTTTGATGAGATTAGAAAACTTTTAGTATTGACAAAATATTACAAGTGGAGTAGCTAAATGATTAAGAGGAAAATATGATGAGAATAAGTGTATATAAAGGAAGAAGAAAAAGCGTTCTAATTTCCAGTGCAAAGTACACAGATGCAACATGTGACACAGGAAACGACAAACTTTCCAGCATTATTTTTTTCTTATGACAAGACCACATAAGTTCATATGCTATTTCTCCTATGCTGTTTTTGATCATTTACTGCCATTTTAGCCATGAAATATGATATTAAATGCCACTTATTAAAAACAAACAATTTCAAATTGGTTAAACTAATTATTGGGAATAGAATAAAGCTTGTTATGTGTTTTTAAACCAATGATATGAATTCATTCTTTATCATAAGGGAGAGTTTCTAAATAGTGGCTGGAATCAACATATTGCCTTTTAAAGTGTGTTCCGCAGACTCCTGGGGGTCCCTGAAGATTTTCCAGGGGTTCATGAGGTCAAAACTATTGATATTTTTATCATTATACTAAGGTGTTATTTGCCTCTTCCACTGCGTTACATTTGCACTAATGGTGCAAAGGCAAAGATGGGCAAACCTGCTAGTGCCTGAACACTAAGAAAGGCCATTGCACCCAGAATCATCTCTACACATTTTCAATTTAAAAAAAAAGTAGTTTCAATTAAGAACTTCCTTGATGAAACATTTAACAATTACTAGTTTTTTAAAAATCTTCACCCGTTAGGCTACTTCTCTTTGATATTCTATGTGATGTAATGGGTAACGCACGTCAAGCACTTCTGCCACAAAATGAAGCACAATGATTTTCTCAAGTAATAGCCCATGTGCTATTTTTTGAGTTGCAAACGAACTAGCTGCTTTTTTGCATGAAACACCACCCCTGCCTGAAAGAATAACTGGCAGACAAGCTATGATTGTGCAGAATTAGGCATCTGGCTGATAATTTCTTCAAAATCAAAGAAATGAGCTGATTTCATGGAAATGAGCTGATTTCAAGGAAAACAATTGACAAGCTTGTTGTCAATAACAAAATTCAAGTTTTTGAGTAAAATCTTAGAATTTTTCAAATTTGCCACCATGAGTTCGATAACTCCTCAATACTTAAGGAGCTTTCAAATGAGCTCAGTGGTTATTTTAATGAAAGTAATTTTTCTATTATAGAATGAAATATGTCAACCATCAGCGAATCAAGAGTTTCCGAATGACTAACATATCATTTTATAAAATCAAGCATGGATCAAAGTGCAAGAGAGACCCATGGATTGTAACGTATAGATACATAAAGTTAATTAACATGCTTTTATATCCCATACTGAAACTGAACTTTAAGAAACTACCACTTGCCATGTTTTGGTATAATATCAAAGAAGAATACACACAATTATTTGAATATGTTATTAAGATACTCTTCTCTTTTCAAACTAGGTATTTGTGTGAGGTGGAAGTCTTCATATACTTCAACCAAAGCAACGTTACAAAAGATTGAATGCAGAGCAGATGTGAGAGAATCAGCTGTCTTCTATTAATCCAGACATCAGATTTACAAAAAGTATAACACATGGCTATTTTCATGAAAATGCTTTACTTGTTATTTTTATTATTTTTAAATGAACGAAAATATTTTAAAATTCTCAGTTATAACTTCTGACTCAGCAAATATTGATAGATATAATCCACATAAGCAAAAGTTTTTGAGATCCTCAATAATTTTTAGTAGTGTAAAGTGTTCCAAAACAGAAATATTTGAGAACAATTGTCCTAGGCTAGGGTTATCATTGTCACTGTCATCCTGTGAACGAACACTGATTCTGGTACGCTTAAAGGTAATTTTGTAAGGGCAGGTGGTCAGAGAAACATTATGGAGTTTAGATCATTCAGAGACTTGGAGGATGTACATACCCTGTGAAGAGTTCCAGTAACCTGCAGATTGTAGCATATGGGCTTCTTCTTGAGCTGATGTGCAACCCTATTCAGCAAAAGTGCATAATACTCTCCCTGCTTGACAGTATGTTGCAAAATCAAGGACATATACCTTTTCTTGCAGCATCTTAAAAATAAACTGTCCTCGATATAAATAAATAAATAATTCAGGGGAAAAAATTCAGAAGGAGACGAATTCAAAGGGATCGTAGAGTAAAAGCCAATGTAGTGAGTTCAGTGACTGCAAGATTGAGATAAGAGCAAAAGCAGAAACTGCATCAATGGATGGTAACAAATGTTGTGAAGCTTGATCCCAGTGATGCTTTTCACTGTTGTTGATGTACTTGAGAATGAATCTAAGAGTCAAGGAAAACATTCTAGGTGCAAAGCTGATCACCTAGGGGAAACAGACGTGTGTTCATTTCTACTTTCATTTGAATGTTATGACTTAGGATAAGGAAGGAAGAAACAGAAAATGAATTGGTATTCTGTCATTGGTGCTTTGTTGTTCAGGGATACAAATCAGGAAATAGAAGTTCTCCGGTTATTTTAACAGAGAGAACTTAATATAAAGGATTATGAGGTATATTGAAATAGAAACTGCAGGAGACAGCTACCACTCCCTAAACCTGAGGAAACAAAGGGAAGAGGTTATTAAAACTTGAAAGCTTGGAGGAGAAGGGGCCCTGCACAGCTGGGACCCAGACCCCTGAAGAGGGGCTGCTGTTTGATGGGAGTGGTACCTTAAACACCTAAATATAGGGTAGCACAGAGCTGGGGTCCAGGCTACTCTGCACGGGTGCTGCTCAAGTGGTGCTGATGCCTCAGGAGCAAAGGGAGCTGACATCAATGAAAAAAGAGTTATTTCTGGGAAAATTATAGAATCCTTAAGCATCCATGCTTGTGTCACCTTGAAATTGAAAAATACTACCAATAAAAGTAAAAGGGAAAAGAAACAAAATATTGTGCACAGGATTACACATATGCCAGGCTCTAATAAAGCTGATGACAAAAAGTAAATGATAGAAAAATAATTGTGATTCAATTGCCAGAAACTTAAAAATGAATGTGACAGCATGATCTATCAACATAATTGTGAATATTTAAAATTGGGAAAGAAAATTATCTAGTGAGATGCTTAAAAAATGTAAGATATAGAGGAGGACATGGAAACAAGGATGAACTCAAAAGCACGTCACAGACCTACCAGAATTGTTTCTGGAAGATTATAAAGATGCAGAAAAACTAAAATAATTTTTAAAAGGATAAAATATGGGTAATTATAAATGTATAACAAGATAATGCTTATAAAGATGTTCTGTTAATAAGTGACAGAAAAGTCACTACTCACCTTCTCTTTTGTTACCACCTTCTATATAAAGGTAGCACTCTTAAATCAGAAAGTGGCCAACAAATGCTTTAAAATGAAATAAAACATGATAAAGGTGAAATGACAGTCAAAGCATATCTAATTTAAATAAATTCCTTTCTCTAGTCCCACCGGAATTGCTTCCCAGGGAACTGAAGGAATCACAGATGCGACTATAGAAACGGTGTCTGGAATCTTTGAAAATTAAAGAATGGGAGGAGTGCCAGAAGTCTTTTTTTCCGGTCATCTAAGAGAAAAGGGATGGAGTCCACCAACTACAGTTCAGTAAGTTTGACAGATGTCTGCAATTTTTTTTTTTTTTTTTTCTTGCGGTACGCGGGCCTCTCACTGTTGTGGCCTCTCCCGTTGCGGAGCACAGGCTCCGAATGCGCAGGCTCAGCGGCCATGGCTCACGGGCCCAGCCGCTCCGCGGCATGTGGGATCTTCCCAGACCGGGGCATGAACCCGTGTCCCCTGCATCGGCAGGCGGACTCCCAACCACTGCGCCACCAGGGAAGCCCGATGTCTGCAATTTTAGATCTTAAACCTAAAATCTGATACCAGTATATATTCCAAAGGAAAGTCACAATTAAACTAACCTATTAACTTTTTAAACAAGACTGTTGGACAGGGAACAGGGGAATGTCACGGATATACTGAAATTTGAATTAAAGAAGGTATTTGATAGAAACTCTCTGGATATCTGTTTTGAAGTGAAGAAATGCCAATGATAGCATATACATTTTTTTGCAATAACTAAGCCAATGGGTAACACTGATAGACTAATAATCTTAGAGAAGCCAAACCACGGGCTATTCACCAGTGACCGGAAGGAAGACGTGGAGCCAGGTTCATCAAGTTTGTAAATGACACCACACTGGGAGGGACAGCAAATACATTGCATCTGGATTCAGCAGACTCTCCAATTAATGGAGTGCTGTGATAAAACCAAAGAGATGCAATTTATCACGTATAATACAAAATAATGCTTTTAATTTTTTAATTATATTCCAGGCGATGGCAGTCTAGTCTTGAAAATATCTGCTCTGAAAAGATCAGATGGTTGAGTTGACCACAATGTGTGATAATGATGTCGAGAACCCAAAAATGTACTGTTAGGTTACACGGAACGATACTACAGAGCCTAAATCCAGCTGTTGGTAGAGTTGGGCAGGGATCATCCCATTATAATTTCTAAAGTCAGATTATCTGTGGGGAACAGTCTTGATATATCCACTTGAAGAGGAACACTGACAAACTGAACTTTATTCCAAAGAGGCCAAATGGACTAATGAATGTCTGGAGACCCAAAATGTATGCATTCATGGGTGTTTAGTCTAAAGAGAAAAGAATAATCACCCTATTTATCTACAAATATTTGAAGGCCTATCCCATGCAGAGTTTATTCTACTTTCCAAGACATCAGACAAGGACCACTGCATGAAAGTAAAGAAAGTACCCTAAACGAGCACATGAAGAGTCTTCCCCAATAAAGCCCACTGCCTCACAATGGAGCACCACTGTCACAGGAACGGTCCAAACAGAAGCTAGATGATCAAGTTCAGGTCCTAAAGAAGGATTTCTTCATTTGGTGAGAAACTGGACTAGTTTTTCTAAGATCTCTACCACTTCATACTTTTTTTTTTTTTTTGCGGTACGCGGGCCTCTCACTGTTGTGGCCTCTCCCGTTGCGGAGCACAGGCTCCGGACGCGCAGGCTCAGCGGCCATGGCTCACGGGCCCAGCCGCTCCTCGGCATGTGGGATCTTCCCGGACCGGGACACGAACCCGTGTCCCCTACATCGGCAGGCGGACTGTCAATCACTGCACCACCAGGGAAGCCCCACTTCATACTTCTTTAATTGATATAGTTGACAGTATCTGGAGGCAACTAGCTGTGTAGTCAGCAACCTTATAAGACTCAGACCTAGTCTTCTTCCCTATAATGTCTAGATAAATCAAGAAAAGTCGAGAATATAGCTAAACTATTTGGGCAATAGCAGCTATAGAAACTCAGGCAGAAAAGGCGGGAAATAATCACAGTTTCAGATTTACAATAAAAAGCCAAGTTAATGTTAAGTCCACAAATGGATATGGTTATCACACTAATAAGAAACTATCAATAACATAGCCCTGAAGGTGGCAAACAGATGTACCATGTACTATACACTGCCAGAAATAAATCCGATTAGAGCAAAATTCTGTTTAGGTTGCACGCACCTGGCTTTTCCTACTCTGGCCTTCAAAATCCTAGCCATACACACAGAGGCAGCCTAGTTCAGATATCAATCTCATTAGGCGTCTGCATTTCTGAGATTTATGAAGAAAAGATTAGTGAGAGTGATTTGGAAAGCCCAGAATTCATTAACTTCGACACAAATACATGCTGTGACCTCCGAGGGAGCTCTGGCATACACTTCTCAGTCATCCTCTTAAATAGCACTAGAGAAACCTTTAGCCAGAGCGATTAAGCGAATTGTTCTCTGGGTAAATTTTAGAGGCCTTTCTTCTGCTCGTCTTGGCCCGTGATCCTCTTCTGTGTGTCCTGTGCAATTCTTGTCCCTCATTGGACTCCAGTGGAATAAGATTTCCTTCTTTCAGGACCCTTGTTACTGTGATAGGAACTCCTGCTCTATTCATATGCTTACTTAAAGTTTATTTAATATGCAAATTAAATAAATTTAATTTATTAATACTGTGAATCAACTACATAGGATGCTTTGTTTACCTCTTAAATGATCTGCAAAATGTCTGTCTTTTCTTCTTCTTCTTTTTTTTTTACTTTATGTATCTGTTTATTTTTGGCTGCACTGGGTCTTTGTTGCTACGTGTGGGCTTTCTCCAGTTGTGGGCAAGCGGGGGCTCCTCTTCTTTGTGGTGCGCAGGCTTCTCATTGCGATGGCTTCTCTTGTTGCGGAGCACGGGCTCTAGGCACGTGGGCTGCAGTAGCTGTGGCTCGCGGGCTTTAGAGCGCAGGCTCAGTAGTTGTGGCGCACAGGCCTAGTTGCTCCGCGGCATGTGGGATCTTTCTGGACCAGGGCTCGAACCCGTGTCCCTGGTATTGGCACGCGGATTCTTAACCACTGCGCCACCAGGGAAGTCCCTTACCTATTATCTTGAAGTGACTTTCCTTTAGTCAGCTCAATGGTACAGCCGTGCTCCATAACATAGGTGTCCTTTGTTTCCTGCAATCAATATTCAAGTTTTCTTTGGATTTTCCATGCACTCATCCTGCTGACCATCCCTGCTCCAAGGATGATGTATTATTCTATTCTATTCTCTTCAATGAGAAACCTCCTAATTCGGGGGGTTGGGGGGGAGGCATATTGGGGTAGAAAGGAGACCTCCAATAGATCAAGTCAAAAACTACATGATACTTTGTATTACCTATTAATTGCCCTCCTTGGTTGTATTGGCTCAGTATTTGGTTTGTTTTGTTTTTCCTATAACTACTTCATGCCCTATGTTCTATGAACTAAAAAGCATGAAAATACAGGCATAACTCAGAGACGTTGCGTGTTTGGCTCCAGATCACCACAATAAAGTGAATATCACAATAAAGCGAGTGACATGAATTGTTTTGGTTTCCCAGTTTATATAAATGTTGTTTATGCCACACTGTGGTCTATTAAGTGTGCAACAGCTTTATGTGTAAAACAACAATGTACATACCTTAATTAAAAAATATTTTATTGCTAAAAAGTGCTATCATCTGAGCCTTCAGCAACTCACAGCGTTGATTCAAAGATCACTGATCACAGATCACCATAAATACAATAATAATAATAAAGTGTGAAATATTGAGAGAATGATCACAATGTGACACAGAGACACAAAGTGAGCAAATGCTGTTGGAAAAATGGCGCCAATAGACTTGCTAAGTGCAGGGTTGTCACAAACCTTCAATCTGTAAAAAACACAACACATGCAAGTGCAATAAAGCAAACCACAATAGAATGAGGTGTGTCTGTAAAAGGTATAAACAGAAAGATTTTATGATAATAGTTTAAAGTTTTTTTCATACTCTTTCCTAGGTCATATGATCCTAATGAGTACATGTTGTACATACATGCTTCAAAACTATACACGCACCATAGACATTCTACGATGTGTATTTTATTTTACTGCCAGAGGGGACCTGAGTGAATCTTTCCTGTCTGACTGTAACTAACATCAAAATATTCTGAGTAAAACTAACTTAGGCCATATGATCTGCGATTAACAAAATAGGATATAGGATATTGTGTACATGCTCATTTGTTTTACCCAGCTTGCCCTGACTCATTAAAAACTATGTTCATTCTTTGCTGGGAGTATTGGGCACCCAAAAAAGCAATATACAAATGGAATTGATTCATGACTGTCTGGGTTCTGGGAACAGACACCTTCTGGCATGTGTTCACAGGTGGAACATTGCTTCTTGACTGTAGTCTGTCTGACGCAAACAATATCTGCTTGTTGAAAAGGTGGCCATTTACTTCCTTTGAATGGGAAACCCAGCAGACTTAGATTCAGGTCATAAAAGTTGTTTGGGGGTCTATCTTTTTTGAGATTTTCAAAGAGGTGCCCAAAGCGCCTTTGTTTTCAGAGTTCACGGGTTTTCTGTATCCAATATCAAAATATGCCTTGTACGTAGCCAGGACTATTGCAACTTATGTTTACATTGTGGTTTTGTCTAATATTTCAAAACAGCATTGTCTAAACATACTCAGTTGGTATCATGAGAGTTAAGACAAGAGAATCTAAGGGATGTGGTTTTCCTCAAAACTAACTGAGGGGCTTCCCTGGTGGCGCCGTGGTTGAGAGTCCGCCTGACGATGCAGGGGACGCGGGTTCGTGCCCCGGTCCAGGAAGATCCCACATGCCGTGAAGCGGCTGGGCCCGTGAGCCATGGCCGCTGAGCCTGCGCGTCCGGAGCCTGTGCTCCGCAACGGGAGAGGCCACAACAGTGAGAGGCCTGCTTACCGCAAAGAAAAACAAACAAAAAAACAGACAAACAAAAACTAACTGAGAGGTGAAATCAAAGCACACAGTGTTGGAAAGTCTTTTGTAAACTAGTAACAGCTGCTTAAAAAACAGCTTTTGTTGGGATGGAGGAGGGAGAGCCTGCCTGCACAGGCTCAGCACGTAGGGAAGTCCACCTCGTGTTAAGTCAAAGGAAATTCAACAATGTTATCTAAAACATACAAAGGGCATAAACTGATAGGAGGTTAAATCGACTGTGTAAATATTCTTAAGAAGATATTATTAAAAAACCAAATGTTTTCTTTTGCCTAAACAATGAAATATGGAATTGTGTAGCTTTGCCATTTCCTTTTAGGCTGTTTAGGACTCAAGTTACTTTTATTTCCTGTTTTTTTCTTCTAATATGAAAGGTACAAATATAAGCATAAATCTAAAAGAAGAAGAAAAATAGGTTCTGGTCTTATTCAATGTGTATTACATTTTAGCTGAAATCAGGTACATGTGATGAAAACTAACAGGAGGTTTCCATCTCAGGAGGAACACTGTGTTTCTTTTGACCTTGAATTATGTAACATGATAAAGGACTCCTTTTTCCTAAACTTTTCTAGCAATTTCCCAACCGCATTCATTAGCAAATATAGGCCACTGTTTACTTCAAATTTTTTCTTGTATATGAAACTATGGAAGTTACCAAGTATTTAAAATTAAACTTAGATGCTCAAATATCCATTAACAGAACAGAATTTTGTTGTTGTTGTAACAACTTGATACAAGTTACAGTACTATATATTATTAAAATTTAATGGAAATTTAAACAGAAAAAATGTAAGCTGCACTGGTAATGATTATAATTATAGTATTAGATAGAAATTCACTAGGGAATAAGAAGGACTCTCATAGTTTTAAAAACCAGCAACAACTTAATGGACGGTGGGTGTTGTCTCTCTAAACAGATAAGCATAATTAAACTGTCTATGGGACCACGGCCCACTCAGTGGTATTTGCTTCCCTCTCTACGTCGTTATAAGAATTTACCTACACCGTGTGTCAAACAGAAAGAACCTAGAAATACTGGTCTTACCAACCATGGAGTGCTAATAGGACACCATATCAAGCTGGCAGAGATCCAAGTTTTACTGCCTAGCTTATTCATACAACACAGTTCTTCCTGAGCCTTGACCTTTCAGACACCAACACTTACGTTAAAACAACTTCTAGAGTACAGTGGAGTAACACAAAGGATGTAACTAAAATTAGAGACCTAGGCACTAATTCTAATGTTACCTCTGAATAAATCAAGACAAGATAATCAGCCTCCCTCCCACAGTTTGTCTGATAAAGGAATGGGATCAAATTATTCTAACGTCCTCTTTGGTTTAAATATTCTACAAACTTCACAATATAGCAGTGCCTCCCGAACTTTCCAACAACGAAGGATCTCTCCCGCACCTTTTTTTTTTAAACCACTGCTACAGAGTAGGTGCTTTATGTACTCACTTATCTCTCCATTTTAAAAGCCAAAGATTAATATGCATAATTAATACCACACTGAGTTAACATAAATTTGATATTTAAGTTAAGCCATGTAGCTTATCTTTGGTAAACATATGCAATTCATTAGCTTTGGGGGGAATATTAAAGGTATGAACTACTTAGGGATCTAGGTACATTTAATTGGAAATCACCAAAGTAAGGGAAAGACACCATCCAAATCTGTCAAGAGAACTTAGCTACCCTCTGTTTGTCTTCCTGGTTCGGCTACCTGGAGAAAATCATTACCTCTACCAACTTCTCCCAGAAACAATATTTGTTAGTCCTGCATCTGAAGTCTTTCTGTCTTCATCTGAAGACCCTACATTAGTGGATAACATATCTTGACCAAAGAACAATCTTAAAACCAATCCCAATGAATTGGGGGTGAGTGGGTAGGGTGCCCACTGTCACATAAGCCATTGAACTTAAAGACATAGACTTGCAAGGTAATTCACACTTTTCATCAGTATTTGTTCTTGAAACCTTTAATTAACTAATCAGCCAGGCCGGAAATACTGATGTATATTCCATATGCCTGAAATTGGCCTTTTATGGATACGGCAAAGATGTATAAGAGGCCATCTAAGTAGGCAAGGAAGAGTTAAGTCAGGAAAACAAGGCACAAATACAAAGCACTAACCAAGAAGCTGTGTGGCAAAGGGAAAACAGAGTTAAGGTGAGTCAGCTAGAGACCTTAAGCAAATAAACCATTTTAGCCAATCTGAGTTTTAATTTCAACTGATAAATGAAAGACAAGGGTTTTTAATATTTCTAATCCCACAGGACCAGTAAAATTATCAAATAGTAGAGGGGTTCACAGGCAGCTACTGAGGTCAGTGGTGGATTTAGCTCTAAAGTTAAAATTGAGCTGAGCGTAAAGGCATGTATATGGTTTGGAGAGTTAGTGCATAGAAACGAAATGGGCAAAGACAGAGATATCAAAGATCAAGGTATGTTCAGGTAAGAAAAATAACTAATCAACTACATAAAGTAGAACAGGATTATACCTGAAATCCTAGGTAGGTGGGAACAATACTATTCGGGGCATTGAAAGGCAATCTTAGGATGCTATGGAAGCCTTCTAGGTGGAGAAATTGCATTCATTTATTAATTCATTCACCATATACTTATGGAACACATACTACAAACAAAGCGCTATATTAGGGGGTGTGGGATGAAATAAAACTGGACACTATGTGTTCCTTATCTTCATCCATTTCACCTTTTCCCCCAACCCCTTGCCTCTAGCAACCACCAAACTGTTTTCTGTATCTATGGGTTCAGTTTCGTTTTGTTTTATAAGTGATACCATGCAGTATTTGTCTTTGTCTGACTTATTTCACTTAGCAGAACGCCTTCAAGGTCCCTCCATATTGTTGCAAATGGCAAGATTTCTTTTTTATGGCTGAATAATATTCCATTGTGTAGATACACCACATTTTCTTTATCCATGCATCCATCAATGGACACTTAGGTTGCTTCCATGTCTTGGCTACTGTCTTGGCAATGAACATGGAGATGCATATATCTTTTCAAGTTAGGCTTGCTGTATCCTTCAGATAAAAACCCAGAAGTAGAACTGCTGCATCATATGGTAGTTCTAATTTTAATTTTTTGAGGAACCTCCATACTGTTTTCCATAGCGGCTGCACCAATTTAGATTCCAACCAACAGTGCAAGAGGGTTCCCTTTTCTCCACACCCTCTCCAACACTTGTTATTTCTTGTCTTTTTGTAACAGCCATTCTAAAAGGGGTGAGGTGATATCTCATGGTTTGATTTGCAGGAGCAGGAATTTGAACCAATAAAGCCAAGTCTGAAGCCTGTTGTGTTAACCTCTACATTATGCTGCCTCTCTAATGACACCTATCAAGAAGCCTTAGTAATTCACTTATTTAGACAATGAGGCAAGGAGATGTAGGTGAAAACTTAGTTTTGCAGTTAAGAAGGTGATTTTTAAGGCCTCCTCTGGTTCAGAAATTTTCACATGGATTCAGAGTCAGGTAGATTATTGTATAACCATAGCTTAGCTGACTATTAGCTGACCTACCCTGGACAAACCTCAGGCTCCTACTTTGTGAAACGGCACAACTTCCCTTCACAATACTGTTACAAAGCTTAGAGGCGAGAATATTTGTACATGGTTTAGTGCGGGGCCTTGCACATACTAGTGAAAAGGAACAATACTTTCTCACCTTGTATACCCAACAGCATACCTGACCACAGGAGGCAACATAATTATTTTCTCAGTGTATGTATTAATTGACTCAATAATTGATTGATGAACTGATTGGTTAATGGAAAGAATTTTTTCTTATAAATTTATTATGTTTTTAATTTATTTACTTTCAGCTGCATTGGGTCTTCATTGCTGCACGCAGGGTTTCTCTAGTTGTGGCGAGCTAGGGCTACTCTTCGTTGCGGTGCGCAGGCTTCTCATTGCGGTGGCTTCTCTTGTTGGCGGGCACGGACTCTAGGCACGTGGGCTTCAGTAGCTGTGGCAAACAGGCTCAGTAGTTGTGGCTCGCGGGCTCTAGAGCTCAGGCTCAGTAGTTGTGGCACACAGGATTAGTTGCTCTGCAGCATGTGGGATCTCCCCGGACCAGGGCTTGAACCCATGTCCCCTGCACTGGCAGGCGGATTCTTAACCACTGTGTCAACAGAGAAGTCCTAATGGAAAGAATTCTTAACCAACCATCTGATTCCAATGATCCATCTCTCTTTTCTCTGCCTTATCCCTAGTCTATGATTTCAAGTTTGAATAAATTTTCTATCTAGCATGTATCCATTAGTAGATGTTAAAAGAGGTGGTAGTATTTCAGAAAAAGTAAAATTAAGGCAAGTAGAATATATACAGAATTGTATGAATTTAATCATGGAATTATTCTTTTCATACTGCTGCTCTAGCAGAAAGATTACAGCTTTAGAAACCTCACTCCTTCCTCCTGTCAATTTAGATCTAAAACAATGATTGTGCAGACTCTTCTGCTCTATGTAGATTGACGCTTTTGTAATAACAAATGAAAAAAGAAATTTTACAAATGAAAAGGAAAAAATTCTGAATTATTGAATTCCTGAATTCCATTTTTTAAAATTTTTATTGGAGTATAGTTGACTTACAATGTTGTGTTAGTTTCAGGTATAGAGCAAAGTGAATCCATATATATATATATATATATATATATATATATAAAAATATATATATAATCTCCATTCTTTTTCAGATTCTTTTCCCATATGTGTTATTACAGAATATTGAGTAGAGTTCCCTGTGCTCTACATTAGGTCCTTGTTAGTTATGTATTTTATATATAGTAGTCTGCATATGTTTATCTTAATCTCCAAATTTATCATTCCATTTGTTTTTGTTCACTAACAATTTAAACTGAGTTTTCAGTCACCAGGTATATTAAATGTCTGAAAATAAATCTAGAGTCTTGAATTCACGTGGCATTGCAGATATTTAACACATAGTAAATGAAAAGCTTGGAAACTTCAATTGACCAGAAAACAAGAGTAAATAAAGGAGTTTGATCACCAAGGAAAAAGTTCAAAACATTCCATTTTTACCACAGCAATCATTAAAATTCTCTTCTCATAAAATTTTCTGATTTTTCAGTCTGGGGAAAGTTTCCTTAAGGAGATATAAATGACGCTTTTTTTTCTGGCTGCTCCAGGTCTTAGTTGCTGGCATGCACGATCTTGGTTGCCGCGTGCGGGATCTTTAGTTGCGGCAAGAGGTATCTTTTAGTTGCAGCATGCAGGCTCTTAGTTGCAGCATGCGGAATCTAGTTCCCTGAGCAGGGATTGAACCCAGGCCCCATGCATTGGGAGCACGGAGTCTTAATGGTTGGACCACCAGGTAAGTCCCTAAATGATGCTTTTTTTAAAAAATGATGAACTTGTCGTCATATTTTGGTAAACCATAAAAGGTCTTCACATTTCTCCTTCCACCCTCCCCCATTCATACCAGCATGGGAGGGGAAAAAATGCACCTCTGAACTATTTGCCCATGTCAGAAAAATAGTGCCACCGTCCAAACACAGGAACTCGCATTTACATAAGGTTGTCACTTATTTTCTACATAAAGAAGAAATAGCTTAATCCTTCATGGAAAGCAAAGCACAACAAGGAAATGAGATATTTTTTCTGGCAATTCACTTTCAGTGAAGTAGCAGGTCATTTTTATCTCCTTTTCTCAGAGAATAATAGTTTCTTAATAAGTGTCCTTTTCTCTGTCAGGAAAAGTCTTACTAAGTTGTTGAGATGGATGTTGCTATCTCTCTCATGTTGAGAATCTGAAATGCCGTCTTCCAGCACAGTTTAGAGGGAACGCTTTCTGAGGATGCTGTGCAGTCCTACAAATGTCAGTTTGGAGAGTCTCCTGGCCCTGGTCTCAATCTTTGTTGTACTAAAACATGTCTAAAAATATTTAAAAAAAACAGCCAATAAGCATTTTTAAGAATAAAAATAATAATAGACACTCCTCTAATATCTCAAGTGATTTCTGAAATAGAAAGTGGCAGGGAAAAAAAAAGGAAAACGAAAATGAGGAGAGCATGTCACGAAGAGATTTATCTCCACTTCTCCACATTCACTCCTTGCCACTTCTGTTACCACTCATGGCTGTTTCTTGGAGGCTCAGAAGAAGCTTTCTAGTTTATGACCGTGCTGATATTTCCTCTCGGGAAGGAAAAAAATGGTCCACAATCGGTGCATTAACCTAAAAGGAAAACATCTGTTTGGAGCATGGAGCAATTTACTGGCCGTTGTTTTCGAATTTTCTGAATACAGGGATTGCTGCTGAGATCCTCTGTCTGATTCTGCAGGTCTCATCCGAGCACAAGGAAAGGAAAACTGGCCTTTAGGGGAGCACTCACCTGGGACTTAACTGGATTAGAATAGAGATTATGTTTGTCGTTTAGACAAAGGTGGCTTCCTTAATAGTACAGGAAATTTGAGAATAAACACAGCACGTAATGGTCAGAAGGATATGGTTAAAATGGCAAATTTTACATTACATAGATTTTACCACAAAGAAATGGTAAGACGGATTTTTTTTTTTTTAAAGATACTTATTCCTTCTCGTATTTCAGATTCCAAAACAGGCATCAAAAACCCCAAATCTAAATATCACCAAAGTAAATCCAACTTAGATGATTCTTTTGCTGTGAAATCAACCCCTCAACTTTTACTAACAAGCAAAGAGGACTTCTGTTTCTCTATAGACTAATATTAAAGTTTTTGGCCTTTTAAAAGGGCCAGTGTCTCATCCTATTAAGTCTATGTTCATTGAGAGCACTTTAAGTGTACATAGATATGTGAAGATCTAAAATTAGGTGTGGCATGTACATGAAACTAAAATGGAAAAAGAGGGATGTTAAGGAGAAAAGCTTCGAGAATAAAAACTGATTTAAAAGATTGCAACCCAATCCAAAAATGCGCAGAAGACCTAAATAGATATTTCTCCAAAGAAGATATACAGATTGCCAAGAAACACATGAAAGGATGCTCAACATCACTAATTAGGGAAATACAAGTCAAAACTACAACGAGGTATCACCTCACACCAGTCAGAATGGCCATCATCAAAAAAGCTACAAACAATAAATGCTGGAGAGGGTGTGGAGAAAAGGAACTCTCTTGCACTGTTGGTGGGAATGTAAATTGATACAGCCACTATGGAGAACAGTATGGATGTTCCTTAAAAAACTAAGAATAGAACTACCATACGACCCAGCAATCCCACTACTGGGCATATACCCTGAGAAAACCATAATTCAAAAAGAGTCATGTACCACAATGTTCACTGCAGCTCTATTTACAATAGCCAGGACATGGAAGCAACCTAAGTGTCCATCGACAGATGGATGGATAAAGAAGACGTGGCCCATATATACAATGGAATATTACTCAGCCATAAAAAGAAACGAAACTGAGCTATTTATGGTGAGGTGGATGGACCTAGAGTCTGTCATACAGAGTGAAGTAAGTCAGAAAGAGAAAAACAAATACCGTATGCTAACATATATAGGGAATAAAAAAAAAAAAACGGTTCTGAAGAACCTAGGGGCAGGACAGGAATAAAGACGCAGATGTAGAGAATGGACTTGAGGACATGGGGAGGGGGAAGGGTAAGCTGGGACGAAGTGCGAGAGTGGCATGAACATATATACACTACCAAATGTAAAATAGATAGCTAGTGGGAAGCAGCCGCATAGCACAGGGAGATCAGCTCGGTGCTTTGTGTCCACCTAGAGGGGTGGGATAGGGAGGATGGGAGGGAGACGCAAGAGGGAGGAGATATGGAGATACATGCATATGTATAGCTGATTCACTTTGTTATAAAGCAGAAACGAACACACCATTGTAAAGCAATTATACTCCAATGAAGATGTTTAAAAAAATAAATAAAAATTTTAAAAAGTAAAGATTGGACTCGGTTTCAAAGCACCGGATTGGATCTTACGAATAGACAGCGAATGAAGTTCCTGGGACAAACCTGGCCAATAATCCAGGTGCCCTAATCACCATCCGGTACTGCCACTGTGCAACTAACAGCCGTTAGGTGTCAAACACACCAGCATATTCAAAATAATTGCATTTAGAGCTGGGTCTAACTGGTCACATAATTGGAGATAATTTTTTTCAAATTGCTTCATAAAGTATAACTGGTAAGAGGGAAAATAGATACGCTATGCGACGGACTCACAGTGAGTCATACCTAATACTTATAACCCAAGAAGATAAATACAATCTAAACTAACCACCGTCACTTGAACCCATGGGTTTGTGACTACAGCAACCACTGTAAAATATAACTTGAAATTATTAAAGGAAGAAAGGAAAAATCTTATCTTTTACTCTTTAAATAAACTCTGTAAGAAACTACAGGCAGTTCTTTTCATAGCATGAATTTAGAACTTCTACTTGTCAAATGATATCTTCTCCAAAATGACTTCATACACTACAGTCTTGATTTAACATGGAGCTACCAGTATTTTAAACAACTTATTACTGACTAATGATAAATTAGCTGCCACAACAAATCTCTACTTGCCAATAAATATTTGCCCAGTGGTCAGGCTTCTGGTTACAAGAACTACTGTTTGTATAACACTGGTGCATTTACAAAGTACGTTTTTCATATATGACAGTGTTTCATTTAAATCTCACAGCTGTCTGATAAAGTATTATTTCCACTGTCCTTTGACAGAGGGGAAGTAATATTTGACAAAGTCCTAAGATTGGTACAGGAAAGAGACAAAATAGAACCCCAGTCCTCTGACTCACGTTGTCATGATCTTTCCCTGAGAGAAACGTCAAAAGACAACTTGAAATGCAGAAATTAAACCACCACGATGTTTTCAGAGTTTTAGTTATTTGCCTCAAGTGAATATTTTAATATTCAAGCACATTTTTGTAATAGGTCGCAGCTGATACCTTGAGTGTTGTTGAAAAGGCAGAAGATCAAAAGCAAATATAAGAGTAATAAAAGCAGTGTTCTGTTGGCAAATTTTGTTCTCCCATAGGATACTGTGGTATTGCCATGTATGCGTTTGCTAGGGCTGCCATGACAAAATATCACAGACTGGGTGATTTAAACAACACAAATTAATTTTCTCACAGTTCTGGAGGCTAGCAGTCTGAGATCAAGGTGTCAGCATGGTTAGTTTCCTCTGAGGTCACTCTCCTCAGCTTGTAAATGGCTGCCTTCTCCCTGCATCTTCACCTCATCTCCCCTCTGTTGATGTCTGTGTCCCAATTTCCTTCTTATAAGGACACTAGTCATACTGGACCAAGCCACCCTAATGACCTTATTTTAGCTTAGTTATCACTTTAAAGATTCTATTTCTAAATGTAGTCACATTCTGAGGTACCAGGGGATAGCACTTCAGTAATTAATTGATAATAAATGTATTGCTATAATTGTATTAGAAAAAAGTTTTTAAATGACTAAGAAGAGTTAGTACATAAAATATATACTAAACAAGAAAGAAAAGAAATGTATGAGTTTATGATTGAGTTGAGGGGGTAGATTTAATGTCATAGTCACCAATGAAATTAATAGTTTTAAATATAGTGGCTACCTTCTGTTTGTTCCTATAGTTCTTTAAAAAAAAAAATTAAGTGTCTAAAATAGTCTCCTTTTCTACTGCAAACCTGAATTGCCTCTTAGTCACTGTTTCACGTACCATATTAAAAATTTATATCTGTTTCTTAACAAAATTTTAAGAACAATTTTTTTTTTTTTTTTTTTTGCGGTACGTGGGCCTCTCACTGTTGTGGCCTCTCCCGTTGTGGAGCACAGGCTCCGGACGCACAGGCTCAGCGGCCATGGCCCACGGGCCCAGCTGCTCCGCGGCATGTGGGATCTTCCCGGACCGGGGCACGAACCCGTGTCCCCTGCATCAGCAGGCGGACTCTCAACCACTGCGCCACCAGGGAAGCCCTGAATTTTAAGAAAATTTTAATGATACATATTCAAAATAAAAATTAAATATTGTATCTGTCAGGACTATCAATCAAAAAATAAATACGTCATTAAAAATTTTAGCAGTCATAGAATACTCAAGTTAGAAGTGACTATAGGAATTTTTCTATATAATTCCTTGATTACAAATATATATATATAATATTTTCAGTTTTATACCTGCCATTGTGTTGGCTTTCTCGACTACTGCTGTCAAACATGGATCAATGTCTTTAGAAACAGGTTAACAATTATGTTTTTCTTTTATTCAAAGTGGTGGCTCGGAATGCGTCTCCTCTAAGACCCAGTGTGAGCTACTTCTCCCCAAACAGCTAATTTTACGCTGCTCACGTACATATGTAACTCAGTTAATATGGAATGATGGTAATAAAACGTTTTCTATTTGAAATGCACTGCATAATTCTTAACTCCTAGTATAAACAGGTGTCATCTAAAGAACAATTGCCACTTTTGATGTTCATTTACAGTCCACCTTCACATGACAAAATGGTCGTTAACATTAGTTTATTTAGCCATAAATTTTTTCAACTACAGGTAACACCATCACAAGGAAAGAATGGCATTACATAAAAGGGTAAAAAGGAAAAAAAAAGCAGAAGCATGACATAGCCAACTAATAACTAATTTACTAGGCTTGAGTTGACACATCATCAAAGAAAATTGTCACTGGGTTTATGATCCTTGTTAATTTTTAGCCAGCAAGGTAAATTTGTTTTTACTCTTTGGCATGACTTTGTGCTTGCTTCTTTGCGTACTCACTTGCTTTCTCTATTTTTCTTTCCTTATTTCTTTTCTATTAAAAAAAAAATCAGAGTATATTCTCTTCCCATTATACTTACCCCCCAACTTCTACAAATCTAAATCTTTATTATTCTAACTCAATATATTTTCCACTCCAGTAATCACCAGGAGGAATGCACTTCTGTTGTATTTAACTACAAAAGTATATATAGAAAACCAGAAATAAAATTGAACTCTTAATACATCTAGTAGCAAAAGGTAATCCATGTCCTTCAAGTACGAAGAGCAAAAGGATTGCTCAGCTGTAGGGTGAGGTCCTTGTAAGGTGGATTTACGGTGATAGTTGATCAGAATAGAACCCTTAGAGAAGCAAGGGCAGAGATAAAGGAATAAATAAACTTACCTACCAACCTACTCAATTAACTTGAATAAATCAACAAGTTTAAAAAAAAAATCAACACGTTTTCTTTGTTCTTTCCCCCTGACAATTATTATTTTTTCTGCCTGTTGACTTAGACTACTGAATTGGAGTAGTGCCTGAATAATTTACCTCCACTAATTGAAACTTTATATGGTACAAACGCACGCTTCACTTTGTACTCTGTACAATGTTGTAGTACTCCAATTACAGTTTTGAACAACTGCAGGATTTTAGGGTATTGGTTAAACTCCTTAAATAGACAAACTGAGATCAAGCACTTGAAGAAGCACTATTTGCATATAAATAAATACTGTGCTCACCATTGCTAATCTTGTCCTGGTCTTTACTGAAGGTCTGCCAGGTTTCTAGTTGTCAGGGGCCCTTGTTACAGGAGTGTGAGTTACTCTGCATTTAGAAGACATAACACGGCCTTTCATTAAAATTCCTCTATAATCCCAATATGTAACTCTCAAGTAGCTAAATTAATAATTGTCTGCAAAGTAAATTAACAAGGCTGGGCTACTGAACTGTTTTTAAGTAATCCAATGATGTTACGTGACCATGGGTTTAAAAGCATTTTTTGTTTTCAAACACCAAATTCTATTTTCACTGTTGTTTTAATGAAGTACACAGAGGCCTTCTCCATTTAATTGTCCCATGCTTGTTTCTGTCTTCAATATTTTCCCACTTTATAATATTGTTGAATCAGTTATTTTTCACTTCCCTGAGGCATTCAATACATTTATTCATCTTTCAATAATATTTGTAATGGGAAAACTTTGATTTTTTTTGTGAAGGCAAAAAAAATTCAAAATCTTCAAATATAATTTACAAATTTTAATTGGTATCTTGGAAGTCTATAAAATCACATTACTGTGCAGCTAGCTAGAAAAGAATTGGAAAAGGAGCCCAACAACACGAAACTGTTTCGTGGAGATAAAGGCAGAGTATACTAGAACCCAAATCACAAGAACAGACTGGTTGGTTATTACAATGGGATAATCCAAGATCTTGCTTCCTGCTTCAGTAAGTTTGGGTGCAAATGTCCAACAGCTGTTCTCTTTTACCCAGAAGTAGGTGCCTTTAGCTATGGGTTGAATGACTGCCACATGCACAATTCCTAATTCCTTAGGCAGGGAACAAAAGAGAATCAACAGATACAAAATAATCAAATGATCACCCAGTGTATGGCCTTTATAGTATATGGTTTTCATCAAAGACAGTACACAATAAAAGCATCATCTTACACTATTTATCATGGTAGCCAGTGGTTTTCGACTTGGATTCCAAGAAGTGGCCAGATCTGTTCTATTTTCAAGTTATAGTCTAACTTCCATTGTCTAAGATTTCGTTATAAAAAGAGGCCCCCTCATTTTATTATTCCCATAATCAAATTTTTAACCTTAGAAAACTTCCCACAAGGATAGCAGTAAAAGTTCCATATGGGGATAGAATTTTCTGTGTCATACTACAAGATCTGACCAATTGCTTCATTAATTAGTAAACGGAAAAAAAACTATACTGAATTCCACAAAATATAATGTAAGCCAGAAGAGAATTGTTAGTTCTAAATTTTTCAGTTCTTAAGGGATAAAAAAGACATTCTTTATTCTAGTTTGCTTAGTCAGAAAAGTTATGCAGCTTTATCATGGCCCTTATAAAGATTGCCACACAAGACCTATTCCAGTACCTTTTTACACAGTGATTTCAGCCAAAGGCACCACCACCCTATTCTCCAGTCCCTTATCCAGTGTGAATCACAACTAAGCACTTTAAATGACTAAAAATTGTTCACAATGGTCTTCTGAATTTCACACGGTTGAGATCTAGAAACCACTAGAAAGATTTTAACTGAAACTTCGTCTCCTAGAAAAAGTAATCGGTGTCATTAATGAGCAAAAAAGAAAGGAGAGAGCACTTCTTGCTCCTGATGATTTTCTTATAATTGATCTGGAAAGATTGTGTGTGTGTGTGTGTGTGTGTGTTTCACTGGAAGGACAGTGGCCCACAAAAGGCACATTAAACTACCCTGAATCCTTCTTGGAATAAGGCAAGCATCTTAAGGATCTTTCAGTTGAAAGTAATAGAAATCCACTCAAACCAGCTCAAGTGAAAGAGGAATTTAAAAGAGATTCAAAGTTATCTTGGAGTAGCGAAATACAGAAAACACATTGAGGTTTCGATAAAAAATGAAACATCCGTAAGGCAGTTTTTCTACCTTTCAGACACCTTCTCTACTTCGCTTTTAGATCATCTTCTGCAATGCAGTTATTTTTTGTTTCTCCATAACAGCAGCTTTCAGGTAAGTTTACTCTCCTATTTCCAACTCTCTTTAACTTACAGGCAGAATGTCCATTGCTGTCTAATTCAGTCTCTGGGGCTCCAAGTTTAAATTACTAAGAGAGTGAATCTGATTTGCTCAACTGGGTCACATTACACCTTGGCCCAATCAAGTGTGGCCAGGGGTTGGGACTTGCTCAAGCAAGTAATCTTTCATAGGCAATAGGTATCAGTAATAATACTTGCTGAGTTTGAAAATTAACTTCTATAGATTATATAAATGCCCTGTTTACTGAAGATACTAGATAAATGGTGATCGTAATAATATTAATATGAAAGTATCTTTCCTAATATGGCAAACATAACATTTAACTCGTAACATTTTTAATTAGCCAAATATAGAAGAACATATTTGAAACTCAGGCATGAATTTAGTAATTATATTTTGATATTCAATATCTCACAATGAAAACAAATGTTCATATTGGAAAAATTTCTTTATAAACTACCATCAGTGAGTGTCTTTTTGTTAAATTTCAATTAATAGTTGTATGCAAATCACGAATTTGGGTATGTTTTTTAAAACTCCTTGTAAAGACAGCATAAAGAAAACATCAGTTCAGTGCCTTAAAACAAATCATCAGAATGTTACAACAGTCATTGTAATAATAATACCTTTCATTTACAACTGCTGTGCTGAGCACTTTCTGTACAGATTCTCATATACCAATAACAATTCTTACACTTAGGTGTACTTTTTTTTTTTTTTCTTTTGCGGTACACGGGCCTCTCACTGTTGTGGCCTCTCCCGTTGCAGAGCACAGACTCCGGATGCACAGGCTCAGCGGCCATGGCTCACGGGCCCAGCCGCTCTGCGGCATGTGGGATCTTCCTGGACCGGGGCACGAACCCACGTCCCCTGCATCGGCAGGCGGACTCTCAACCACTGCGCCACCAGGAAAGCCCAACTTAGGTGTATTTTTTAAACCATATTACAAATGAGGAATCCGAGGTTCAGGAATACTGTATTTTGTCCAAGTTACCCAAAGCAAGTCTGTAGTGATAGCAAGATTTTCTAATAAAAATCAGGCAACTCTTCAACTAATTCAAAAGCCTCTTTGCAAAAATTTGAAGAATCTGACATTTTCTTAAGACAATGTTTTAACATCTGCTAAAAAATTACCATTATAAATATAGAAATCCATAATAACTGCAAATATGAATGGTACCCCTAGAACTGTACAACGCAAAACTTGCACAACTATATATGACAGCCTGTTAATCACAATAGTAAGGATATTACTAATCAATTCTCCTTTCTACATCGAGTACCATTCATTAATGCTCTAGCCCTCCCCACCTTTCCCATTTACCCCACCCCATTACCTAGGTAAATGATTAAACTCTAAAGTGTTTTAGCCCATTTGTTCCATTGATGGTTCAGTGATAAAAGACTTTAAAAGGAGTGTTAAACCAAAGTTCCAATAAATCCCTATATATAATTCAATCAATAAAACATTATGTGGTCCAAGAAATGCACATGGTTTATGACCCACTGTCCCTCTGTGACCTCCTTTACTTAAAAAAATCTTAGTTCTACAGTGAACAAGGGAAATCTCTTAACAAACAGCAACAGAGCTTCCATTTTGTTGTTAGCTAGTTTGATGAAGTGAAATGTGACATCACTCAGCAAACCTGTTTAGAAGACGTAACTATTGATACTTGCACTAATTATGCTTATGCCCATTGGCTTTTTCCAGAATGATGGCTTTGCCACCTAATCTTACATTAGGCCAGCAATGCTCAAGGAGAATGGAGGAGAGAAGAGTGACGGATCAAAATGTCCAGGGAGGCACGCGTACTTAGGAAAAGTGTATTTATTGTAAGACAATATTGTAGTTGGGGGAAAAGGAAGGCAACTCTTGTTTTTGTAGTACAAACCACAGAGAGTAAAACCTTATGAAACCCTGGTTGATGGGGATGGAGGATGAGGGAGGGCTAAAAAAGAAGGGAGATATGCCGAATATGTGACAACTTGAAGAACACTTGCCCAGACATTTCATCCTGAACTCGTGGCACCATTTCACTGAACACCATCTTATTTAACAACATCCTTTGCACTCAAGACATGGGAGGAGAAGTAGAGCCAACCAGGCTACTTGACTTTGGCTTTGAACTTAAAAGAGCCAAAAGTTTTAGCTTTTGTGTAGCAGCAAATTTGTGCAGGGAAACAATACAAGGCCTAGAATAGTGGCCTTGAAATATACCTTTCGTAGACTTTTTTCCAAAAGCCGTATTCATATTTCTAAAAGCCACACAGTTACCAATTTTGGATATTGTTCCTATGTTAGTGAGGAACATGGGGACGTAGCTGATGCTACAATAACTCTATTGACATTCGCATTACAACTACTCCTTCTCCTATGGTAGCCTGCGATCCTCAGAAGCACAGTCTCTTGGAACTCTGTTAATATATGTGTATGTATATGTGCGTGTGTATGTATATGTACATCTTCCAAAAAATTTTTTTCCATGATTTTACTTAAATAGTAAGTGCTAACTAGATGAAGGAGGTGAAGATCCTTAGGGGCATGAAATATCGCTGTAACACACAGAACTGTAATCCACAGTACTAACTCAATCTGAGGGTGCCAGGACAGACTCAAAGAAGGGGGACTTTAAACAGGCCTCCGTGAGTCTACAGGAAGGGGACCTGCGTGGAAGTGGGAGGTGGCAGTGGCTGGCTAAGCACAAAGGACTTCCATTTTCCTGTTGACAATTTCCACCTGCCAGCATCCATCATATTTATGAGGCATAAAATAAAGATACTTGGGGTTTGAAAAAATAAAATAAAATCAGAGGCAAACTCACCTGGAGAAAACCCCATGAATGTACCGAAGTAGATCACAACTGTTTTTTTCCATAGCCTGCTAGCGTCTCATTACTACTGCTTAGTGGTAAGGATAATTCAGGGGAAAGTAGAAGAGTCATCATACAGAGAAATAATTACCGTATGGACTGAAGAGTTCTACTGCTCTTTGCTATTTCAAGGATCCAGAATCAAATCCCACTATATATATATGTTTCTTTCGTAATCACTTTTTAAAATACTGAACAAGGTGATTAAAGATAGTTTATGGTAAGAAGAGCCACTGCAAACCAATATGGAAATAAAAACAGCAGCTCCTCAGAGAACACACTTCACAATAGAAGTCTCCTACAACGTCGAGTAGGAACTAGAAATATTTTAGAAACCAGCTAAGTGGAAAACTATTTCATCACGAATATCTTTTCCCCAAAGAGTGAATGATTTGCTAAAACTTCCTATGCTATTTTGTTCAGTTCTCTTGCCAAATTTTGGATTAAGGCACGAATATTTCAATTTGGCTGTAAAAACAAAGATTACATTTTACAATAAAATTATATTTCCTTGAATGATAAAATTCACATTTCTTCCTAATGCTCTGGTAACGAAGAGCATTAAGAAGAAAACTAACCAAGTTTTATATAACTTTTATATAACTTTTTCCTTACATTGTTTTCTAGCTAACCTTAAGATGGTTACTTTTCAACCACAGATTCTCATTAATTTTATTTCCATAGAGGCATGTTGGCGACTTTTAAAAATTTTATTAGCAGCCAGTCTTGGTAGGGCACCAGGTTCTTTCCCTCTTGTTCACATTTGCATACGTTTATTTAGATCTGAGCTTCTAGAGGAAGTGTGAAATGATGAGGTAAAGATCCCCTCCTCAGGGAAACCTTCAAGATGGCAGAGGAGCAAGACGGGGAGATCACCTCCCTCCCCACAGATACATCAGAAATACATCTACATGTGAAACAACTCCCACAGAACACCTACTGAACGCTGGCAGAAGACCTCAGGCTTCCCAAAAGGAACAGACGCCCCCAGGCGACCTACACACACAGGCAGGGACAAATCCAAAGCTGAACCCCAGGAGCTGGGCCAACAAAAAAGAGAAAGGGAAATCTCCCCCAGAAGCCTCAGGAGCAGCGGAGTAAATCTCCACAGTCAACTTGATGTACCCTGCATCTGTGGAATACCTGAATAGACAACAAATCATCCCAATATTCAGGTAGTGAACTTTGGGAGCAACTGTAGACTTGGGGTTTGCTTTCTGCATCTAATTGGTTTCTGGTTTTATGTTTATCTTAATTTAGTATTTAGAGCTTATTATCATTGGTAGATTATTAATTTGGTTGCTCTCTCCCCCTTTTTTTTAATATATATATTTTTTCCATTTTTTCTTTTTGTGAATGTGTGTATGTACGCTTCTTTGTGTGATTTTGTCTGTAGAGCTTTGCTTATACCATTTCTCCTAGGGTTCTGTCTGTCCAATTTTTTTTTTAACTACTAAAAAATTTTTTTAAATAATTTTTCTAATTTTAATAACTTTTATTTTATTTTTTCTTTCATTTTTTGCTCCCTTTTCTTCTGAGTTGGCGGCTGACAGGATCTTGGTGCTCCGGCCGGGTGTCAAGCCTGTGCCTCTGATGTGGGATAGCTGAGTCCAGGACATTGGTCCACCAAAGATCTCCCGGCTCTACATAATATCAAATGGCAAAAGCTCTCCCAGATCTCCACCTCAACGTTAAGACCCACCTCCACCGAACGGCCAGCAAGCTCCAGTGCTGTGCGCCCCAAGCCAAAAATCTAGAAAGACAGGAACACAACCCCACCCACTAGCAGAGAAGGTGCCTAAAATCATAATAAGGTCACAGACACCCCAAAACACACCACTGGAAATGGTCCTGCACACCAGAAAGACAAGATCCAGCCTCATCCACCAGAACACAGGCACCAGTGCCCTCCACCAGGAAGCCTACACAGCCCACTGAACCAACCTGAGCCACTGAGGGCAGACACCAAAAGCAGTGGGAACTACGAACCTGCAGCCTGCAAAAAGGAGACCCCAAACACAGTAAGATAAGCAAAATGAGAAGACAGAGAAACACACAGCACATGAAGGAGCAAGGTAAAAACCCAACACACCAAACAAATGAAGAGGAAATAGGCAGTCTACCTGAAAAAGAATTCGGAGTAATGATAGTAAAGATGATACAAAATCTTGGAAATAGAATGGAGAAAATACAAGAAACGTTTAACAAGGACCCAGAAGAACTAAAGAGCAAACAAACAATGATTAACAGCCCAATAAATGAAATTAAATATTTTCTAGAAGGAATCAACAGCAGAAAAACTGAGGCAGAAGAATGGAGAAGTGCCCTGGAAGATAAAATAGTGGAAATAACTACCACAGAGCAGAATAAAGAATGAAAAGAATTGAGGACAGTCTCAGAGATCTCTGGGACAACATTATATGCACCAACATTCGAAGAATAGGGGTCCCAGAAGAAGAAGAGTGAAAGAAAGGGACTGAGAAAATATTTGAAGGGATTATAGTTGAAAACTTCCCTAATATGGCAAAGGAAATAGTCAATCAAGTCCAGGAAGGGCAGAGAGTCCCATATAGGATAAATCCAAGGAGAAACATGCCAAGACACATATTAATATAAATATCAAAAATTAAATACAAAGAAAATACATTAAAAGCAGCAAGGGAAAAATAAAAAAGAACATACAAGGGAATTCCCAAAAGGTTAACAGCTGATCTTTCAGCAGAAACTCTGAAAGCCAGAAGGGAGTAGCAGGACATATTTAAAGTGATGAAAGGGAAAAACCTACAACAAAGGTGACTCTACCCAGCAAGGATCTCATTCAGATTTGACAGAGAAATTAAAATCTTTACAGACAAGGAAAAGCTAACAGAATTCAGCACCACCAAACCAGCCTTACAACAAATGCTAAAGGAACTCCTCTAGGAAGGAAACACAACAGGAGGAAAAGACCTCCAATAACAACCCCAAAACAATTAAGAAAATGGTAATAGGAACATACATACTGATAATTATCTTACATGTAAATGGACTAAATGCTCCAATCAAAAGACACAGACTGGCTGAATGGATACAAAAACAACAAGACCCGTATATATGCTGTGTACAAGAGAACCACTTCAGACCTATGGACACATAGAGACTGAAAGTGAGGGGGTGGAAAAAGATATTCCATGCAAATGGAAATCAAAAGAAAGCCAGAGTAGCAATTCTCATATCAGAAAAATAGACTTTAAAATAAAGATTATTACAAGAGATAAAGAAGGACACTATATAATGATCAAGGAATCAATCCAAGAAGAATATATAACAACCGTAAACATTTATGCACCCAACACAGGAGCACCTCAATACATAAGGCAAACACTAACAGCCATAAAAGTGAATTCAACAGTAACAATCATAGTAGGGGACTTTAACACCCCACTTTCAACAACGGACAGATCATCCAAAATGAAAATCAATAAGGAAACACAAGCTTTAAATGATACATTAAACAAGATGGACTTAACTGATATTTATAGTACATTCCTTCCAAAAACAACAGAATACACATTCTTCTGAAGTGCTCATGGAACATTCTCCAGGATAGATCATATCTTGGGTCACAAATCAAGCCTTGGTAAATTTAAGAAAACTGAAATCGTATCAAGTATCTCTTCCGACCACAACACTATGAGACTACAAATTAATTACAGGAAAAAATCTGTAAAACATACAAACACATGGAGGCTAAAAGATACACTACAAAATAACCAGACATCACTGAAATAATCCAAGAGGAAATCAAAAAATACCTAGAAACAAATAACAATGAAAACATGACGACACAAAACCTACGGGACGCAGCAAAAGCAGTTCTAAGCAGGAAGTTTACAGCAATACAATCCTACCTCAGGAAACAACAAATATGTCAAATAAACAACGTAAACTTACACCTAAAGCAATTAGAGAAAGAAGAATAAAAAAAGCCCCGAAGTTAGCAGAAGGAAAGATACCAAAAACATCAGATCAGAAATAAATGAAAAAGAAATGAGGGAAACAATAGCAAAGATCAATAAAACTAAAAGCCGGTTCTTTGAGAAGATAAACAAAATTGATAAACCATTAGCCAGACTCATCAAGAAAAAAAGGGAGAAGACTCAAATCAATAGAATTAGAAAGGAAAAGTAACAACTGACGCTGCAGAAATACAAAGGAAACTGAGAGGTTACTACAAGCAACTCTATGCCAATACAATGGACAAACTGGAATAAATGCACAAATTCTTAGAAAAGCACAACCTCCTGAGACTGAACCAGGAAGAAATAGAAAATATAAACAGACCGATCACAAGCATTGAAATTGAGACTGTGATTAAACATCTTCCAACAAACCAAAGCCCAGGACCAGATGGCTTCACAGGCGAATTCTATCAAACATTTAGAGAAGAGCTAACACCTATCCTTCTCAAACTCTTCCAAAATACAGAAGAGGGAGGAACACTCCCAAACTCATTCTATGAGGCCACCATCACCCTGATACCAAAACCAGACAAAGATGTCACAAAAAAGAAAACTACAGGCCAATATCACTGATGAACATAGATGCAAAAATCCTCAACAAAATACTTGCAAACAGAATCCAACAGCACGTTAAAAGTCTCATACACCGTGATCAAGGGGGGTTTATCCCAGGAATGCAAGTATTCTTCCATATATGCAAATCAATCAGTGTGATAAACCATATTAACAAATTGAAGGAGAAAAACCATATGATCATCTCAATAGATGCAGGAAAGGCTTTTGACAAAATTCAACACCCATTCATGATAAATACCTTCCAGAAAGTAGGCATAGAGGAAACTTACCTCAACATAATAAAGGCCATATATGACAAACCCACAGCCAATATTGTCCTCAATGGTGAAAAACTGAAACCATTTCCACTAAGATCAGGAACAAGACAAGGTTGTCCACTCTCACCACTATTATTCAACATAGTTTTGGAAGTTTTAGGCACAGCAGTCAGAGAAAAAAAATAAATTAAAGGAATCCAAATAGGAAAAGAAGAAGTAAAGCTGTCACTGTTTGCAGACGACATGATACTATACATAGAGAATCCTAAACACGCTACCAGAAAACTACTAGAGCTAATCAATGAATTTGGTAAAGTAGCAGGATGCAAAATTAATCACAGAGATCTCTTGCATTCCTATACACTAATGATGAAAAATCTGAAAGAGAAATTAAGGAAACACTCCCATTTACCATCACAACAAAAAGAATAAAATACCTAGGAATAAACCTACCCGAGGAGACAAATAACCTGTCTGCAGAAAACTATAAGACACTGATGAAAGAAATTAAAGATGATACAAACAAATGGAGAGATATACCATGTACTTGGATTGGAAGAATTAACATTGTGAAAATGACTATACCACCCAAAGCAATCGACAGATTCGAAGCAATCCCTTTCAAACTACCAATGGCATTTTTCACAGAACAAGAACAAAAAATTTCACAATTTGTATGAAAACACAAAAGACCCCAAATAGCCAAAGCAATCTTGAGAAAGAAAAATGGAGCTGGAGGAATCAGGCTCCAGGACTTCAGACTATACTACAAAGCTACAGTAATCAACACAGTATGGTACTGGCACAAAAACAGAAATATAGCTCGATGGAACAGTATAGAAAGCCCAGAGATAAACCCACATACATATGGTTACCTTATTTTTGAGAAAGGAGGCAAGAATATACAATGGAGAAAAGACAGCCTCTTCAATAAGTGGTGCTGGGAAAACTGGACAGCTACATGTAAAAGAATGAAATTAGAACACTCTCTAACACTATACACAACAATAAACTAAAAATGGATTAAAGACCTAAATGTAAGTCCAGACACTGTCAGACTCTTAGAGGAAAACATAAGTCACAGCAAGATCCTTTTTGACCCACCTCCTAGAGAAATAGAAATAAAAACAAAAATAAACAGATGGGACCGAATGAAACTTAAAAGCTTTTGCACAGCAAAGGAAACCATAAACAAGACAAAAAGACGACCCTCAGAATGGGAGAAAATATTTGCAAATGAAGCAACTGACAAAGGATTAATCTCCAAAATTTACAAGCAGATCACGCAGCTCAATATCAAAAAAACAAACAACCCAATCCAAAAATGGGCTGACGATATAAATAGACATTTCTCCAAAGAAGATATACAGATTTCAAGAAACACACGAAAGGATGCTCAACATCACTAATCATTAGAGAAACGCAAATCAAAACTACAATGAGGTGTCACCTCACACCAGTCAGAATGGCCATCATCAAAAAAGCTACAAACAATAAATGCTGGAGAGGGTGTGGAGAAAAGGGAACCCTCTTGCACTGTTTTGGGAATGTAAATTGATACAGCCATTATGGAGAACAGTATGGAGGTTCCTTAAAAAACTAAAAATAGAACTACCATATGACTTGGCAATCCCACTGCTGGGCATATACTCTAGAAAACCATAATTCAAAAAGAGTCATGTTACCACAATGTTTCATTGCAGCACTATTTACAATAGACAGGACATGGAAGCAACCTAAGTGTCCATTGACAGATGAATGGATAAAGAAGATGTGGCACACATATACAATGGAATATTACTCAGCCATAAAAAGAAATGAAATTGAGGTATTTGTAGTGAGGTGGATGGACATAGAGTCTGTCACACAGAGTGAAGTAAGTCAGAAATAGAATACATTTGTCCTTGTATATATGGCAAGGACATATATACACTACCAAATGTAAACTAGATAGCTAGTGGGAAGCAGCCGCATAGCACAGGGAGATCAGCTTGGTGCTTTGTGACCACCTAGAGGGGTGGGATAGGGAGGGTGGGAGGGAGATGCAAGAGGGGAGGAGATATGGGGATATATGTGTATGTATAGCTGATTCACTCTGTTATAAAGCAGAAACTAACACACCATTGTAAAGCAATTATACTTCAATAAAGATGTTAAAAAAAAAAGATCTAAGTTTTCTCCCCATTGATTAAAAAAAAAAAGTCTTGCTTTCTATTCTGCAATTTTGTTATCTTTAACTCACAGTTAATGCCTGGGGAGATGTTGGTTTGTTTTGTTTTGGATCTAAATCTGCAAGCCCTCTGCCATAGACTGAATGTACATGTCCCCCCAAAATTCATATGCTGAAACCTAATCCCTAATGTGAAGGTATCTGAAGATGGGGTCTTTGGGAGGTGATTACATCATGAGGGTGGGGACCTCATGAATGGGATTAGTGCCCTGATTAAGAAGAGATCTCTGACAGCTCCCTCACCCATTCTGCTATGTGAGGACACTGCAGAAAGATGGCCATTTATGAACCAGAAGTGGGCTCTCACCAGGCATCACATGTGCAAACTCCTTGATCTTGGACTTCCCAGCCTCCTAAAGTGTGAGAAATAAACTGCTGCTGTTTATAAGCCAAAAAAAAAAAAGATCCCCTCCTCAACAATTTCTCTATCACATTGTTTTGTTAAAAAGATTCTCAGTCTAGGAAACTACTACTTAAATATATATGTGTGTGTGTACACACACACACACACACACACACACACACACACACATATATAATACACACACACAGAAAAGCTATTTGAAAATTTCTTATAAAGTTAAACATACACTTAGTATGCAATCTACCAATTTCATTTAAGAAAAATGGAAATGTGTCCATGCAAAGACCTGTATATGAATGTTCACAGCAGATTATTCAGCTATAAACTGGAAGCAACCCAAAAGTCCATCAACAGAACATGTCCATGCAATAAAATGGTATTCAACAAAAACAAAAAAAAGAAACAAACTACTAATATATGCAACAACATAGATAAATCTCTAAAGCATTATGTTTAGTGGGAAAAAAAAACAGGCATAAAAGACTACAGTTGACATGATTCCATTTATATAAAAATCTAAAAAAGGCAAAACCATAATGCCAGAAAGCAGATCATTGGTGTTGAGAGAGGAGACTGACTGCCAATACTCTTGAAGGATGTTTTTGGGGTGAGTAAATGTTTTATACCTTATTTTGGTGGTAGTTACATGGCTGCATATATGTGTCAAAACCCATTGAACTATATCCTTAAAATGAGTGAATTTTGTTACATGTGATAGCTTAATAAAGCTGATTAAAAGGAAGAAAAATACAAATATAACAATTTAGATCAGTGGCCCTTAAAATAGTTTGTATCATGATATTTAATGAAAGCTATTCACCTGATTTGACAAAATTAATAGAAAGACCATGAAGAAGTTTTGTAGACTCACTAAAGGCATCCCTATTTAGTCTACAGCCTAAAACACTTTTCCTTGGAGGATTAAGTTAAGACAGCCTGATGAAATACTCCGATTGCTTACCTCAACATTTAACCCAAAATCAACTGGATAGAGGAAAACGCAAGTTGAGGCATTCAAGGTAATTGTCCTACTTAGCCTGAGGAGAGGCATTTCAGAAAAGAATTTTGAGAATGTTGAAAACAGATATCACCCACTTACAATTTTTCCAAAACCCCCAAGTTTGGCACCCACCTCCATTCCATTGAAAATAACCTCATGCACCATCTTTGACACAAACAACCAAAGTTTGCAAATGCCTTTGATCCCAGTGAGATATAGTGAAATAGAATCTCCACTGATGAAAGCTAATCGTTTTGCATTCAATTCATATGGAGTACTAATGGCCAACATTTCCTCTTCTCTTGTACCAAAAGATTGAGGCCCTGTCCTTCAGATTTCCAAAAGATCACAAGTTTTATTATAATCATCTCATAAGGAGTAGCTTTTCATTAAAAAACTTCAAAAATTCTCACTTAATTTTTAATTAGCTATCGATTTTCTTTGCATCATTCTGTATACAAATGTTATCACAAAGAAAATGGGCCAATTTTAATTGTCCTATCAACTGTCCTTCTTCCTTTGTCATCAAATTTCGGAAACAAAATAGTCCTACATGATTAAATTAGTCTTGATTTCCCTGATCGCTACAAGGGAGACTGATTTCTCTTAATCTCATGTCTATGAATATGGCATTACCATAAAGAATTTTTTAAAGCCAATTGTTTTCCAAATCAATATCGATATTTTGGTAGCAAGTTAAGCACTTACTTATTATAACTATGTTCCTAGTTCTTTTAGCCAGAGGATACAAATTTCGACAGAACATCATTTCTACCACGGTATGATAAAATATAAACTAATGAAAACTTTTTTGCTGTCCCATCCCACATGAGATTTTGTTGTTTGAAAAAGATCTTGCCATTTTTTCCTAATAAAAAAAGAAAAATATTTAAGTTAACTTAGAAAATTCAGCATCCCTTCTCTCTCCCTCAGGTTGTATTAATTTTGTAAAACTAAATCATAATTGTAGGATCTAGCCTTTCCTAAAATGCAGTCTCTACAACAGACAGTGGGACATGATGGAACCCATGTGACATAGAACTGAAGGCTCCTAATGAAGCTGCTTGAGGTGGCTTACGTAACCAGCTTAAAGCTGAGTAATGAAAATGTAATTTTCTAATAAATTCCTTTGAAGGTTCATTTATTCTTTCACTTATTCATTTTTATTTATTCATTTTTGCTTATTCAGCAAGCATTTAAAGCAAGGGGTTTTGTTTTTGTTTTTGCATAACATTGCAAATAATTCTACTGGAGAAAAATCAAAGAAACAGAAAATCAGTGATATGGTCCATGCAAGATTAATGTTCCAGAGCTGCAGCTGGAAGAAAGCAGAATAAGCTCAGGGATGACACAGAATTCTCTGACACGGTCATCCAGCATGGCAAGCAGATCAGATGTGAGCAGGAGGAAAGAGACGATGCTGGTAGAAAGAAGTTTTTATATGCTTTTTACAACTTGCACTAGGATAAAAGGTGAGTAAAATGCAGACCTTGTCCCAAGAAAATCTCAAAGTTTTATTGAAAGCCTAAAGCATTTGTTGTTTCTGCACAATTGATTCTTTCCAATGCCCTCAATTATTCCATGGCAATTTGGTATCCACTATCCTTTTTAAAAATACACACATGAAAAATTGCCAAAAGTTGGAGACAACCAGGATGCCCTTCAGTAGGTGAATGGATAAATAAACTGTAGCACATCTGTAGAATGGAATATTATTTAGCACTAACAAGAAATGAGCTATCAAGCCATGAAAAGACATAGAGGGATATTAAATGCATATTACTACGTGAAAGAAGCCAATCTGAAAGGCTACATATTGTAGGATCGCAAACACACAACATTCTGGAAAAGGCAAAACTATGGAGACAGTAAAGAGATCAGCAGTTGCCAGGGGTTAGGCAGTAGGGAGGGGTGAAGAGGCAGAGCATAGAGCATTCTTTTTCCACGATAAATATAATTTTTTTAATTGTGAAATCTTGTAGGACATAATATGGACAGAGTGGTAATACATCAAACTTCTCGGTATTTATTTAATAGAAGGACCTCAGCACTATGGAATGATGAGACTTCTGTAACTAAATTAGTTTAGGAGTTATCATGAAGCAAGCCAGACAAACCAAAACCATAAGACAGAGGTGTAAACTTGTCTTCAAAATACTGATACTACTATGCTGAAATGTTTCAAATTTTGTGACTATAGAGACAAAATAATGATGCAAAGTTGTAATAAATTCATGATTTTGAGAGCCTATAAAATTATTTTTCCTTTTCTTAAAATTGTTATTTTATATTGGAGTATAGTTAACAATGTTGTGTTAGTTTCAGGTGTACAGCAAAGAGATTCAGTTATACATATACACGTATCTATTCTTTTTCAAATTCTTTTCCCATTTAGGTTATTGCAGAATATTGAGCAGAGTTCCCTGTGCTATACAATAGGTCCTTGTTGGTTATCTATTTTTTTTTTTTTTTTTTTTTTGCGGTACGCGGGCCTCTCACTGTTGTGGCCTCCCCCTTTGCGGAGCACAGGCTCCGGACGCGCAGGCTCAGCGGCCATGGCTCATGAGCGCAGCCGCTCCGTGGCATGTGGGATCTTCCCGGAACGGGGCACGAACCCGTGTCCCCTGCATCGGCAGGCGGACTCTCAACCACTGCGCCACCAGGGAAGCCCGGTTATCTATTTTAAATATAGTGGTGTATACATGTCAATCCCAAACTCCCAATCTATCCCTCCCCCCAACCCTTCCCCCCTGGTGACCATTAGTCCATTCTCTAAGTCTGTGAGTCTGTTTCTGTTTTGTAATAAGTTCATTTGTACCATTTTTTTTTTAGATTCTGCATATAAATGATATCATATGATTTTTAAGGCAATGAAATTATTCTGTATCATATAATGATGTATGCATGTCCTTATGCATTTGTCAAAATCCACGGAATGTATACCTACAGTGAACCCTAATGTAAACTACAGACTTTGGGTGATAGGGATGGGTCAACATAGGTTCTTGGATAGTAACAAATGCACCACTCCAAAGCAGGAAGGCAGGATGTTGATAGTGAGGGAGGTTATGTATGTGTTGGGGCAGGGGTGTGTGAGAACTCTGCTTGCTTAAGTTTTGCTTAATTCTGCTCTGAATTTAAAACTGCTGTAAAAAATAAAGTCTGTTAAAAAACAAACAAAATGCATGAAAAAATGTTGCTTTAACTGAAGTCTTACATTGTTCCCTTTACTTATTAAACTATTCTTTCTGTTCATCTCCCACCGAATTTTTAATAATATACTTTAAGCTTAAAATTATTTTATTTATAACCCTATCGTATATATGTGTGAAACTTAATATTTTATATTCTCTGGCCATAATGTTCTAAGTGTTAACAAAAAATCGTTCTGAATTAAGTTACTGTAGTTTTTAATAGTACACAATCAAAATCACAGGTATTACAAATTAGGTAATACTTAAATCTAAAAATTATATTTTACTGGAAAGTTTCTCTTATCCAGATATGTGGTATTTTTTAAAAAAAAGAATAGTTTATGTATCTGTGAATAAAAATTCTTATTGCTGTAATCATATAGGATTCAGAATCTATTTTATTCCTATTTTTAATTTTTATAAATGTAAGCACTGAAAAACTTGTTCACACAGAAGTAGCTGGAAGGTCTGAGGATCTAATGTATAACATGGTGATCATAGTTGATATTATTGTATTGTATAATTGAAAAAAAAATATGTGAGGTGAGTGAGGTGGTGGATGTGTTAATTAACTTGAATGATGGGACTTCTTCCACAATGAATAATATATCAAATCATCATCACGCTGTATATTTTAAATATATTACAATTTTTAAAAATTAGTTGGGAATAGAGAATTTTGTGAAAGCAACAAGTCTTTGAACACTGAGTTAGATGATGAAAAACATATAGATGAAGACCTACCTCAGGAAACAAGAAAAATCTCAAGTGAACAATCAAAAGGAACTAGAAAAAGAAGGCAAGCAAAGCTCAAAGTTAGTAGAAGGAAGAAAATAATAAAAATTACAGTGGAAGTAAATCATATGGAAACTAAAAATGATACACACCACTATGTATAAAATAGATAAACAAGGATGTACTGTATAGCACAGGGAACTGTATTCAATATCTTGTAATACCCTATAATGGAAAAGAATCTGAGAAAAAAAATATATATATATAACTAAATTTTTTAAAAAGATCAATGAAACTAAAAGTTGGTTCTTTGAAAAGATAAACAAAGTTGATAAACCTTTAGCAAGACTCACTGAGAAAAAAAGAGACAGAGCCTAAATAAATAAAGTAAGAAATAGAAGAGGAGAAATTACAACTGATACCACAGAAATACAAAGGACCATAAGAGAATATTATGAACAGTAATGTGCCAATAAATTAGACAATCTAGAAGAAATGGATAATTTCCTAGAATCATATAATATTCCAAGACCAAATCATGAAGAAATAGAAAATTTAAATAGACCTATTACTAGTAATGAAATTGAATCAGTGAAGAAAAACTCCCAACAAACAAAAGTCCAGGTCCAGATGGCTTCATAGGAGAATTCTATCAAACATTTGAAGAAGAATTCATACATATCCTTCTCAAAATTATTCCCAAAAAATGAAGAGGAAGGAATTCCCTAAACTCATTTTACAAGGCCAGCATTACTCTGATACCAAAACCAGATAAAGACACAAGGGAAAAAAAAGAAAGAAAGAAAATTACAGGCTAATATCCCTGATCAACATAGATGCAAAAATCTTTAACAAAATATTAGCAAACTGAATTCACAATACATTAAAAGGATCATACACCATAATCAAATGGGATTTATTCAGGATACAAAGACAATTTAACAGCCACAAATGAAACAACATGATACACCATATCAACAAAACAAAGAAAAATCATATGATCTTCTCAACAGATGCAAAAAAAAAATCCCAAAATTCGATATTTATGACAAAAATTCTCAACAAAGTGGGTATGGAGGGAACATACCCAACATAACAAAAGACATATGTAACAAATGTACAGCTAACATATTCAATGGTAAAAAGCTGAAAGCTTTTTCTCTAAGATCAGAAACAAGACAAGGATGCTCACTCTGGCCATTTGTATTCATAATATTAGAACATAGTATTGAAAGTCCTAGCTAAAGCAATTAGGTAAGAAAAAGAAATAAAATAAATCCAAATTGGAAAGGAAGAAGTAAAACTCACTATTTGCAGATGACATGATACTATATATATATTATATATATATATATATATAATATATATATATATACACACTATATATATAGGATACTATTTATATATAGTATATATGTACTATATATACATATGATCCTATATATCCAAAAGGCTCCACCAAAAAACTATTAGAATAAATTAACTCAGTAATGTAGCAGGATACAAAATTAATATATAGAAATCTGTTCCATTCCTATACACTAATGAACTTTCAGAAAGAGAAATGAAGAAAACAATCCCATTTATAACTGCATCAAAAAGAATAAAATACATAGGAATAAATTTAACCAAGGAGGTGAAAGATCTGTGCTCTGAAAACTATGAGACACTGGTGAAAGAAACTGAAGATGACACAAATAAATGGAAAGTTATATCATGCTCATGGACTGGAAGAATTAAAACTGTTAAAGTGTCCATACTACCCAAAGCAATCTACAGATTCAGTGCAATTCCTATCAAAATACCAATGGCATTTTTCACAGAACTAGAACAAATAATTTTAAAATTTGTATGGAGATACAAAAGACCCCGAATAGCCAAAGCAATCTTAAGAAAAAGAAAAAAACTGGAGGTATCATGCTCCCAGACTTGCAATTGTACTACAAAGCTTTAGTATTCAAAACAGTATGGTACTAGCAGATTAATGGAACAGAATAGAGAGCCCAGAAATAAACCTACACTCATATGGTCAATTAATCTACAACAAAGGAGGCAAGAATACACAGTGGAAGAGGGAGGAGATATGGGGATGTGTGGATATGTATAGCTGATTCACTTTGTTCTACAACAAAAACTAACACACCATTGTAAAGCAATTATACTCCAATAAAGATGTTAAAAGAAAAAAGAAAAAAAAGAATATACAGTGGGAGAAAGACAGCCTCTTCAATAAATGCTGTTGGGAAACTGGACAGCCACATGCAAAGGAATGAAACTGGACCACTTTCTTACAACACATACAAAAATAAACTCAAAATGGATTAAAGACTTAAATGTAAGATATGAAACCATAAAACTCCTAGAAGAAAACATAGGCAGTGATCTCCTTGACATTGGTCTTAGCAATATTTTTTTGGATATGTCTTCTCAGGCAAGGGAAACAAAAGCAAAAACAAACAAAGGGGATGACATTGACCTAAAAATCTTCGGTATACAGAAGGAAATCAACAACAAAACAAAAAAGCATCCTGTTGAATGGCAGAAGGTATTTGCAAATAATATATTTGATACGGGATTGATATCCAAAATATATAAAAACTCAACACCAAAAAAAATGAACTCAGTTAAAACATGGTCAGAGGACTTAAACACACATATTTCCAAAGAAGAAATACAAATGGCCAATAGCCATATGAAAAGATGTACAAATTCACTAGTCATCAGGGAAAAGCAACTCAAAACCACAATGAGATACCACCTTACACCTGTGAGAATGGCTACTAACAAAAAGGTGAGAAACAATAAGTGTTGGTGAAGATGTGGAGAAAAGGGAAACCTCATACATTGTTGGTAAGAATGTAAACTGGTACAGCCACTATGGAAAACAGTATGAAGGTTCTTCAAAAAAGTAAAAATAGAGCTACCATATGATCCAGCAATTCCACTTCTGGATATTTATTCAAAGAAAATAAAAACAGTAACTTGAAAAGATACATGTACCCCTACAGTCATTGCAGCATAGTTTACAACAGCCAAGATATGGAAGCAACATAACTGTCTACAGATAAATGAATGAATAAAGATGACGTGGCATACACACACACACACACACACACACACACACACACAGAAATATTACTCAGCTATAAAAAAGAATGAAAGCAACATGGGTGAATCTGGAGGGCATTATGCTAAGTGAAATAGGTCAGACAGAGAAAAACAAATATCTTATGATTTCACTTATATACGGAAAATAAAACAAATGAATAAAGCAAAACAGAAACAACTCATAGATACAACATAGAGAACAAACTGGTAGTTGCCAGAGGGGAGGGGTATGGGGAAGGACCTAAATAGGTAAAGGGAATTAAGAGATAAAACCTCTAGCTATAAAATAAACAAGAGAGAATGAGAATAAACATGAGAATGTAATGTACAAAATAGGGAACAGAGTCAATAATATTGTAACAAATTTGTATGGGGACAGATGGTAACTAGATCTTTGTGGTGATGATTTCATAATGTGAAAAAGATTAAATCACTACGCTGGACACTTGAAACTAAGTAATATTGTATGTTAATTATAAGTCAATTAAAAGTCACATAGCTCTGGGCTTCCCTGGGGGCACAGTGGTTGAGAGTCCGCCTGCCAATGCAGGGGACACGGGTTCATGCCATGGTCTGGGAAGATCGCACATGCGGCGGAGCGGCTGGGCCTGTGAGCCATGGCTGCTGAGCCTGCATGTCTGGAGCCTGTACTCCGCAACGGGAGAGGCCACAACAGTGAGAGGCCCGCATACCGCCAAAAAAAAAAAAAAAAATCATATAGCTCAATAAGTTAATTTGAGTAGGATCTCCATTTATTAATTATTAAAAAAATTTTTTTGGAAAACAAAGAATTGAAAATTGCCACATCTTGGAAAAGGATTTGTATGTTACCTGTCACCACAGCCATTTACTTTCTCAAGATCAACCCCAATAAGTAGAACAGTCTTTTGTTCCAGTTGGATTTTACACCCTGGACCATACACTAATTCAGGATGTGTGATATTTATGCCTTTGTAAGGTAAGAGAAAGGAGATTGTGAATAGGGAGGAGGTGGGAAGAGAAAGCTTGTACTCTGTCACAGAAGAACTCAGGCTTTTTCATTAATTTCAGCAAAGAGTACACTTGGCAGTTGAGAATCAGGATACCTGAAAACTCTCAGTGACAGCATAACCTTGGAAAGCCTCTGAAGGTTTCCAGGGATGCAGGTCCTTGCATGGGAAGATCACTTTTACAGACATTGTGGTGCTTACAGAGGCTCACATAGTTAAAAGATAGGTATTACCAGGACAAACTAAATTATAAGATTCATAATTTTTGGAAATGAGATTCCATTTGTAACAGTGCACTTTAAAAGTATATATATACTGTATATGATTCCATTCCTATTAAAAGATTTAGTATTTACCAACGTTCTTTAAAGAATTTTTATATTCATGTATTTTTTAGAGGTAACCATGCTTTGCAAAAAGTAAACTGATTTCTACCTTCAATTTTCAGAACTTATTAGACATTTTCGAAAGTACCAAGATCTAACGGATTCTAATATTAGTGAAATGGATTCTTCTAACTCTAATATTCCTAGAACTGGGAAGACAATAAAGGAAGACAAAACACACTAATCAAGAACATTTGGCATATTTAAAAGAAGCCTGGTGAATAGAACAAACAATCCGAACATCTGTATGGAACCACAAAAGTTCCTGAATAGCCAAAGCAATCTTGAGAAAGACCAAAGCTGGTGGCATCACACTCTCTGATTCTAAACTATACTACAAAGCTACAGTTATCAAAACAATATGTTGTTGGCATAAAAAGAAAAACACATAAATCAATGGAACAGAATAGAGATCCCAGAAATAAACCCACACATATATTTTCAAGAAATTTATAAGAATTGAGTCAAGAATATACAATGCGGAAAGGGCAGTCTCTTCAATAAATGGTATTGGGAAAACTGGACAACTACATATAGAAGAATGAAATTGGACCACTATATTACACTTTACTCAAAAATTAACTCAAAATGGATTAAAGCCTTGATAAAGTAAGACCTGAAACCATAAAACTCCTAGAAGAAAACATAGGTGGGTAAGCATTTTGACTTAAGACTTGACAATGATTGCTTGGATTTGACACCAACAAAAAAGCAACAAAAACAAAAATTAAAAGGTGGGACTACATAAAATTAAAAAGCTTCTGAACAGCAGAGGAAACCCACAAAATGAAAAGGCAATCCACTGAATGGAAGAAAATATTTGCAAATCATACCCTTACCATTGCTCACTGTTGGTTGGAATGTAAATTAGTGCAACTACTATGGAAACCAGTATGGAGGTTCCTCAAAGGATTGAAAATAGAACTATCATGATCCAGCAATTCCACTTCTAGGTATTTATCCAAAGGAACTAAAAACACTAACTTGAAAAGATATATGCCTCCCATGTTCATTGAAGCGTTATTTACAGTAATCAAGACATGGAAGCAATCTAAGTGTCCATCAATGGATGAGTGGATGAAAGAAATCACATTATATATATATATATACACACACACACACACACACACACACACACACACACACACACACACACACACTGGAATATTTTTCATCCATAAAAAAGAAATCATGCCACTTGTGACACCATGGATGGACCTTGAAGGCATTATGCTAAATGAAATAAATAAGACAGAGAAAGGAAAATATTGTATGACCTCACTTATTTATGGATCTGAAAACAAACAAACAAAATACGAACTCATTGATACAGAGAACGCATTGGTGGTTGCTAGAGGTAAGGGGGTAGAGGGTGGATGAAATTGATAAAGGTGGTCAAATGGTACAAACTTCCAGTTATAAAATAAACAACTTATGGGGAATTAATGTACAGCATTGGAACTATAGTTAATAATACTGTATTGTAGTTTTGAAAGTAGATCTTAAAAGTATTCACCACAAGAAAAAAAATTGTAACTATGTGTGGTAATGGATGTTAACTAGATTTATTGTGGTGATCATTTCCAGGTTATCTGGTTCTATGGGGGCTATTTTACAACTCTGTAAACTGTAGGTAACTGATGGCAATGCAAAATGATTTTTGTCTATGGACATGCAAATGAACTCTGTCCCCTACAGGCTCTTCTGACATCTCTCCCACTGTGGATGAAGCCAGTTTTGCTTCTATTTGCACATTTATTAAATATTTTTACTCTATAAATGTCTATTCTTTGGATTCTTCTATTTTTCTTAACACTTTAAAATTTATTTTTAATTGCAGTAAAATGAACATAAAGGTTTGTCATCTTAAGCATTTTTAAGTGCCTAGTTCAGTAGTAAATACATCCACACTGTTGTAAATCACCACCATCCATCTCCAGAACTCTCTTCATCTTGCAAAACTGAAACTTGGTACCCACTAAATAGTAATTCCCTATTCCTCCCTCCTCCCCCAACCCCAAGCTCCTGGTAACCACCATTGTACTTTCTGCATCTACAAATTTTACCCCTCTAGATACTTTATTTAAGTGGAACCACACAGTATCTTTTTGTGACTGGCTTATTTCACTTAGCATAATATCCTCAAGGTTCATCCATTTTGTGCATGTGTCAGAATTTCCTTCCTTTTTAAGGCTGAATAATATTCCACTGTATGTATATACCACATTTTGCTTATTTATTCATCCATTAAGGAATATCTGAGTTACCTCCACCCACCCATGAACAATGCTGCTATGAACATAGGTGTACAAATATCTCTTCAAGACTCCGCTTTCAATTCCTTTGGGTATAGACCCAGAAGTGGGATTGTTGGATCATACAGTCATTCTATTTTTAATTTTTTGAGGAACAACCGTATTGTTTTCCATAGCAGCTGTACCATTTTACATCTCTACTAACAGTGTACAATGATTCCAATTTCCTCACCAAGACCTGTTATTGTCTGGGTTTTTTTTTTTTTTTTTTTTGCAGTACGCGGGCCTCTCACTGTTGTGGCCTCTCCCGTTGTGGATGGAGCACAGGCTCCGGACGCGCAGGCTCAGCGGCCACGGCTCACGGGCCCAGCCGCTCTGCGGCATGTGGGATCTTCCCGGACCGGGGCATGAACCCGTGTCCCCTGCATAGGCAGCCGGACTCTCAACCACTGCGCCACCAGGGAAGCCCTGGGTTTTTTTTTTTTATAGTAGCCAATCATGCTAATGGGTACAAAGAGGTTGGATTCTTCTTTGACTGCTTGTGGTACCTTACTGATCCTCTCATTAATAATAAGTTAAAACTTGTTTGTTCACTTTGTATCTGTAGGAGAACAAAGTTTTTATTTTATTTTGAAAATTACCTTTTAACAAGTGTAAAATGTAACAAGACAAGCAGTCTAGAATGTTTTATAAAAGTGAGAGATATTTCAGCATGTTTGCTAATAGATGCAATGCAATAAAGAGGGAAATGTCTGATGCCAGAGAGGAGTGTAATAGCAGGAGCGAAGTTCCTGGGTACAGAAAGAAAAAACCCAGAGAGCCTTGGAATCACATATAATTCATTGTAATTGGAAGAGAAGCAGAATATTCATGTCAAATGCACATAGATTGCTTCACTTGGTTGTGGGAGCACATGGGTGATATGCTTTTGAATTTCTCTTTTCATTTTTTAATCTCTACTCCTTAGCTCAAAACTTAGTGCAGAGTGGCTACTTAATGTTTCTAGCATGAATATATCAAAAGTAATCCTACTCTACAAGAAAGAACACAGTAGTAAAGACCCACTGCCTCTAATATATAAATACTTTGAATAGTCAACTAGTTCAACTCATAGCCTTTATTAGCAGCTTTGTAAGATGCTTTTAATTACCCATGTAAATAATTTTCTATATTAACTTTTTTCTTCCAGTTTTACTGAGATATAATTTACATACTACACTGTGTAAGCTTGTGTACAACATAATGATTTGACTTATATACACCATGAAACGATTATGACAATACATTTAGAGAACACCCATCATCTAGAAAATTAGAGAAATAGAAAAAAGTTGTTTTTTCCTTGTGATGAGAACCCTTAGGACTTACTCTCCTAGCAACTTTCATATGTAACACACAGCAGCGTTCATTATCTTTATCAGGTTATACATTACATTCCTAGTACTTCTTTAATTTATAACTGGAAGTTTGTACCTTTTGACCACCTTCATCCAATTCCCCCAGCCCTACCCCTGTCTCTGATCTCTTTTTCTATAAGGACATGGAAATAATTTTAAAAGCACACTCTCCTGAATTTCCCTCTACCAACCCACCCTTAGTAATTGAAGGTAAAAGGGTCCTGCAGCAATGTCTACCTGTCTGCAACGTGACACATCTTTGACTGATAGAAAACAGACAAACTAATGAGAGGAAGCTAAATAGGGATATCGTTTCCTGGGCTCTGATGACTTAGTGCTGGCAAGCAGGTGAACTCTATCTAAGAGATAAGGAATAAGGAAAACTTCACGCTTGGCCTTAGATAAGTAGAATATGATTTAAAACAAAACAAAATGCAACAAAAAAAATAGCTGACTCCTAGTTAGAGCTTACCAGGCCACAGTAGAGCCCAGGATGTATTCCGAGCCTTTAAATGCATAAAGAGCAGGACTGGGAAGAGCGCTAATTGACAGCTGAGTGGCAGTCTCACTGTGTGGGAGAAGATAGCTGTGTACCTATTAGCATAAACAACACATTCCAGGGCTCCAAACTACGTAACTTCCCACATTGACCCAGCTGACCCCAAGGCTGAGTGAGCTAGTCAGCATCTGAGAGTAAAGTGAGAAGTTACATAGATGCCAAAGGTAGAAAAAGTTCAGCTATGTCTCTCCCTTTAGTTCAATTCAACAAACGTTAATACCTCACGTTCAAAAAACCCTGTAACAGAAAGTAGGTACAAAGAACAGTAAAATGGATGCCTCCCTATTTTTGATATAACTGTTAACATTTTTTCTTAGATTAGAATTCAAATTCAGAGAAAGGACTTGCTTATTATTACTTAACTACAGATCATGGAAAAAACAATACATGAATTTACTAAACATTTAAATTAAGTCTTACTAACAGATACACACTACTATATATAAAATAAACAACCTACTCTATAGCACAGGGAACTATATTCAATATCTTTTAATAATCTATAATGGAAAAGAATCTGGAAAAGGATATATAAATAAATAAATAAATAAATATATATATATATATATATATATATATATATATATCTGAGCCCCTTTGATGTACACCTGAAACACCTGTACGCCTGTAAATCTAGCCTTCTAGCAATTGTGACCTAAATTATGAGCGCTGACACCTCCTCCCACAGTACACTCAGGATCACTTTTTGATCCAGGACAGCTACATCTGAGTCCCAGTCTGTCCCTAGTCCTCTCCATTTCCATCAGCTCGCCTTTCCTTCCTGTTTCCATGCTTATGGGTATGTGTACGGTCTCCCAGAGATTTATGGATTCCCCCTGCTTTGTGATGATGTTGCATTATTAAACCTTTAATGTTACACTGACAATCTGTATGTCTCCCATCCCTTGTGTTCCTTTTTCTTCTAACTTGTTAGTTCCTCTTCTGGGGTCTCTCTCTCTCTCTCCTATCTGGTCTGCTTGAAGTTGCAAAATCATTCGATACTTTCAACACATATTTAAGGAGCACAGCTGGCTGACTTTGTGAGTTGTGCTACACGGGAGATTTTCCCCGGCTTTTCCCTATTTACGCCTCCAGAGTGCTTTTTCATTCCCCATCTTACTGCAGTTATACTTGTTTCTCTGCTCCTCTACTTCGAGAAATCCCGTGGTTTAGTCTGGAAAAGACTGAGTTCATGAGAGGATGCCTGTAAAAAGATCATGCCCCGGGAACACTCAACAAGTCTGAAGTCAGTCTGTCTGTCTCTCTTTCTCTCTCTGCTTCTGTTTTTCTTTCTGGCCCTGAGGTTCTCTGCATTGGAGGGAATGACAATGTCATTTGAAAAATCTCGCCCACAATTTCATAGGTCACCCTCTCATGCATTTTTTCTCCCAACACATACTCTGTAAAATACCACCTTTATAGCTAGAACTAGTTGCAGAATTTATCAGAAAAGTTTTGGGGCTTTTAGATTTCTTTTATAAAAAATCCTTATGATGACTCACGTCATAAGGGTGATGTATGAAACTGTCAGACTGATTTTAATTTTGATCCTTTATGTTTCCTCCCCACTCTGTCACTGTCACACTAATGACTGTTAAAATATCCCCAAAGACAAGCGAATAAGAAAACAAAGACAAGAGCCAGAAGATTGCAAGTTCCCAAATGAGCAAATGTTGCCCATATTTGAGAAAAATTATATTGGCTTAGTTTATAAATGTTTGAGCATTATGACAATCTCCAGAGGGAAAAAAAGATAACCTTTGACTGTAAGAATGAGATACTTTGTTCGTGATGTCACCAGCCAGTTATTGCAATTTTTAAAGATTAACACCTTCCTCTCTAGGTTAATTTTATTTAGGAACAATTATAAACGTATTGACCTGTGAATGAAACAGATGTTTCAAGCATTATATGTTGTCGTATCAAGTATAAAATCTAAAGGAGTAAAACATTTTCAAAATCATTTTTAAAGAAGTCAGAAAAAAATCTGCTCATGTTGAAAGCTGTCCTTGCTAAAAAAAGAATACATGTCTTAATTTATGTATATCTGGCATGGAAAATCTAGCTATTATAGAAAATTTGTAATAACTCATAACATAGTTAACTGCCCATTACTAAGAACTTACCTGTCTCCACTCCATCCCATTGAGTTGTTCATATCGGCTTAATAACTGGCTGGCCTGAGTCAGGTGTCAACAATCAGCTACCTTCCTCTTACTACGCATTATCATCATCTCTTCACCATCATCATCAAACAGCCAATATTCAATGAAGTCTGCTGTGCGCTGGGCACTTTTAAAAACATATCTCATTTAATTCTCACAACAACCTTATCAAGTAGGTATTATTATCCCCTTTCCAAAGGAAACTGAGGCTTAACAAGATTAAGAAATTTGCCCAAGGTCTTATACCTAATAAGTGGTGAAGCCAGGATTTGAAATGGGCATGTCTACTTGCATATCTGACAACACTGCGATGCTTGCATGATGGATATGATGGCAAAACTTCTTAAGTGGTTCAAAATCAGCAGCTCATAGGAAATTACTGCAAGTATATAGGGGGACAAATTGTAACTTTCATCAGGAATGTGAAATTATTGTGCACATTTACCTTGATGATCAGAGAAGCATGAAAAATATGCTTCCCTTAATTTGAAGTTCTGGTAATAAAATATTTCACAAAGAACTTTTCCATTTGAGCTTAACTTAAGAGAGCAGGCCAGGCATTGTTGTTCTCATTTTACGGAAAAGGAAGCTGAGTCTTGGAGAGGCAGAGTCACACAACTTGGACACAGTGAAATAAAGCCTAGAACTCAAGTCTTTTGAGTTCTAGTTATTTGCTCTTTCCAACACATTTTAAGGAAGCCCATGTTTATGAATGATGAGAGGAAGCTCCCTGGACTTTGTTCCATGATTGCTCAAAAAAAAGGGGGGGGGGGAGAAAGAAAGCACCATAAATCAGCTTGAAATATCCACTGAGAACTTCGTTCACTAATTAAATGGTACTAATAAGTACTGTAACAAAACTGTTCCTGGAGTTACTCAGTTATTCTGGGTCTCTCCCATGTTATTAAACTGCTTGATTTTCTCCCTTTAAAAAAAAAACAAAACATCGCCTGCTTTGTGACACAATGTGACTTCAAAACATATGAAATAAGGAAGAGGAGAAATTTGTAAATAATGAAAAGACCATAAACCATTTACAAACAAAAAGCGTTAACGTTTGAATAGGACTATGCTAAAGCATTCTCAGAAGTCCCCTTGCATACGCCAATTCCTTTGTTACAAATTATCTTCCAAGATGATCTAGATATATTCCAAATATTTTTTCTCTTATAAATCATAAAGCAAATTTGCTAAAACTGAAATATGCATTGTTGAGTTTTCAAAATTCTAATTCATTTTTTAAGTTGGCAAAGTAACAGAAGATTTAATACAGTTTAACAGAAAGTTAGGAAATAATTGAAAACCACACATAAGGCAAAGATAACTATTCTTACAAAGAGGATTCATACCTAAAATTGTGGACTTTGTTTTGTTTTGTCTGGATACTGACTTAAAACCTTCCAGCTACTTAATTTCTAGGCATCCTTAGGCCGAGCCAATAAATGTAGGGATAAATAGATTTTACTTATATATTTAATCATATATTTCATACTGGACTATTGGCTAAAACCAGGATGTGCAAGAAACACTGAAACAGAATAAAAAGATAAACTTAATGAAAAGTCAATGAGCAGCATAAAAATAGTAATAACTTTTCAAGAGGAAAGAAATAGATTTGTTCCTGATACAAAAGAAGCACTCTTGAGAAAGCAGGATATAAGAGTTTCCGGTTGTTGAAATGAAAGAGGAAAAAAGACTCTGGAAGAATTTTGTTTGATGAGTATACTTGAATGAAATCCTGTCTGCTATATTATATAAACACTTCCAGTGACCCAAAAAAAATTTCATTAAAGCTAAAAACATCATCACTAAGAAAAAAAAAAAAATGTCATGAAGAACCTAGGGGTAAGACAGGAATAAAGACACAGAACTACTAGAGAATGGACTTGAGGATATGGGGAGGGGAAAGGGTAAGCTGTGACAAAGCGAGAGAGTGGCATGGACATATATACACTACCAAACGTAAGGTAGATAGCTAGTGGGAAGCAGCCGCATAGCACAGGGAGATCAGCTCAGTGCTTTGTGACCACCTAGAGGGGTGGGACAGGGAGGGTGGGAGGGAGGGAGACGCAAGAGGGAAGAGATATGGGAACATATGTATATGTATAACTGATGTAAAAAAAAAAATATCATCACATTCTTAGGTGATCCAAACTTTTATAGGTGCTGTGGGAAGTTAACCCAAAGCTGAAGCAGAATCAGCCCAGAAAGGTAAAGGGACAGCATACATGTAGATCATGTTAAAAATAATATCTCAGTATCTTGGTAAAATTCTGGGGCCAGTGGACCCCAATCTGAAAATCATTGGTCTACACAGTAGCTTTCTGCAGAAACATAAACTCAAGAATCTTAAAATGTTCAAGCTGTATGTAATACCAGATGAGATATGGTGAATTTGTTAGTCCCTGCCTTTGTGTATCCTTCATAGGTGTCACCCAGGCCCTATATCCCCACCAACATTTTTCTAGGATGTTCTAGGAGTCACATAGGCCCCTATTCAGAGACCATCTGCTCCAAGGTCAGCTGGAGACCAGCACTGAGGGTTGTTCATTGATGGTGCTTGTTTTGCTGCATTTTGGGGTTGAAGAAGGTGTCAGGGCACTTGCCAAGGAGAAGAGGGGATGGCTGAGGAGGATTTACTTCAAAAGGTTAACCAAATGCTTAAATGGTTGCAATTGGGTTGATTAGGTTTAGAGTTTCTTAAACGGCATTTATATTTTCACTGCCATTCAAGGAAACATTTAAATTATTCGTCTTGACTTCAGCTTAAAATCTGTCTATTAAATAAGACAGCAAGAAAATGATAAAAATGAGAACATTTCAGCAACTGGTTAAAATATATATATGTATATATATATATATATATATATATATATGTGAGATACTTCATATCAGGAATCTACCTGTGGTATTTTTACTTCACCGCCCCCCCCCCCCCGCCAAATTTTTTTCTTCCAACTCCTGTGTAGGGATATTTTCAAAGTTTACTAGTTCTTTCTTCCTCTGGTTAAACATACTGATGCCTTTTTCTACATCTGTAAATTCTGACACTTTCATTTCAATATTACTTTGCTTCAAGAACAGGTATAATCCTCATAAGATATTTAGATTTTACGGGAAGATAGTGGAGAAATACTACTATTAGCCCAAGACCTAGCATTTGATTGCACTTCTTCATTGATTTCAAGGATAAAGAATCCTGAGGGCGACTATTTCCCAGATTGTAAAGGGGAAACCACACTAGTCATCGACGAGAACCTCACAGACACCATACTTGTAATCTACCCCAAAAGCAGAGCTTTTCACATTATGATACCACAAGATGGACATGGTTAATTTTTTTAAGTTATTTTTCTTGAGACATCTTTTTTCTAGCTTTATTGAGATCAATTGACCTATAACGTTGTATGTTTAAGGTGTACAACGTGATTTGATATATGTATATATTGTGAAATTATTACCAAATTAACGTTAGTTAACAGATTCATCACCTCACATAGTTACCTGTGTGGGTGAGAACATTTAAGATCTACTCAGCAAGTTTCAAGGGTATGATACAGTATTGTTGACTAGAGTCACCATACTGTACGTGAAAATCTTTTTCTAACTTCCCTGTGAAATTACTTTAGAATTCTCTCTTCTTTATTTACAAGTACATCTGAAACATTTTATTAACTTTATTCCACTCAAATAAAGTTACATTTAACTGCCTATAAGAACTAAGTGCATATCACTTCCATAGTCATTAATGTATCAAAACATTTGCTTATCCCAGATTTTACCTACTAGAATGCTATAGGAAATTATAAAAAATATGCAATTAAAAATGACAATGGCTGTTATGCAATCTCCCTCTATTGGAAAGTACTAAAAACTTACTCTAACATATGTACCTAAAGTTGTGGTTACATAGTCAAGTGACACTGTGACCTAAATCAATTAACCTAATGTCCTATCCCTCCCAACTTTGCCACAGAAAAACATGTCACAAGACTTGCCCACTTTGACTAATTTTGCTGCAAAACTGCTCTATTCTAGTTCCTGCTAAATGTGGCACATAAAGGTAAAATTAACTATTTTTATCTCGTGTACCACAGTATCTGACTACAATTATTCAGTCAAAGTAGAATTTTTTTCAAAAATAATTTGGGAGACCTAAAACTACTATATCAAAAGAACATGTGTCATTCGTTTTTTTCTTAACTTATTTATTTAATTAATTTATTTTTGGCTGCATTGGGTCTTCCTTGCTGTGCACGGGGTCTACTCTTCGTTGCAGTGCGCAGGCTTCTTATTTCAGTGGCTTCTCTTTTTGCGGAGCACGGGCTCTAGGCTTGTGGGCTCAGTAGTTGTGGCTTGTGGGATCTAGAGCGCAGGCTCAGTAGTTGTGCACAGGCTTAGTTGCTCTGCGGCATGTGGGATCTTCCCGGACCAGGGCTTGAACCCGTGTCGCCTGCATTGGCAGGGGGATTCTTAACCACTGTGCCACCAGGGAAGCCCGAACAGGTGTCATTCTTACCTCAAAGTCAGGATTTCTAAATTCTTTCTTCAGTCAAATCTTTGCATGAGGAAATTAGGTCCAAGTGTTTAAAGATAGTCCTTCATATCTTAAGACAGCGAGTTTCTATTTGATTAGTCTAAGAAAGCCTCTATCAGGAGAAAATTCACAAGCTAGAATTTATTCTCTTTTATGACATAATATAGAACAAAGATCCGGATTCAAACCACAGATGGGCCTTAACAGTTGTGTGACCCTGACAATTTAATTTATCCTTCTCAAGTTCAATCTCCTTATTTCTAAAGCAGAGGTAATCATCACACTTACTACTTAGGATTATATTTAGGATTATCTAAGTCAATGTACAAAAAGTGTTCATCGAAGTGTCTCACTCTGAAGAAATGCTTAACAATTGTTAGCTATTTTTAAATAGTAATACTAAACATGAATTTGATGAAGCTTGATAGCAAATTTAAATTACGTGAATGAGTCTTACAAAACAGAGTGCATTCAAAAGTATGTTTTTTATATCTTTAAGTAAAATTATAGAGCTAATAATGTATTCATTCTTTAATATGGTCCTCGGTAACCAAGACTGACATTAAAACTTAAGATCTAAGGCAGCAGAAAAGAGTGAATAGATCTTGGATGGACTTTAGGTATTATTTTGTATAATCTCCATGTTTTTTCACTTAGGAGAAAACTGAAGCCTTAAGAGGTAAAATGACCTCTAGCAAAGACACAGCTAGAATCTAGGCACTAGATGTCACAGAGCATGGAGTCAAAGTCAAGGCCCCAAAGGCCAGTTCAGTACACGTCTCAAAATAGCAAACTTTTGGGCTTCCCTGGTGGCGCAGTGGTTGAGGGTCCGCCCGCCGATGCAGGGGACACGGGTTCGTGCCCCGGTCCGGGAAGATCCCACATGCCGCGGAGCGGCTGGGCTCGTGAGCCATGGCCGCTGAGCCTGCGCGTCCGGAGCCTGTGCTCCGCAATGGGAGAGGCCACAGCAGTGAGAGGCCCGCGTACCGCAAAAATAAAATAAAATAAAATAGCTCTCTAGCTACAGTAACTTTAATCTGTTTGTGTGTTTGTGTGTCACCTGTCAACTCAAAAAGGTCGAATCATTGATGCAGGCCTTTATTCTGACAAATGTTGAAAATAAAGCAGAGGAGCACAAATATCATTTAAAAAAAAAATAGCAAACTTCTTCCTGACATCAGAGGCTCTTCATTTCATTGTCACTTGTTCAATACATATAAAAAATACAAGAACACAAATATGATGCAAATTATGATGTGACCAAATGTGAATATGAAATCAATATGTTTAGTCCCCAGAATAATAAACCTCAAAGAATATGCTACATTTCATCTTCAAATTATCTCATTTTATTCTTTAATCTACCCTGTAAAATAGGAAGGCTATATCTTATTAATTGCATCTTAAAGAAGGGTAAATTGAGACCCAGAAAAGTACAATTTTAAAGCTAGTGATGAATGAGACCAAAACCAGGTCTTTGGACTCCTGGTCAACTGTTTTCTTCACTCTTCTTTGCATTATGACGGTTTTATGCTACAAAATTGATACCCTCTGCCCATCATTAATAAATATTAAATGTGTAAAAGTAGAACCATCCAAGTGAATCAATATTTTGATGTATATGAAATTAGTATGCATCTTAGGATATATGTTGTAAAGAGTTTGACCTCAGAGAAAAGGTTATAGTCATTGTTAGCTTTATATTAGTTTAAAATACAAATTGCCCAGACTTTTAATTCCTATAAGGCACATTACAAAATAAACTTAAGGTTACAATCAAAAAGGAATAGAAAGATTAAAAATCAGTTACTTTTTTAAGATTAAAAAAAAAAGCCTTTCGCATTTGAATGCAACTTGTAGAAGAAATCACATAGGAAAACCATAAGATTCTGAGTTGTATTTTCAAAATGACCTTCACTTTGAAGTGTCCCTTTAAAGATATCCCTAAGTGTTGCTAAGCAGAATAAAACAAATTCTACGGACTGTACTTTAACACAATGACAGATTCAACTGATGTAACAGCATTATCAGCTACACACCCTGGTCAGATAATACCTTTCCCAAGGCACTAGGGCAATAAAGATTTGCTTAAGCCATGCTGTCAGGGTTGTAAATCCTCTCTGAGAAAAGCAATTTACCCCTTTGCCACATATACTGCTTGGATTAGGAGCAAACAAGGGAGACCTTCAGGGTGTGGTGTTCGCATCCATGCTCTGAGCCCCGGGAGGTGGGACAGCGAGTCTCTAATCCCCTTCCAGGGAACTGACCAGAGCTGTGCCTGGAATTTGTCAAAAACGCAGACTACATGATCTCCACAGAGAAGGGGAAGAGGTAACCGCCGTTATGAGATCAGTGAGATTAGTGCAAATCCGGTTTAAGGTTCTAGGGTGAACTGGCATAGGAAAAAGAGCACGGCATTTTTTAAATTGGAGAGATCTGAGTTTGAATTCCAATTCCTCCATTTCTCTACCACCAGCATGACTTTATCAATTTCCTCGTCTGCAAAATGAGACAATGCCTCTTAGAACGGTGGTGGGTTAAATGAATGAATATATGTAAAACCCTTGGGGAACGCTACTCAATACTCTGTCATGGCCTATGTGGGAAAATAATCTAAAAAAGAGTGGATATGTGTACACCTGAAACTAACACAACATTGTAAATCAACTATACTTCAATAAAAATTTAAAATAAATTAAAAAAAAATAAAAACCACAGGGAGTTATGCTGCATTGAAAAAAAAAAAGTGCTTGGTGTATGTGGCAGGCCCTACTTTAGTGTTATTCTTATTTATTATCTCTCTGAACCTCAGTTTCCGCTTGTGAGAAATGGGGATAACAGAACAAACTTTGCAGAGCTGTTTTGAGGATTACATGAAAATTCAATACTTACTCCATAAATGGTATTGCTATTGCTGTTGCTGTGTTATTTTGTGGTTGTTTTTCTCCATGCAAATTAGTTTTTGCGTCGAACGGTGGTATCATATAGTCTCATGCTAACTGAAAGTGAAGTGAGCTGGATCTTTCCCTAGTTATAGGATGACAGTTTATGACACAAGTCTGGAATTTAGCCCTAATTCAACCTAGGGTTGCCCAAGCAGTAGAAGATACTATTCTCGGACAAAGTAAGTAAATCATTGAAACTGAGTTACGTTGAAAAGTTCCTTCATACAGGTAATAAAACAGAGCTATAAAATTCAACGTCAGAGACACACTCAGATTATTCTGTTTTAAGATCTCAGGAATAATAAAGGTATTCCACAGAACAGCTCTTCCACATATACTTTTACCATGCTACCGCTAATATTCATTCCTGATAGTCCGTCAAAGTTAAACCTTCAGATAAGACTATAAGACATTCTCCAGGTTGGACAAAAAAGGACAATTGGCAAATTTGCTGATGATTTTTCTACAAGAGACCAGCACCGATATTAACTGTGATGAAACAAGATATATCCTGGGGGTAAAAAATAAGGAAGTAAGAATAGGGGGAGGCAAGTGAGACACCTTGAGTGCAGAAACCTGAGTAATCAAGATAAATAATACTGGTAGTGCAACGTCTTGTTCTGTTCTTTTAAATCAAAATTAATGTAAAAAAATCCATGACAAGCAAAATATCAAAATTTTAAATAAAATCAGTGACTATGTATTCTGTGGCTTCTGTAGCATATTGCCTCAAATTTAGTTGCTTAAAACAATACAAATTTAGGGATTCCCTGGTGGCGCAGTGGTTGAGAGTCCGCCTGCCGATGCAGGGGACGCGGGTTTGTGCCCCGGTCCAGGAAGATCCCACATGCCGCGGAGCGGCTGGGCCCGTGAGCCATGGCCGCTGGGCCTGCGCGTCCAGAGCCTGTACTCCACAACGGGAGAGGCCACAACAGTGAGAGGCCCGCGTACCGCAAAAAAATAAAAAATTTAAAAAAAACAATACAAATTCATTACCTTATCTTACAGGTCTGTAGACCAGAAGTCTGACACGGGCTAAAAAAAAAGATGTCAGCAGGCCCAGGTTCCTTCTCAAGGCTCTAGCGGAGAAGCCAATTCCTTGCCTTTTCCAGCTCCTCGAGGCTGCCCTAATTCCTTCGAGCAAGATCTCCTTCATCCACCTTCAAAGCCAGCCGGGTTGAGTCCTTCTCACAAGGCATCATCACCCTGACTGGCCTCCCTCTTCCACTTTTAGGACACTTGTGATTACACTGGCCCCACCAAATCCAATCCAATCAATCCAACACAATCTCCCCATATCAAGGCCCTTTACTTAATCATACCTACAAAGTCCCTTTTGCCACTTAAAGTAATATATTCACAGGTTCCACTGATTGGGTCTTGGTCATCCTTGGGGGCCATTATTCTGCTTACCACAGAGAACGTCCAACCCTGCAGGTGCACGGCCTGGCCTCATTCTCCACACCCTAATCTCAGCCCTGCTGCGTTGTTTTTTGTTTTTTTTTTGAATCTGGGTCAAAAATTTTATTTAACTCATTAATTAACAAGGAAACCACTAAGATGTTCTAATTATTTACAGGAGAATGCAAAGAGTAGACACAAATATAGGTCACCAGGGATCTGAATTAACTTAGAAATAGATGCAAAACTGGCACAAAAAAACCTGGAGAGAAATAATGTTTCATTACATTGGATATAATTTGCATATCTATGGACGAGTCATTTACATTGCTATCAGTTTTCTACAACTTCCAGAATTGTAAAATAGCTGAGATAATGAAAGATTGCCTGCTGCATTGTTAATTGACAAACTGTGGTTATTTTAAACCTAAGTTTTCTGGATTGGTAGAACTCTATTCATGATACCCTTATAAACTCTTAGAGGTGTCACTAAACAAAGATACTCTAACAGTGGCCCAGAAGCATACAAGTAATCAAAAAATTGCAAAACAAGCACAATAAATAATTTGTTTATAGGCAAAGGCAGAAGTGGTTCAGTATTTGAAAGTTGTTGAAAAGTTAAAACTCACCTCTAAAGCATTAATGATTTTATTCTCTATGTAGTAAATAATATACTCTGTTATTCTAAAATTTTTACTCTATTACTGTTACTTTTGACTTATTTAAGTACTGCAAATGTTTCATTTGAAAGTGATGATTATTTTCTCTCAATTTTTTTAAACATCTTTATTGGGTATAATTGCTTTACAATGGTGTGTTAGTTTCTGCTTTGTAACGAAGTGAATCCATACCTTCCTTCTGCAGGGCCCTGGGTGCTCTAGGATTGCTTTCTTCTCACATCAAGTGGAGCTGGGTATTCCTGGCAACTCTGAGCATATAAGTGCCTTCTCTAGACCTTACGTTGGATTTCTCCACCTTGATCTTCCCCCACGTTTGTGACTTCCAGAGCACAGGGACTATTTGTCATTTGACACAAAATATATGTAAGAGTTTTCTGCAAATGGTTTAGCATTGAATTTTTAAAATATCCCAAAGAATTAAGTACTGCCTTCTTATTTATTTATTTAATTTTTATTGGCGTATAGTTTGCTTTACAATATTGTGTTAGCAACGTGAATCAGCAATACATATATATATATCCCCTCATTTTTGGATTTCCTTCCCATTTAGGTCACAACAGAGCACTGAGTAGAGTTCCCTGTGCTATACAGTACGTTCTCATTAGTTATCTATTTTATACATAGTATCAATAGTGTATATATGTCAATCCCAATCTCCCAATTCATCCCACCCACCCCCTTTTCCCCTTGGTATCCATATGCTTGTTCTCTACATCTGTGTCTCTATTTCTGCTTTGTAAATAAGATAGTCTATACCAATTTTTTCAGATTCCACACATATGCGTTAATATATGATATTTGTTTTTCTCTTTCTGACTTACTTCACTCTGTATGACAGTCTCTAGGTCCATCAACGTCTCTACAAATGACCCAATTTTGTTCCTTTTGTCCCAGAGAGGTGGAGTAGCTTTCTCAAAGTCACACAAGATATGAGCCCAGCTCCATCATGCTCTAAAGCCCCTGCCCTTTCTACCTACCCCCCGCGCCAATTCATCACTACTGGGGGCATTATTGTGGATATCCAAATACAAGCTTAAATCAGGAGATAATCCCCATAGGGTCCAAACCATTTAGCCTTCCTTGGGAGTCTGAAGGGGAACATAAAGGCACACACATCAAGTGAGACCCTTTTCACACACACACAAAAAGTCTGCTGACAAAAGTAACCATTAAAACTTTGTTAGAAAATTGAGCAGTCCAATTCCTGGAGATGTATTAACTACCCTAATTCTGATCAAAGGAAAGAAATGTGCTTGCAATTAACATGTTCAGGGAAGCAGAGAGAAAGACAGCTGCTTCATTAACAGTATCCTTGCCAGTAGCACCAATTAAATTAAGATGGTCTCTTTTCCCCCAAAAGATTTGGTTCCAAACACATTACACAAATTATACTCAGAAAATTTACTGCCAGGAGACCATTTATATTCATGAATCCTAGAACTTTCTTTTGCAATATTTTTCTAAAAAGGAAATTCCCATGGTTGCCCTAAATTATTGGACATTTTTATTTGTACATAAAAGAAGTAAATTCCTCCTCTTCGTGCCTTTAGCCAAGGCAGCCAGTGCCAGCACTGGATCAGCAGGTGCGGCTCCCAGCATCCTCTTGGAGCTGGCTGCAGCATCAAGAGAAAAGCCGGCAGTAATCACTTCGAGGGCAGGACATCATGGGCTCGTCCTGCAGAGAACTCGCCAGCGGCTTAAAACTGCCTGTGGAAGTCAGTGAGAGATGCAGGGCCATGGGCCTCTTGGTCAAATCAGAGTTCACTCAAGGGTACACGTTGCTTCACAGAGCAAGTGTGGTTCTAAAGAAACAGTCTTCAGACATTTCCCCCTGTAGCTGATCCTCTTTTCTCCCAAGTACCAACATTCCTCCTCTAAGTTCTGCCTTCCAGCTTAGATCCTGACAACAAACTGGTCAAATGCCATCATGGCAAAACGCCATCTCATAAAGACCAAGAAAAACAAAATAAAACCTAACAATGTTTGTTTTAAAGGACTTCAGAGTGAAGATGTTAACAAATTATAACATCCCATTTACCATCAGAGACCTTGCTTAAATACGTTTTCCTCAATAAATAAACACATTAAAAATCCAGCCTTTCTGAGAAATATTCCTTTTCAAATAGTAATCAGGAGACATAAATATTAAGTTTTATTCAACTGATCCCATGTTTTTAAAATTTAGTTAATCATCAGAATCATTTCGAAAGCTTCTAAAAGTGTAGATTCTTGGGCCTCCCTCTAAATCTAATGAATCAGAATTACTCAAGGAAGTGCCTGAGAATCTGAATTTTTTACCAGAATGATGATAATTTGACAAGTTTAGGCAACACTGAACTAGGCAGATCTTTTTTGTTTCTATTATACGAATAGCTTTGCATTGAACCGTGTAGCTAATATAAAGATGAAAGGACACAGAGCTCATATTTCGGAAGGATTTGAAATTTAGTCGGAGAAATCAGACAAGACAATAATTACAGGCAGACTGCATTTTATTGCGCTTCACAGATACTACGTTTTTACATTTGTTCTTTGTGTCTCTGTGTCACATTTTGATAATTCTCACAGTATTTTAAACTTTTTCATATTTGTTATGGTGACCTGTGATCGGTGATTTTTGATGTTACTGCCATGCCTCGCTGAAGTCTCAAATGATGGTTAGCATTTTTTATCAGTAAAGTTTCTTTTTTTGGCTGTGCCACATGGCATGCGGGATCTTAGTTCCCTGATCCAGGGAAGTCCAGAGACAGTACTTTTTAATTAAGGTAAAGACATTGGTTTTTTTAGACATAGTGCTATTGTACACTTAATAGACTACAGTATAGGGTAAACATAACTTTTATAAGCACCAGGAAACCAGAAAATTCATGTGACTCACTTAATTGTGATATTTGGCTTATTGTGATGGTCTGGAACTGAACCCACTCCGAGGTATGTCTGTATACAATAAGGCGTAAGATAAGAAGTGGTAGAAGAGTGTGTTCCACCACAAGAGACCTAGGAGGTTAAAGGGGAATAGGAAGGAAAAGCTTTAAAGAATGTATTTCACTTGAGATGAACTTTATGAAAGTATCATCTTGATGAGAATCAGAAAATGCAAAGCTACAGAGACATAAAACTCACTATATAATGAGAAAGAATGAGTGACAGTGTTTGGCTACAGCACTGGGAGTAGCCAGCACAAAGGCTGGACATTTAAACCAGTGCTCACCTGAGAGGCCACTGCATGTTTGGCAGTATTGTGTATATTCAATTTTATAAGAGATTAGATCAATGAACTAAAACACAGAGTCCCCTGGTGATGATATGCTCCAAACAGCACTGCAGCCAGAGCCCTCAGAGAAAAAGACGGGGCTTTGACACTTAGTGAAATGGACTGTGAGGTCTGAGCCTGAAATATATGAGATATCAGGTCTTAAAATCAACCCAAATATCCCTCATTTAATTCTATCTACCTACCTACCTGTCTATTTCTACTATGTCATTTCTGCACGGATGACAGGATTGCATGCAATTTTTTTTTTGAACATTCAGAAAGCTCAAAATACCAAACTCTTTGGGGATTTGCTGTTTTTGACAACATAAACTCAGTCTAAATTAAGACCTATAGAGGTGAGTTCTACCCACCAATAGACACATCTAAATCCACAGAGGTCAAACAAATAGATTTTGCTATCCTACTGCCAATAGCGAACATGCTCAAATGGTAACAAAGTGATATTTTCCAGGCATATCTGCCGCAGAGAAAAATGACTGATCTCTTTGCATGCTATATTTATGTAAATATTAATCAACAGCTTTTGATAAAGAAAAATACAGCATATGCTTAGGCAAACATGCACATATGTTTTCGAAAAATATTTTAAATACAAGCAGCTTTGCAGAAATTCTCAAGAATTATTCCAAACGTTAGCAATTATATTCTCAAAGGAAAGATTGGTCTCTATAAATGAAATAAATGCAGGGATCTTTTTTTTATTTAAGTACTCGTGATTGTGCAACACAGATGTCGAGATATGTTTATTCTAAGAGTTGGGAAAATAAGCACAAGGCTAGGGACACAGACCTAAAAGAAATCAAGAGCTAAGCAGAAAAAAAGAGACTGGAAAAAACCTGTATATTATTTTCTCTTCTCCTTTCTATTCCCTTTCAGTGTGAGTTTATCGAAGCATTGCTTTCATGAGAGTTTAATGCTTGGACAGCTCTGTACTGAAAAATAGGGAAGAGACAGGGGATAATAATTACTATTTTTTAAGCATCTAGTTTGTGCTAGAACATCTGCTAGACTCTTTACATGTGTTATCCTGCAAAGTAGGCAGCTCTTATTACCCACAGAAAGATTAAAGAAATTATCCAAGGTTACAGAACCAGTAATAATAGTGCCTAATTCATTGGGCTATTATGAGGATTAAAAAGGATTAGAACATGAAAAGTATTTAAAACAGTGCCTGGCATGCAGTAAGTAAATATAAGTCACCATTATTATGTAATTAGAAGACCAGTATCTATATATACTATATACATAACTGAAATATATATAACGATATTATATAAATAATATAAAAATATTTCTATAAAATATAACTAACTTAAAATGCTCTCCATTCCTGTATTCTTGTCACATTTTTAGTGTTATTGATTCATGGAAGCACCACTTCTCAGTTATTTTATATTGAGAATCACTGCTATAATCTAAAATTGAGTTAAAGGATATTAAAGCACAAATATATGGAAGGAAGGCCTCCCTGTGATTTATTAGCAGAGTGAATAAACAGATCATATAATACCATTTACAATTTCCACCTGCTTTATTTGCTTAACTGTGCAGTGTGTGCCCAATCACAGAGACAGATTTGTAAGAGGTATGTCTGTCTATGCAAGTTTAAATGTGTCACAGCCAAGGCAAGGCCTCTCGGGCTTCTTCCCTATGAGGACAGAGAACAGATTTCAGAAAGCCTCGGCCAAATTTTCTTACTAAATTCTTTTGTTTCAAAAAATATATAGCTGTCTTTTTTAAAAAGTTGTCTAGAGATTATCATGCTAAGTGAAGGAAGCCAGACAGAGAAAGACAATTATCATATGATACCACTTACATGTGGAATATAAAAAAAATGATACAAATGAACTTATTTACAAAACAGAAACAGACTCACAGACATAGAAAACAAACTTACGGTTACCAAAGGAAAAGGGCTTGGGGAGGATAAATTAGAGGTTTGGGATTAACAGATACACACTACTATATATAAAATAGATAACCAGCAAGGACCTACTGTATGGCGCAGGGAACTATACTCAACATCTTGTAATAACCAATAAAAGAAAAGAATCTGAAAAAGAATAGATAAATTATATGTATAACTGAATCACTCTGCTGTACCCCTGAAGCTAACACAACATTGTAAATCAACTATACTTCAATCAAGAAAGAAAGGAAAAGAAGTTGTCTATGTTAACATGTAACAGATCTATTATTGTTATTTATAAATAAATGTAAATACATATTCAAATTTTTTGTTTTAATTTCTAATATTTAACATATAATATTAGTAGATATAACCCACAAAAAAGCAAGGGACCTCTGGGGAATTTCAATAACTTTTAAGACTGTAAAAGGGGGGACTTCCCTAGTGGTCCAGTGGTTAAGACTCCACACTCCCAATGCAGGGGTCCTGGGTTCGATCCCTGGTCGGGAAACTAGGATCCTACATGCTGCACAGCGCGGCCAAAAAAAAAAAAATAGAGACTGTAAAAGGTTCTGAAACAAAAAGTTTGAGAACCCCTGCTACAGGTGCTATTGCTGCAATTCTCATGGAAAAACTGAGGCTTGGCTTCACCCAGCCTCAGCAGCATCATAACTGATCGGACTGGAGTATGAATGTAGACGTGTGTGCACGTTTTGCATGTCCCATGCATGCCTGGTGTGGACAAGTGTGAAGCAAATGTGGAAATTAATCAGAGAGTCCTAGTATATAGTGTATTTTATTTCACGTCCTCACCTGATAGCCTTAAGAGGTAAGTGCTATTATTATCTGCATGTGAAGAAATTAAGATATAAAGAGAAAAGGGGCATTCAATAATAAACGTATAAACATTGAGGCAGAAATAATAGGCAGAAAGCCCATTTTCATCTAGAAGGGGACTCTCCCATCTGAGATAAAAAGAAAAAATTAAGGAAAGGCAGAATGGGTGAAACAGAGCAAGTCTCAGAGGAAACAAACCATCAAACAATAACCACCCCCTTGTTAGATCTTGAGAAATTGTTCCTCTCCATTCATACATAGAGATATTAATACTTAATCTACCTTCCTCCAAGTTTGTAAGGATCAAAACAAATGCAAATGCTTATGGAAATTCTCTTCAAGATTTAAAGTCCAGAAGTAATAAATAAGGTTATATTGTGTATGTTCAGAAAGCACTGTAATTGTGCTCTTATGAGTATTTTAAGATTACTCAGTTTAGTGGGACTTTCTACTTATTAGTTTGATAATTTCTTAATGTTAAGCACAGTATTTTTGAGTGTTGTTTATGTTTTTCTACCTTTGAAATCATGATATGTGTTAAGCTAAGAGTTGCCAACGTGTTTGAATAGCGTTGCTAATTACTGGCATTTTCATGAATACTACAACCATATGCTCTGTAAATGACTAGGAAAAAACCTCAATCACAGAGCTTTTCAGAAAGCCAGGATCCCTCTTGTGGGCTATCATGAGAGGAAGGCCAGAAAAATAAATGCTTTCCAAATTTCCCTTGTAGATTGTTGACTTGAGGGTTATTTTACGAAATAGAATTGGCCATTGTTTACTTTTCTTCGTGTGTGTGTGTGTGTGTGTGTGTGTGTGTGTGTGTGTGTGTTTGTCAAGTCAAGCACCAGCAATCTGTTTGCAAATGGAATATTACCAAGCTACCCTCAAAAGCTTTGACCAAGCACATTCATCTCACTGTGTCTGGCAGCACCCACAGCAAGGGTGTCTATGTTTACCAATCTTGGCAATGAGCTGTCACCGGAGCTTGTCTGAGACCTGCTCGGGAGGACTCACGCAACTCTCAAGGCTGATACTACTTTGGTTTTGCTTAGAAAGTCAAGAAATGTGAAGCTTCTTGCATTTCTAACACTAGCTGTACAATCAAAGGCAAATAGCTCCAATCTCTGTTCCTCTATAACATGTGGTTAATAATAAAGTTTATTAAAGAAAATGCAATCTGCAATCTTTATTTCTGCCCCCCCCCCAAAAAAGCATTTTGAAGTTCTGAAGGTGAGCGCTATGGGAATGTTACACATTAAAATCATTATGTAATGTCTATCTCATCTCCACAAATGGATGTGCTCGAGAAATAAGAGGCCAACTCTGAAACCAGCCTTGTTCTGTCTTTGACATTCAATAACATCAAGAAGACAAAACTGGAAACAACTAGAAAAACCATATAAAGCAATCCATAGAAAGGACGAGATTTATGATACAGACCAAGCACTATAGGAGTTTGGAGAAAGGTAATTAGGCTAGAGTGACCTGAATTGTAATATAAAAAGAAGAAAAAAAACAGTTCTGAAACCTAACAATGTTGCAGTAATGTAAAATATTTTGCTTAATTCTTTCTTTCCAATATCATGTTCTACAAATACGTGTGTGCAAAAAGAAAGAGAATGCCTTTGCCTTCCATCCGACATTCTCTTCTGAAGTCAAGTTTATGCTCAGTGCCAAAGAGAGAAGTACAGCTGACCCTTGACAACGTAGAGAGTTAATCCGAGTATAACTCATAGTTGGCCCTCTGTATCCTCACATCCAACCAACCATTCAACCAACGGACCATGTAGTACGATAATATTTACTATTGAAAAATATCCCCGTATAAGTGGACCCGTGCAGTGCAAACCCACGTTATTCAAGGGTCAACTGTATCATCCTATTCACAGATACTTGAGTACTGAATAAACACATCATACCAAAATTTTATTCCTGAGAAAATATCTCCAAGTCTCCAAATATCTCCAAGTCTCTGTGAGCCACTATCACTGGAAACAGAAGAATCAAAAGTACAGAATTTTCTTCCCCTACAACAAACGCTTGTAGCTTCTTCCCTCTGAAAGTTTTCACAAACATGAACCCTATGGTAAAATCTGAGACTTTGAACTTATTATTAGTCTCGTGTGAATTTATGCAAGAGATACACTTCCCTAAATGAAAGCACAGAAATGACTCCATGAACTAAACACAAACAATTGCACACAAGAGATAACTATTTTTAGAGAAAATGATAAAAATGAACATAAAAAAGAAAAAAACACAGGAGGCTGTTCATCAGAAGATTGAAGGTAAAAATATTTCAAAGCAATATCTGACATGGAAGACTTGATTGAACAATTCTGGGCACAGTTCCTTCAAAATGTAATTCACAATAATATCTTAAAATGTATATAAATAAAAACTACTTAATAAAAACCTAATAAACATTTGACTTTCTCTAAGTGGATGAGTAAATTGTACAATTTCTACCCAACTTCTGCTACTTCATTTTAGAATTCGTGCAAGAAAAGCAAATGCGTATGTAGTTCTTGGACCTAGCAATGTGTGGACCTTGGATTTCTGTAGGCCTTAGTGATGTCAGCCTTGGATGGCATTCTCCCTGTTACATGACCACTGCAGGTCCTAAATAGTATATCTAAGATCTTTAAACATGTGCTGTAGAAAACATTAAAGAATAGGTCTTGTAAGCATTACATGGTCTTTATACAATACGTTTACACAAAGGTATACTATAACAGTTAGATGGACATGAACACATTCATGAAGAGCGTTTATGCAGGTTTACTCTAGTCTTACTATAGAGCGTGAGGTTTTACATGGAGGCAGAGACCCTTAAAACAGTGATGTGCCCTGCTGATTAGTTGACTCATTCACTCATCCAAGAAGCAATTATGAACGGCTTACTCTATGCCAGGCACTGCATTAATCATATGAATAAGACATGAGTAAATAAGATTTGATCCCTTTTTCAACTCACAGTATAGTGGGGCTGACAAGCAACGTTAAAAGAGTGAAAGCATACTAGATTCATGTTCAAAACACTGTACGGTGACAGAGGAAGCAGTAGCCAACTAGGCCCACAATGGTGCAGAGCCTTGCAAAAACAGAAGAAAAAAAACAACTTATTTCACAACACTCTGGGGACAGATAATGCAAGCAAGTGAAGCAGCCCATGCAAATACATGGAGACATAAAAGAAAATGTGGGCTTTTCAGTGCTACATGTGGTTTAGAAGGCCTGGTGCACAGAGCATGTGTAGGCAAGTGGCGGGAAGAGAGGTTGGGAAGGGAAGCAGAGCCAGATCATGTATGTTATGTTAAAGGAATCCAGATTGCTCCTTGAAGGCATTGGGAGTGACCTAACCAGACCTGTGGTTTAGAAAGAGAACTTGTGGAAGCACCAAGAACAATTTAGCTGAGCTAAGAGATCACTGCAATTTGGTATTATATATGCCACTTTCCTGATGGGAAAACAAGCAAGAATGTTCTGAAGCTGACTTTAGTTAACAACTGGGACAGATGCTGCTAGTTGCCTGCATACTATCTCTATTCCTTTTCATCACTACCTACAGAATTACAATTTTCTTTGGAGTGGCAATGTGCCAAATTAGAAATGCTCATCTCCCTCAAAACCTCATTTGATGCTAAAGCCAAAGGACCACAGTTATGTCCAAAAAGATGTAAGGGGAAATCCTACTACTGGGAGGAGTTTCTGTAAAACCTGTTGTTTTCCCGATTAAAAAGTGATATACAGTGAACACCTGCCTTTCTGTTCAACCTTGCTCCTTCTTTCTGCCTGAAACATGAATGTGATACCTAGAGATGGAGTCATCGTGTTGTGAACTTCAGGATAAAGCCACACACAAAGGATGGGCTTTTCAGCATGTGAAGAAAAGAAAGAAGCTGGTTCCTTAATGATTCTGAATCCATATACAAGCCCCTGTGTCTCTGTTCTTTGAAGTAAAAGCCTTTTGCTCTAGTCTTCCAGGGCTCCCCTGAATCTCAAAAGGCTGTCTCAAGAGTTAATGATTAGGAAATGTGAACATGTAGAAACAAAGAATACATGTTGGGCTGGGAAACTGATAACAATTTAGACTCTAAATCCAACACATGGCAGAATCACCGAATTCCCAGTTCCCCGAAAGACACAGAAAAAGGTCTGACACACATTCCTAAGTTGTTTTTACAGGAAACAGACCCCCACTAGATGAAAACTGCTGACTGCAAGCATTTAGGCCCCAGACCGATTGAAACCAGAAGGTTGACGATGCTCAAAACTTCACCTCAGGCTTCCCCAGTGGTGCCGTGGTTAAGCATCCACCTGCCAATGCAGGGGACACAGATTCGAGTCCTGGTCCGGGGAAGATCCCACATGCCGTGGAGCAACTAAGCCTGTACGCACAACTACTGAGCCTGCATTCTAGAGCCAATGAACCACAATTACTGAGCCTGAATGCCACAACTACTGAAGCCCATGCACCCTAGAGCCCATGCTCCACGACAAGATAAGCCACCGCAACGAGAAGCCCATGCACTGCAATGAAGAGTAGCGCCCACTCGCCGCAACTAGAGAAAGCCCACATGCAGCAACGAAGACCCAACACGGCCAAAAGTACATTAAAACAAAGCAAAACAAAACTTCACCTTGATGCCAACCAATCCAAGAACTGAGCACAAGTTGATGGGGCACTCTGCGGCCTCCCTCACATTGTGTTTGAAACCCCTTCCTTAAAGCCATCAGGGAATTCAAATCTTTTGAGCATGAGCTGCCTGTTCTCCTTGCTTGGTGCCCTGCAATAAACACTGTACTTTTCTTCACCAGAAACCAGTGTCAGTAGATCGGCTTTGCTGCACGCAGGAGAGTGGATCCAAGTTTGGCTCAAGAGTGCAGTTACTTCAAGCCATTGTACCATCCCTAACTGCCCATCTCCAGATTTATTTTGATATGTAAAAGCAAATTTCTACTTGGTAAGGACCTATAGTCAGATTTCAACTACGTATAGCGACAAGTAACACTGACTCAGCAACAAAGGAAAATTTATGGACCAAAAAACAAAAAAAATCTAAAAACACAAAAAAACGAAACAGTAAACAAGCAGAGAAGAGAATCTTGCTCAAGACAGAGAATGAACCAGAAAAGACCCACTAAGCCTTTTACTGTGGTGTATAGTCCCAAAAGCCTCAATCTTTGTCTTTATCAATCTCATCTTTTCTTGATTTTTTAAAAGTTTAAACCCATGATGTAATTCCTCCTATTCTACCTCACCATTTTTTGTTTTTAAAGATTGCCTAGGCTTGACATAGGATTAAGAGTAAACTAGGCCTCAAACTTAAGGATGAATTCTGTCATTACCTGAAAGCACAAGCAAATAAGTATTTAGAGGGCCCCCATGTCATCCTGATCCATCATTTTTCTCTCATACTGCTAGCTAAAAAATACCTATTAAAGGAAGTATTATTAAAATATCTTATTGAGGCAAACTAGTTTTGGTGAAAGGAACAATCAGAGCCATAGTCACTAGTTTTTTGTTTGGTTGGTTGGTTGTTTTTTCCATGAAAGCAAGAGATGAATGAACATCGGCATTATCCTAGATTTAAAGAGAAAAACTCCCATCAATACACATTTTTTAAACTGTGCCAGATCTACCAAGTGAGGCTTTGGAACCCCTATACAAGGGGTAGGTCACATCTTCTCCTCCAGTCAACGTGTGCAGTTCCCATTGGCATTTCTGGGCTTCTAGCCATAAAGGGAGACTAGCATGTGGGTCTCAGCTATTCAGTTTCCCTGCACATCACAGGAACTGTTCTCATTATATGTGGGCTAATGCTGACACACTGTGTTGTTCCAACTAAGTAATTCCAAACATTCCCATCTGAAGCCAACCTACATTACCCCTCTGGCTGCCAGATGTTCTTGTGAGGAACTGTCTCCTCTGCCGTGTCATGAACCTTGATTAAAGCAGATGAAGGGCACTATATTTACTTCATCACCCTTATGTGGAACAATGTCCTGGCTATTGATTACAACCAGTCTGCAGTTGGAAAGAACAACCATTACTATATGAAAAGTTCTAAAAGCTCAACTGAGAAAACATGTAATACAACTTAACTGATTGATTTTAACTAACGACTGGTCAGCCTGACCTAAATGGACAAATCCTTTGTGACATTACTTACTTTTATTACGGTCCAAGAGTCAGTCATATCACTTCTGAGAAGCTGGTTTTCTGTTGGATGTGGATGATAAATAATGAAAGAGTCACCTCCATACAACACTGCAAAAAAAGAAAAGAAATGTTATGCATAACATACTTTACCTCTACCCAGCTGCATGCTGGTTTGATTGACCCCAGATGCTAGCAAAAGGCAAGGCAAAAAGCAAAACCACAGAGCATGTTTAAACATCTTTTTATTTATACCTGCATAATGAACTCAATGGTCAGGATAAACATTTAAAAATAAGATTTACTATGAATATCATTAGTCAAGCTCTATCATAGCTCAAACTTTATGATGATTAAATACGAAAAGCCTTATATTGAATCAGAATGGTAGAGTTTTCACAAATGGTATTAAAGGAGAGAATGGGGAAAGATAAAAAAGAATGATAATTTTTTTACACCAAAAGCTGTGCTATCTATAACCTTCCAAACCTGGAACCTTCAGAAATTAGAGAAGCTAACATTAGTGCAGACTTAAAAATACAGGAAAAAATGAGATGTTCTGTGGTAGACACAGGGTTTTTAGTGATACGTACTCTAGATCTGATGGTGAAGACATACAAGTCTGGTGGGGCAGAGACAACGTGTAGCTCTAAAATTCTATGGCTGGCATACCAAAAAGTTTCAACTCAAGTATCAATTCTAATTGACTGGTAGTATTTCTCTGGAACATTATATTGAGCAAACTTCAGAGAGAGAATCCAAGATCAGAAAGAAAAAAATGCTATAACAGACTAGTAATACCTGCCATGGAGAGAAGCAGTAAGAACATGCATCAAACATACCATCCTACCTACGGTATGAGTTTCTGCAATCAACTGTAGTTTAAATATAAAAACTTCAGTTCCTTTTCTCTTACTAAAGCCAAATAAAGTTTTGAGAGAATTTAAATATTCCGGATTTTTTTTTTTTTTTTTACTATCTACTCTGCCACAGTTGCTAGAGCTTTTTCCCCATAGCACCACTTTCCATACTAGCAGATTAGTTTATTACTCTGACAATTATCCATGGTATCTCCCCCAATGTATGACTCTACTTGAGGTAAGAAACAAACAAGTTCATTTATCACTTAACTAGGACAGAAATATCTAGAATTTATCAGAATAAAGTAGAGAATGGGTCCTAAGGGTATGGGTAATCCAAATTGGATAATCGGTTATTTTATTAAATGTTGACTTAAATGCTATTTAACATCACCTATGTTTTCATAGTGAGATAGATGAAAATCAGCCATACTCTAGAACACGTGACTATAACTTATTTTATTTATTTCAATAAATATTTATTGGGCATCTAGTCATTGTCAAGCATTAGTCTAAAAATTACACAAAGGTAAAACAGTTATTGTGGTATACTTTAAAGTGAACACAGTCTGGATATATGTATAACTGGTTCACTTTGCTGTACAGCAGAAACTAACACAACATTGTAAATCAACTATACTCCAATAAAAATTAATTAAAATAACTAAATAACACAGTCTGGTCTCTGTCTTCAAAAACTTACGATTTAGTAAAAGAGATCAATATTCAACTAACTGATTATATAGGACAATTTCATATACACAAAACAATAACATGTACAGTTTGTAGCTAGAGCAGAAATTATTAAATTTGAGAAGACTACTGCTTTTTAAATTAAGGACTTAGTAGGAGTACCCCAAATCCTTCATTGAAATAAACAAAGTCAATGAATCAGGAATGGGTTTACCCTAAACCTGGCTGCTTATGCCACACCGGAGGAGACCCAAAAGGACTGTGAACATACTTCTCGTCAAAGAAAACATGAAAGGAGTTTGGAGTCCACAAGAAGCATTCATCCCTCCATTCTGCCATAATGGTCCTCCTGCTGCTCCAGGCATCTAAACCCAAGGTATGCTCATCAGCTCAACGTTAGAAAGAAGACAGTCATCAGCAAGGTCTTCCAGATGACTATCATGAAAGGAAATGATGGAAATGTCCAAAGTGAGCCAAGAGTATGAATTCAGAGGAAAGACCAGTTTACTAATTCATCAGCAATTTACTGATGCCTACTGCACGCAAGGCAGTTTATAAGGGATAGGGAATACAAAGTTGACAGAATTCCAATTTCTGTCCTCATTTCAAGAATCTCGGGTCTGGAAGGGGAGGAAACAGCTTTTAAGGAAATGAGTAAAATGAATTTGAGCCTTTTCCTAACCACTTTCCCTTCCCTCCCCTTCTCCACAACAAGCCAACTGTACAATATCATGTAGGTTAGCAGGGAGCACACAAAGACTTGTGGCAGGGCATCCAGTCCACAGGTACCTGAGGAAGTGAGAAATAGGAGAAGGGTGGGACCTAAGCAGAAGATAGATCCATCTCAATCAGAAGCAGTGGGTCTGCTGACATCTTAGGAGGCAGGACACAGGGAGTGGATGCCTGGAGGTGGAGGTGGCAGGCCTTGATGGTAAACTGGTTATACTGAACAAAGTAAATTGTTGAGAATAACGAGAGCTGGGTTTCTCACCGGCAAATGTATTGATACTTACATACATAGTAAAGGAGAGAGTCTATAAAGAGTACTACTCTGACATGCTGCCTGGAAATTAGAGGTATCCATATGACCTCATGTATATTTATGTATGTACATATATATTATATATATATTCAAATAGATATAGAAATAGTATAAATATGCTTATATTTTCTAGCTTTCTATGTTGAGAGAGCTGAGAAGTGATGGCATCCCGCTAGTAATGAGAGCCCAGATCTTAGAACCACAACTTCTTGGATAAATAGCTGATTCCAGAATTGGGGCAGGGAAAGTACAAGATAAGGCAGGAACATATTTTGGGGCCAGAAAGTAAGAAAGCGCTCAAAGAATAATGAGTACGTGTCAAAAAGACACAGGAGCCTTGAATAGGGTTCCCACTGGCCACATCTGGGGCAAATTCAAATGTCAAAACTCATAATGATAGTAACAGATGACAAACCAATGAATAAAATAGGAATCCATGAAACTATGCTGATCAAATTCAAAAATAAATGAGAAATTTCTTCTCTATGCTGGAATGTCAACAAATAAATGTAGATTGTAAGGGAAAATCAACATTTAGCAACCATGATATTGAGCTTGATACAAGTACTGGTTGTCAATAGAGGCTTAAAGGTGGTAGATAAAGGTGTGATGACAATAGGATATGGACATAATCTTAGGATATTTTCCCCACAAAGTACTATCATTAGTATTAATATACTCAGGGAGAAATGGTGACTTTACAGTGGAGAAACCTGGCAAGCACCAACATGATCAGGTGAAAAGTAAACATCACCCCTGTGTGCCCCAAGATGTGATGCACTGGTAAGAGCATAGCAACACTTTTATGGTACTACTGGCAAGAAAGCTTCAGTCTGGTCAGGAGGAAACACTGGGGAGACCCAGGCTGAGTGTCATGTGACAGAGAGAACACAGAGCCTCCATGAAGGGTGGGAAAGATGGGGGAAGGAGGAACACCTGTATAATTGGAGGAAACTGAACAGATATAATAATTTAATGTAACATACATTCCTGGATGGGATGCTGGCCCAGAAGAGACACTTTGTTGAACAACTAGAGAAAAGTGAATGGGGTCTGTGGATTTGATGGTAGTATTTTATCAACAATTTCCTGATCCGGAGAGTTTCATAAAGGTTATGTAGGAGTGTGTCCATGTTTGGGGAAATAACACACTGCAGCATTTAGGGGTAAGAGGGCATCAAGTCTGCAATTTGCTTTTAAATAGTTCCAGAAAAGACTAATGGTATTTTTTAAAAAGGGGGTGATGGAACAAATGTGTTAAATGTTAATAGTTGGGGAATCTCTGTGAGGGATACATAGGAGGTCTTTGTAATATACTTCAACTTTTCTATAAGTTTGAAATTATTTCAAAATTATTGAGCTGATTTTTCTTAAAGTTAATGTGCTGAAGACTATTGCAGAGAGGTACAGCAGGAACAAATAGCCCACAAACCCAGGTAATTTTCTTCATCTTTCTCATAATTAACTGAATTTCTAATTCAAGCTCTAGAGACTGCCAAGATTCATATTCCATTCAGTGACTCCCCATATACTCCTTTTCAGGGACCTATATCTAAATTCTGGACTCTGATAAATTCCAGGATATTGGGGAGAAAGGTGTGGGAAGACAGCCTTCATTTTCACCAGCCTTGCAGGTATCCAGAGACAGTGATGACTTTATCTGGTCCCATCTCAGCATCCCATGCAGATCCCTGAAGAAATATTCCTCATTCTCCTTTCACACAGCTCCTTCAGGTTTGCTGCTCTCTCTACCCTAGTGACAACCTGGCATGACATAAGCTCCCCCCAGCCCACCCCCCTCTAAAAAACTCATATACAACTATACCAGGGTAAAGTATGGGGGGGATTCTTGAACTGACTGACCGAGATTAACTTTCTGCCACTTTAAGGAATAGAGCACAAACTAAATATTTAACTGAAATATAGAAAAAAATCTAAAAACTAATTTACCTGCACCTTTGAGTTTGTGATGTGACAACAGAAAGTGGGGGGATGAAGGAGGGGGAGTTCCTGCCTGGCTTTTGAATGTCACAATCTTAAATCCGTAAGAGAACAGAAAGGAAGACTCGCAGCTCATGTGAAACCATTTGACAAAACATCATGAGTAGGGACTTCCCAGGTGGCACAGTGGTTAAGAATCTGCCTGCCGATGCAGGGGACATGGATTTGAGCCCTGGTCCAGGAAGATCCCACATGCCGCGGAGCAGCTAAGCCTGTGCGCCACAACTACTGAGGCCCGTGCACCTAGAGACCGTGCTCCGCAACTAGAGAAGCCACCGCAATGAGAAGCCCACGCAACACAACGAAGAGTAGCCCCCGCTCGCCACAACTAGAGAAAGCCCGCGCACAGCAACGAAGACCCAGCGCAGCCAAAAATAAACAACTAAATTGAAAAAAAGCAAAACAAAACAAAAATAAACATCGTGAGTAACGGTGATACTCCCTCTCCTCATCCCACTCTCCAAGATGGGAAAAGGATTATGTACATGGAGGCGAAGGAAGAGAGTCAGAAGAAGAAGAGCTGGACATTGGTAGGACCCAGAAAGAGAGAGGGGCCCTGGACCCTTTTTTCCTGAGCTAGTCCAGAGAGGGAGCAAAACCCCAGATAAGTTTGTGGGTTCAAAATCAGGTAGATCTTATATCCCATCTTCCCAGGAGAGTCTTATGGAGGTGGAAAAACCCAAAAAAGCAGTGACTGCCTGCATGTCTAGACCAGTGGTTCTCATCCCTGGCGAAATGTTGGCACTACCTGGGGACTGTACCAACACTCAAACTCCTATCCAGGGCATGATTCTCAAACATTAACAGGTATCAAAAGCACTTTCAGAGTTCTTAAAAAAAAAAAAAATCTACCTATCTATCTGGATACCATCCACAAAGTTCATGATTCAGTAGGTCTGGGATATACCAAGAATTTCAGTTTCTAATCAGTCTCTAGGTCAGGCTGAATACTGCTGCTTCTAGACTACACTTTGAGACCCTTGCCCCAGGTATTGGTAGATGTAAAGCTCCTCAGGTGATCTTTACATTCAACCAGGGCTGGTAACTGCAGGTCTAAGCAGATGGAGCCTCAGGCAATCCCCCAGACATTCCTGTTTATTGCATGGGAGAAAAAGAAAGCATTCCCAATTGGGTCTAAAAGTTGCACAGTGGTAGTGGAATGACCCGGATTCCAAAGAAACGAACATTCCCGTGAAAGCCTGTGTCAATGACTGATCAAGAACTTGGTGGAGGACAGACAGCTCAGGAGATGCCTCTGCAACCAGATGACATCAAGGAGCAGAAAGCCCTGTATTCCTTTCATCACCACCCTCCACCCCCCACATACACGCACAACACAGTCACAACCCAGGGAGAAAGTAAGTGGGGCAGTGGGACTTGCTGTTTGGCTGAGAGATTTAAATGTTTATCACCTTAGTGGAACAGGCACTCAAAATAAAAATTACACTGAGGCATAGAAAAATTTTAAAGCTAAACGTTTATGGCCTGATATTTTTTAAGTAGTAATAAGCAAGGTCATTTTTCATGGCTAAAGGGACCAGAAAGGGTGTGAGAAGAGTGGTTAAAGTTTGGAATGCTAGATGAGGTAATGGACATGGGAACTGACCAGAGATTGCTAAAAGGATTATCGACCTGAGTTGCGGGGCCAGCTGAGATTGGAAGCCATAAATTTGTAGTGGCATCAATTCACACAGTTGTGTAACTTTTCAGAACGTGCCGCCAGCCACCTCACAAAAGCAGAAGGAATTGTTTACATTGATCTAAAGTTGAGGGGTTTTGGATCGGTATAGCTAAAGGGCAAATCAATGAAGAAAACTACAGCTCTTGAATGTCAGTTGTTTAACTATTAACTCTCATGGAAAAAGACAAGCAGCCAATTAGGCTTGAAGAAGGTGGAAACTTGCTAGCACAAGGGTGTATGTAATACAATGTATTACCAAAATGGGAAATATATTCAAACTCAGTATTGCTCTGGGGCAAGCATGAAAATCAGTGGGCGGATACAGGAAGTGGGAGCATCAGAGAAACCACAGTTTGAGAACCTAATCAATCAGCTAGAGAGCAAATTATTTAACCACAATCAACTTAAAAATAATAATTTGAGGGCAAATAATGAACTAAGTTTCTTTGGAATAGATATTCCTTTCTGAGACAAGAGAATAGCAACTATCAACACATACATAAAAGTCATCTTTTCCAGCTTTTTAAGGGACTAAAAGACTCATGATTCTTGTATTCTAAAAAAGAAAAATCTAAAAATCAACTAAAAGAGGTTTTTTGAATCATAATCTGAGAATTCAAACACTATCAAGTTACTTAGTATCTTTGACTTAGTACCAGATCAGACATTCCCAGAATTGTTACCTGGTATATGTTTTAGATGCTCTGCAATGGTAGTTTTAGTGGGCAAAACTAAAGGGATAATTGCTTTCATGTTTATCAGCAAGCTTCATTTTCCTTTCCTTGCCATGAAAAATCTAAATTGGCCTTAACCCAAAAGTTCTTTGTGGTGAGTCTGAGAATGCAGCATACGTGTTTGCCAAAATAGTTATATGATAATGTTAAATTCAATGGGGCACTTATCGTACGAGCTTTAAAAAAGAATAAGAAATGGCACAATAGTTTCCCCTAGTCTGCACTGAAAAAAATTCCCTTAAAAGAATCTTCTGATCATATTCTACAATTTATTTTAAATGGGAATTGCAGAAATGAATAAGCAACCACCAAAATGCCTGGAAGCAGTAAATGAAATTCCAGAGAGTGACTGAAAGTGTTGATCCAGATGGTGGTCAGTGTTTGGGAACTCTGCTGTCAGCCTAATTGTGAGTAATGACTGAACTCTGAGAAGTTTGCAGATTTGCATCAGATAAGCATCCACCATGTTGGATTCTTTCAAACTTTGTTTGAATGTGCCTTGGGTCATTACCTTTTTTTCACTTGTTTTAATCTTTGATCTTTTCATTTCTAAGAAGATATTCAAAAATATATATCCAGATATCCAGTGGCTTTTAAAACTAGCTTTAAGTCTGTAATTTATTCTATCATCAAACTTTTTAAACTAAGTATATTGTACATATCACCAAAAAATGTAGCCAACTATTTACTCAACAAACGTTTTTTTGAATTCCTCTTCTCTGATGTCTTCTCCTCTACTGCTTTCTTCTACCTCTCCTTCTCCTTCCCTCATTTCTCAATATCTACCATCAAGGCTGCAACAGTTTCAGAGGTCATACAGTTTAGTGGGAAGGAAAAAAAAACAAACATACATAAATAGAATTATTATAAAATTGTAATAAGAGCTATAAACTCTTACTGGGTACCACGAAAGAGAAAAGTGGCAGTGGAAGGATGGAGAAAATATAAAGGCATGAATTTGCTTCAGAAATGATAGTCATGGAAAGCTTTTGGGGGGAGGTGATTTTGAAGACAAGCTGACTTTGGGAACAATAGTCCAGGCAAATGAACCAAAATGTGCATGAAGCCCTAAGGAGAAAAAGAGCATGGGGTGTTCCCAAAAGGGAGAGATGATTAGTGTAGCTGAAGGCCAGTGAGAGGACAGGAGCCAGAGTTTAAACTGGAGAAGCATTTAGACAATGAGGGGCTTGAGGGACGGGAAGGGGCTTGGATTTGATTCTAAGTGCCCTAGGCAGTCACTGAAGGAGTGAGAGGTGGAGAATAACACCATTAGATCAGATATTTGAAGTTCTTTTTTAAAAAAAATCACTGGCTTTTAGTAGACAACGGATGGGAGGAAGACAAAAGTAGAAGCAAGGAGAACAATTAGAGATCAATGAATCTAGTCTAGACAGGAGATAAGAGTGGCCTGAACTAGGGTGGGAACAATGGAGAGACACCCTGCCCCATTTCAGCCCTGAGTATACCCAATTCTATCTTTATATCAGCAAAACAGCTTTATGTTTTATCCCTCTTTTTTGCTCACAATTCTTTATCTGTATAAAGACATAAAGTGCCTGGTACGATAATTGCACATTGTTTTCATTTGTTCCAGTGACCTTTTTTTCTACTTATCCTGAAACTGTCATCTTCATAAGGAGGGACTTAAAAGAAAGATAAAAGGATAGCCAACATTCAGCTCACCTGAACTGAAAACAGTCAAGTTGTTTTGTATAGTGAGAGAATAACTGTCATTCTAGTTCATGAGAAAATGTATTATATTTATACACTCTTGTCCTGTGGACTAAATATCATGTTATATAATCAGGCAAAATGACTCCAAGTCAACAATATAAACTTGACCCAAATTTAAAAGTTAAACTAAGACTTGAAGTTGGTTCCCAAACAAATTTAAAATTTACTAAGCAAGAGACCTTCAAGAAGGCAGAGGAGTAAAACGTGGAGATCACCTTCTTCCCCACAAATACATCAGAAATACAACTACATATGGAACAACTCTTACAGAACACCTACTGAACGCTGGCAGAAGACCTCAGACTTCCCAAAAGGCAAGAAACTCCCCACGTACCTGGGTAAGGAAAAAAAAAAAAAAACAGAGAGAAAAGAATAGAGACAGGACCTGCACCTCTGGGAGGGAGCTGTGAAGGAGAAAAGGTTTCCACACACTAGGAAGCCCCTTCCCTGGTGGAGACAGGGGGTGGCCGGGGAGTGGTGGGGGTGGGGAGGAAGCTTCGGAGCCACGGAGGAGAGCGCAGCCACAGGGGTGCGGAGGGCAAAGCAGACAGATTCGTGCACAGAGGATTGGTGCCGACCAGCACTCACCAGCCCGAGAGGCTTGTCTGCTCACCCGCCAGGGTGGGCGGGGGCTGGGAGCTGAGGCTTGGGCTTCAGTCGGATCCCAGTGAGAGGACTGGGGTTGGCGGCGTAAACACCACCTGAAGGGGGCTAGTGCACCACGGCTAGCCAGGAGGGAGTCTGGGATAAAGTCTGGACCTGCCTAAGAGGCAAGAGACCATTGTTTCTGGATGCGCGAGGAGAGGGGATTCAGATCACCTCCTGAACGAGCTTCAGAGATGGGCGTGAGCCACGGCTATCGGTGCAGACACCAGAGACGGGCATGAAATGCTAAGGCTGCTACTGCAGCCACCAAGAAGCCTGTGTGCGAGCACAGGTCACTCTCCACACCTCCCCTCCCGGGAGCCTGTGCAGCCCGCCACTGCCAGGGTCCCGTGATCCAGGGACAACTTCCCCGGGAGAACACACGGCCCCTCAGGCTGCTGCAACGTCACACCGGCCTCTGCCGCCGCAGGCTCGCCCCGTACCCGTACCCCTCCCTCCCCCCGTCCTGAGTGAGCCAGAGCCCCCTAATCAGCTGCTCCTTTAACCCCGTCTTGTCCGGGCAGAAACGGACGCCCTCAGGCAACCTACATGCAGAGGCGGGGCCAAATCCAAAGATGAACCTCTAGAGCTGTGCGAACAAAGAAGAGAAAGGGAAATCTCTCCCAGCAGCCTCAGGAGCAGCAGATTAAATCTCCATAATCAACTTGATGTACCTGCATCTGTGGAATACCTGAATAGACAACGAATCATCCCAAAATTGAGGCCGCGGACTTGGGGAGCAACTGTAGACTTGGGGTTTGCTTTCTGCATCTAATGTGTTTCTGGTTTTCTGTTTATCTTAGTTTACTATTTAGAGTTTATTATCATTGGTAGATTTGTTTACCGATTTGGTTGCTCTTTCCTTTTTTTTTTATATGTAGATATATATATATTTTTCCTTTATCTCTTTTTGTGTGTATGTGTATGCTTCTTTGTATGATTTTGTCTGTATAGCTTTGCTTCTACCATTTGTCCTAGGGTTCTGTCTGTCTGTTTTTTCTTTTTTTTTTTTGGACAGTTTTTACACTTGTTATCATTGGTGGATTTGTTTTTTGGTTTGGTTGCTCTCTTCTTTCTTTTTTTCGTGTTACTTTTTAATTTTCCTATTTAAAAATTTTTTTTTTTATTTTAATAACTATTTTATTTTATTTACTGTTTTTTCTTTCATTCTGTCTTCTTTTTCTCCCTTTTCTTCTGAGCTGTGTGGCTGACAGGGTCTTGGGGTTCCGGCCGGGTGTCAAGCCAGTGCCTCTGAGGTAGGAGAGCCAAGTTCAGGACACTGGTCCACCAGAGACCTCCCGGCTCAACGTAATATCAAACGGTGAAAGCTCTCCCAGAGATCTCCATCTCAACACTAAGACCCAGGTACACTCAATGACCAGCAAGCTACAGTGCTGGACACCCTATGACAAACAACTAGCAAGACAGGAACACAACCCCATCCATTAGCAGAGAGGCTGCCTAAAATCATAACAAGGTCAGAGACATCCCAAAATACACCACCGGACGTGGTCCTGGCCACCAGAAAGACAAAATCCAGCCTCATCCACCAGAACACAGGCACTAGTGCCCTCCACCAGCAAGCCTGCACAACCCACTGAACCAACCTTAGCCACTGGGGGCAGACACCAAAAGCAATGGGAACTATGAACCTGCACCCTGCAAAAAGGAGATTCCCAAACACAGTAACTTAAACAAAATGAAAAGACAGAGAAACACACAGCAGGTGAAGGAGCAAGGTAAAAACCCACCAGACCAAACAAATGAAGAGGAAATAGGCAGTCTACCAGAAAAAGAATTCAGAGTAATGATGATCCAAAATCGTGGAAATAGAATGGAGAAAATACAAGAAACGTTTAAAAGGACCTAGAAGAAATTAAGAGCAAACGAACAATGATGAACAACACAATAAATGAAATAAAAAATTCTCTAGAAGGTATCAATAGTAGAAGAACTGAGGCAGAAGAACAGATAAGTGACCTGGAAGATAAAATAGTGGAAATAACTACTGCAGAGCAGAATAAAGACAAAAGAATGAAAAGAATTGAGGACAGTCTCAAAGACCTCTGAGACAACATTAAATGCACCAACATTAGAATTATAGGGGTCCCAGAAGAAGAAGAGAAAAAGAAAGGGACTGAGAAAATGTCTGAAGAGGTTATAATTAAAAATCCCTAATAAGGGAAAGGAAAAAGTTAATCAAGTCCAGGAAGCACAGAGAGTACCATACAGGATAAATCCAAGAAGAAACACACCAAGACACATATTAATCCAACTTTCAAAAATTAAACACAAAGAAAAAATACCAAAAGCAGCAAGGGAAAAACAACGAATAACACACAAGGGAATCCCCATAAGGTTAACAGCTGATTTTCCAGCAAAAACTCTGCAAGCCAGAAAGAGTGGTAGGACATATTTAAAGTAATGAAACGGAAAAACCTACAACAAAGATGACTCTACCCAGCAAGGATCTCATTCAGATTCGACAGAGAAATTAAAACCTTTACAGACAAGCAAAAGCTAAGAGAATGCAGCTCCACCAAACCAGCTTTACAACAAATGCTAAAGGAACTTCTCTAGGCAGGAAAAACGAGAGGAGAAAAGACCTACAATAACAAACCCAAAATAATTAAGAAGATAGTAATAGGAACATACATATCGATAATTACCTTAAAGGTAAATGGATTAAATGCTCCAACCTAAAGACACAAACTGGCTGAATGGATACAAAAATAAGACCTGTATATATGCTGTCTCCAAAAGATGCACTTCAGACCTACAGACACACACAGACTGAAAGTGAGGGGATGGAAAAAGATATCCCATGAAAATGGAAATCATAAGAAAGCTGGAGTAGCAATTCTCATATCAGACAAAATAGACTTTAAAATAAAGACTATTACAAGAGATAAAGAAGGACACTAAATAATGATCAAGGGATCAATCCAAGAAGAAGATGTAACAATTGTAAATATTTACGCACCCAAAATAGGAGCACCTCAATACATAAGGCAAATGCTAACAGCCATAAAAAGGAAAATCAAAAGTAACACAATCATGGTAGGGGACTTTAACACCCCATTTTCACCAACAGACAGATCATCCAAAATGACAATAAATAAGGAAACACAAGCTTTAAATAATACATTAAACAAGGTGCACTTAATGGATATTTATAGGACATTCCATCCAAAAACAACAGAATACACTTTCTTCTTAAATGCTCATGGAATATTCTCCAGGATAGATCACATCTTGGATCACAAGTCAAGACTTGATAAATTTAAGAAAATTGAGATCATATCAACTACATTTTCCAACTACAACACTATGAGATTAGATATCAAATACAGGAAAGAATCTGTAAAAAATACAAACACATGGAGGCTAAACAATACACAACTAAATAACCAAGAGATCACTGAAGAAATCAACGAGGAAATCAAAAAATACCTAGAAACAAATGACAATGAAAACATGATGACCCAAAACCTATGGGATGCAGCAAAAGCAGTTCTAAGAGGGAAGTTTACAGCAATACAGTCCTACCTCAAGAAACATCTCAAATAAACAACCTAGCCTTACACCTAAATCAATTAGAGAAAGAAGAACAAAAAAACCCCAAAGTTAGCAGAAGGAAAGAAATCATAAAGATCACATCAGGTATATATGAAAAGGAAATGAAGGAAACAATAGCAAAGATCAATAAAACTAAAAGCTGGTTCTTTAAAAGGATAACAAAATTGATAAACCATTAGCCAGACTCATGAAGAAAAAAAGGGAGAAGACTCAAATCAATAGAACTAGAAATGAAAGGGGGGAAGTAACAACTGACACTGCAGAAATACAAAGGATCATGAGAGATTACTACAAGCGACTCTATGACAATAAAATGGACAACCTGGAAGAAATGCACAAATTCTTAGAAAAGCACAACCTTCTGAGACTGAACCAGGAAGAAATAGAAAATATAAACAGACTGATCACAAGCACTGAAATTGAGACGGTGATTAATCATCTTCCAACAAACCAAAGCCCAGGACCAGATGACTTCACAGGCAAATTCTATCAAACATTTAGAGAAGAGGTAACACCTATCCTTCTCAAACTCTTCCAAAATACAGCAGAGGGAGGAACACTCCCAAACTCATTCTACGAGGCCACCATCACCCTGATACCAAAACCAGACAAAGATGTCACAAAAAAGAAAACTACAGGCCAATATCACTGATGAACATAGATGCAAAAATTCTCAATAAAATACTAGCAAACAGAATCCAACAGCACATTAAAAGGATCATACACCATGATCAAGTGGGGTTTATCCCAGAAATGCAAGGATTCTTCAATATACACAAATCAATCAGTGTGATAAACCATATTAACAAACTGAAGGAGAAAAGCCATAGGATCATCTCAATAGATTCAGGAAAAGCTTTTGACAAAATTCAACACCTATTTATGATAATAACCCTCCAGAAAGTAGGCACAGAGGGAACTTATCTCAACATAATAAAGGGCATATATGACAAACCCACAGCCAACATCATTCTCAATGGTGAAAAACTGAAACCATTTTCACTAAGATCAGGAACAAGACAAGGTTGTCCACTCTCACCTCTATTATTCAACACAGTTTTGGAAGTTTTAGCCACAGCAATCAGAGAAGAAAAAGAAATAAAAGAATCCAAATCGGAAAAGAAGCAAAGCTGTCACTGTTTGCAGATGACATAATACTATATACAGTAAGCCTAAAGATGCTAACAGAGAACTACTAGAGCAAATCAATGAATGTGGTAAAGTAGCAGGATACAAAATTAATGCACAGAAATCTCTTGCATTCCTGTACACTAATGATGAAAAGTTGCAAAGAGAAATTAAGGAAACACTCCCATTTACCACTGCAACAAAAAGAATAAAACCTAGGAATAAACCTACCTAAGGAGACAAAAGACCTGTATTCAGAAAACTACAAGATACTGATGAAAGAAATTAAAGATGATACAAACAGATGGAGATACATACCATGTTCTTGGGCTGGAAGAATCAACATTGTGAAAATGACTATACTGTCCAAAGCAATCTACAGTTTCAATGCAATACCTACCAGCTATCAATGGCATTTTTCACAAAACTAGAACAAAAAATTTCACAGTTTGTATGGAAACACAAAAGACCCCAAATAGCCAAAGCAATCTTGAGAAAGGAAAACGGAGCTGGAGGAATCAGGCTCCCAGACTTCAGACTATACTACAAAGCTACAGTAATCAAGACAGGATGATACGGGCACAAAAACAGAAATATAGATCAATGGAACAGGATAGAAAGCCCAGAGATAAACCCACGCACATATGGTCACCTTATTTTTGATAAAGGAGGCAAGAATATGCAATGGAGAAAAGACAGCCTCTTACTGAAGAGTGCTGGGAAAACTGGACAGCTACAAGGAAAAGAATGAAACTAGAACACTCCCTAACACCATACACAAAAATAAACTCAAAATGGATTAAAGACCTAAATATAAGGCCAGACACCATCAAACTCTTAGAGGAAAACATAAGCATAACACTCTATGACATAAATCACAGCAAGATTCTTTTTGACCCACTTCCTAGAGTAATGGAAATAAAAATAAACAAATGGGACCTAATGAAACTTAAAAGCTTTTGCACAGCAAAGGAAACCATAAACAAGACGAAAAGACAACCCTCAGAATGAGAGAAAATATTTGCAAATGAAGCAACTGACAAAGGATTAATCTCCAAAATTTACAAGCAGCTCATGAAGCTCAATATCAAAAAAAACAAACAACCCAGTCCAGTCCAGAAATGGGCAGACGGCCTAAATAGACATTTCTCCAAAGACGATATACAGATTGCCAACAAACACATGAAAGAATGCTCAACATCACTCATCATTAGAGAAATGCAAATCAAAACTACAATGAGGTATCACCTCACACCAGTCAGAATGGCCATCATCAGAAAATCTACAAACAATAAATGCTGGGGAGGGTGTGGAGAAAAGGGAACCCTCTAGCCTTGTTGGTGGGAATGTAAATTGATACAGTCACTAAGGAAAACAGTATGGAGGTTCCTTAAAAGTCTAAAAAGAGAACTACCATACAACTTAGCAACCCCACTACTGGGCACATACCCTGAGAAAACCATAATTCAAAAAGAGACATGTACCACAATGTTCATTGCAGATCTATTTACAATAGCCAGGACTTGGAAGTCACCTAAGTGTCCATCAACAGATGAATGGATAAAGAAGATGTGGCACATATATACAACGTAATATTACTCAGTCATAAAATGAAACTAAATTGAGTTATCTGTAGTGAGGTGGATGGACCAAGAGTCTGTCATACAGAGTGAAGTCAGAAAGAGCAAAACAAATACCATATGCTAACACATATATACGGAATCTAAAAAAAAAAAAAAAAAAAGGTTCTGAAGAACCTAGGGGCAGGACAGGAATAAAGATGCAGATGTAGCGAATGGACTTGAGGACACGGGGAGGGGGAAGTGTAAGCTGGGACGAAGTGAGAGAGTGACACGGACTTATATATACTACTAAATGTAAAATCGATAGCTAGTGGGAAGCAGCTGCATAGCACAGGGAGATCAGCTCTGTGCTTTGTGACCACCTAGAGGGGTGGGATAGGGACGGTGGGAGGGAGGGAGATGCAAGAGGGAGGAGATATGGGGATATATGTATATGTATAGCTGATTCGCTTTGTTATGAAGCAGAAACTCACACACCATTGTAAGGCAATTATTCTCCAATAAAGTTAAAAAAATTATTAAGCATTATCCCTCTTCTCTATCAATGAAAGTATCAGTGTTGATATATCCAAGGAGTTTTTCGCATTATGACAGTGTTCATCTATACTTCCCAAGCGGTTAGTTAAGGAAAATTAGCATACCTTGGCATTTATAATTCTTCACTGATTTGATGGTTCTTTGGTGACATGAATTATAAGTGACATTAATGCACACAGTATGACACGGTCTAAAACTTTTCATTTCAGTGTAAAGTCCCTTGTTATTTATTTGTTAGTTTATAAAGGGCTTAGCCTCATGGCTAGAATATTTTCCTTATTAGAAAATGAGTAAAATAGATGCTTTATCCTAAATCATCTCTGCAGACAGGCCCAAATTATTCAATAATTCTTTAATACTCACAGTTGGGCATTCGCTGTCTGCTCTGATTCTTATCACTGGCAAAACCTTCCTAGATAGTTAGCAATTTACAATATGAATGAGTGGATGTGTCAGTAAGAAAGAAAAATACAGGTCAAGTGACAATAGCTGACTCTTTTTTTTTTTTTTTTGCGGTACGCGGGCGTCTCACTGCTGCGGCCTCTCCCGTTGCGGAGCACAGGCTCCGGACGCGCAGGCCCAGCGGCCATGGCTCACGGGCCCAGCCACTCCGCGGCATGTGGGATCTTCCCGGACCGGGGCACGAACCCGTGTCCCCTGCATCGGCAGGCGTACTCTCAACCACTGCGCTACCAGGGAAGCCCCTAGCTAACTTTTTATAAACGGAAGAAACTATTATTTTTCTAAGATGAAATAAAATAATTTTCTTTGGTTTCACTGAGTAGCAGAAGGGAGGAGCTGAAATCAATTCGGGCTAAAGGCCAGTCAATAGCACTCCAGCACTCTACACATGGCTCAAATCCATTTTATGAATCCCCTCTGGGAGTAAATCCCTAATTCCAAATTAGGTCTCCAAATCCCTTTCAGTGCTTCAGCTTCTGCTGGCTGATCTGGGTAGATATTTCCCCCAGACTCCTTCTTCCATCTTTGTTTTCTTTTTCTTTTCATGTGCCATTCTTGTGATGAATATTTGAACATCAGCATGATGCTTATATAACCTTAAGTGCCAAGCTTCTCAGAGGGAGCTGAGGCAGCGAAGCGGAACATATCATGGCCGGGAACGGGGAAGTGCTACCATGATGATTTACCCAGAGGACTCGCCCTACGTGAACGCTGCATAAATTAAATTCCATTCGTCATCCTGGTTGTCTTTGTCAAAGCTATCTCTCTCCCTTTTGTAAACAGCAGCAGGGTTCTGTAGCACTGGAATACTAGGGAAAGCAGACGAGAAAGGGCAATATATGTACCTCCACAGGGCATGCAGAAAATCATTTTCTAGTGACATGAGTGAACAAAGAAAATTGCACTAGAGAGACTTGTTCCACAGCATGAGGAAACATTTTGCAGGAGGGTGGATGAAAGATGTGATGAATGTAAATGGCATTATGAAACAGTGGCTCCTGAAATCGACATAATCATTATATACAGTGTTTCCTCAGATATAATCATGTGACATCGTTCTCTTACCCAGCACTTCCTCCATCTTCCTTAGTTCTCCAAATTTGTTCTGTGTAATACGTGTCCTATGGCTCCTTAACACGTAGTGAATAAGAATAATGCACTCCTGTCATGACATCAGGTACCAACCCATAAAAGGAGTCAGGTGACTAACCACTGGCAACAAACATTAGAATGTCCTTGCTGTTTGCCAGCCAGGAGATACCTCTGGGCAATTGATTTCCTCAGGTTTAGTTTGGGTTTATTTGTGTATCTTCCAACTGAATCACCAGAAACTGTGGGCTCTGGATCTGTAAAAGATTAGCATTCCTGACAGAAAGGCAATCAATAACAGCGAGAAACATCTGCTGCCTTAAAGGCACAATATCTTGTTGTTTATTCAACATTATTTATGCTTCTCCCTTATTTGTGTTATGAATAGAGAGATTCAAGCTGGTAAAAAAAAAAAAAAAAAAGCTCTAGATTAAATACCTAATTAGTGAACCCCAACTTCTAAAAGGGGTTTTAGAACTTACTAATTAAGCTTCATGAAATCATAATCATGGATTAATCCTAATTATAGCAGGTTTTTGTAATTAATTTTCTTACTTTTATCAAAAAATAGAAAATAAGAGCTAAGTCAGAGTATATTTTATATTGATACTTCAATATATCAATCTTTTATAATGAAACTAAAGTATTTAAATTATAGAAGACATATTTAATTCCCAATGTAGAATAACCATAATTCAGCACCAGTGCTAAGAAGTGCTTTCTCATTGCAAAAAGAAATAGCATTGACAGGGGAATTCTTGTATTATGAGCACCTGCTATAAGCTAGTCTTTGAGCACAACGCACTATTGTCAAGCAGTTTGATACCTACAAACTTCTGAGGGTACAGAAAACACCTCAAAACAACATGCCCAATATAAAACATCAGGTCTTCTCCGACCACTTCCTTCCCCTATATGCTGTACCATCCATCCAGGCCCACAAGCCATAAAACTAAGAGGCTTCTCTGTCATTTCCCTCACCCTTACCCCCACATCTTACCAACACCAACCCTGTTCATTTTATCTCCTAAATAAATTTGCAGTGGTTTCACCCCAGGCTACACTACATACATCTCTTCCATAGGTAGTGCAAAACAGTCTCCTAACTGGTTTTCCTGAATTTTCCCTTTCCAGACTACAATCTAGTCTCCACAGTACAGTCATACCAACCTTTTAAAAATTCAAATCTCAAACCATCCTTAAAACCTTTACCCACTGGCATCTGGGGCTCCAAGGCAAGAGGACAGAGACAAACGCTCAGAAGTCAGGCTCCATGATCAAAGGAGCAATAGCAATGCCAACTAAGAATGCGTCTTCAGCAAATCTTCACACACATTCCCCCCATGCTCCAGCCATACCGAGGTATTAACCTTTTCCAGAACCCAGAATGCAGTTTATGATTCTTTGCTTCTAAAGGAACTCTTTACACTTTTTCTTTCGAACTTTGTTCAACCCCTCCTCCCTCTTTTGGCCTTTTCTGGCTCTACCAAGGCTGGGTTACCCGATCCTTAGTGCTAGGACTTTTAGGTCCTTAGGTTAAGACTTTTGTGTTTATGCTATTATCAGCCCTTTGTTTAGATATATGGCTATGGTCACCACTGGACTGTTAGCTGTTCATGAGTAAAAAGTATTCATTCATTTTCTCAACTTTTCAATGAACAGTTTGGAGTGTCTACTACTACATGCCAACACGTAACTCTAGTACATGAAAGGCACACAGTAGACAGTGGTTGTCCTGAGATAAAGAAAAACATTTTTTTCATGGTGTTCTACGTCTTCTTTACAAAAAAAAAAAAAGAGACGAGAACAATCGTGTTTTTAATCATCACTGTTTTTTGTTGTTGTTGTTGTTTTGGGTTTTTTGTTTTTTTTTAATCTTCAGTGTCCAGCACAATGCCTGACACACACTACGTGTCATGTAGATGTTTTCTGAACAGGTGAAATGAATCCCTAGAAAACCCTTCCCATATTTCTGCTAGGGAAACTCCAACTCATGCTTCCTTCTTTGAGGAAGCCCTACTCAGGACCCCCAGACAATTTTGTCAGCCTCTCCTTTATGCTCCCAGAGCAAATGTGCACACCCTTCCAAGAGTACTTAACTGCATTTTAAAATATTTTTGGAGCATCTTTTTTTTTCACTAGAGTATGAGCTCTTGATATCATGTGTCTTTTTGAACCACCATAACGAATAAATGAATGCATGAAGAGCTACAATGAAAAACAATATCTGAAAGTGCACAAGCAAGTCCCAGTAATTTCGAATTGAAAGACAGAAGGTTAGGTTTCTGGAGGAAATGGTATTGGGAGTTGAAAGATGAAGATGAATAAAATGTCAGGGTCATATAAGGGATAGAAATAAGAAAATGCAGTCCAGATAGAGGACAGTATAACGTAGCAGGTATGACTGTACATGTGTAGGAGTGAGTGGCTGGACCGCAGGAGAATGGAGGACTTGGAAATGATGCAGGGGTAGTTCAAGAAAACAGCTTGAAGGCAGGTTATGAAAGGTTAATGCCATGCTGGGAGTTGCCATGGGTGGGATGTGAATGCCATTGAGGAACACAGCGTACTGCAGAACATCAGAATATGATAAGGGCAGAAAGTTGGATTTGGTTCATAGAACATGGGATCTTTTAGGAGACTTTCTGCTGGATACTGGAAGAGAGAATCAAGAATGCAGGATTTTCCCAAAGAGTGGAAATAAAACAGTAGATAATTCTGAGAATTTTAACAATGAAAGAAGATAAAAAGACAAGGACCAGAATTCAAAGTTGATTACAGGAAAGTACACATGAGTAGGTCTGATAAAAAGAGACTAATTAATGGAGGCAATATCAAGAAACAGGTGAAGAGGATTATACAGGTGGAAGGGTGAACCTTTAAAAGGAAGAAGGAGATTTCTCCCTTAGGGATAAAATTGATAACCTTAAAAGAGTCACGTTATGCTTCCTTAGAATCTCTTTATTAGAATGCATGTGGTAAGGGTAAAGTTTAGCATCAAAAAGTATTGAATTGTATTTTATTATCATTTAAATGAATAAAGACTACATTATTTCAAAGGGAAAAGAGCTAGGTGGTATTGTCTGAGAGATGGTCTCTTAATTTTCTTGTAACTCTAAATGTCTTTGTCTATAAGTCTCTTCTAAGCCACTGCTCTTGATGGTTTCCAGTGTCAGAGGTGCTGGGAAGGCTGCTCTTCCTCATATACTGTAATGGATAATGCCAGTAGATGCACTGGGTTTTGTCTCTAAAAATGCCATCCATAGAGTGAAAAATAATTGATTCCTTGCTACTGTGTATTTTTCATTCTCCAAAATTCAATGGCTGGGCAAACTATGTTGGGAAACTATTAAACGAATTTGCCGTATTTTAATTAAAACTTGATTTCAAGTCAATGTATATTTTTATTCCTTTAGGAAATCAGCACAACAATGGTTCCCACACACAGATCATTCCATACTCTTACAGTATTGTCACATGCAAAAACAAAATAATGAAACCCTCATAAAGTTTATTACAAAAATGAAGTTAATTGAATTTCTCTTAACATAGTAACAAAATTAAATTTTTTAAAAAATTCCTAGAAAACTGAATCATAATCATACTTTGCATAATCTGCTGAATAACTGCTGGGTATACTGACATCTTAAACGAAAAAAAAGTTTCAGTAAGTCCTTATACTGCACCAGGATGATCACTGAGTAATTTTTCTTTCCGTTGACTTTCTAAAATAAATTTATCACTGTTATTGACTATAAAAATTGTCTAAAATGATATGTAGTGAATTTTACCAGCATACTAAGCTTAATTTCAATTCTCTCTAGTTGTGGCTTTTCTTCATTTTAAATCATCCAAACTCTAATTTGTTTTTTGCTTATGGCTGTAGATACAGCACAGTGTATTAATGATTCATCCCGTATGTTTGTTAAGGTGAGTTCAATCATTCTTTGGCAGGAGTCTTCTTTTTTAACCTACACCATGCAAGAAAAATTAGGTTGACCTAATTGCTTTTTGGAGCACGGGATCTTCACAGCCATATTTGCAATGTCTCCTTTTAAATGCTGGTGTTCTCCCTACTCTTACCTTCTGATTTTTTTAAGATGTGCTAGAAAAAAGGGGGAAAAGTCTAGTGCTATGTAGGGTGCTGGCCTTGCTAGGTTTTAATACTATGGTGCTAAGCTTATCTTCCATCTTGATTGATTAGAGCTTGATGGCGTAGCAGAAGTTTGCAGCAATATTAAAATAGTACTGTTACATCTCTTAAACATCACTCCAAAAAGCTTCCAATGACAATCTGCTTACCCTCCCACTCCACCAGCTTCTGTTGTTATTTGCAGAAGACATTGCCAGGTCTTGGCTCTGAAGAGATCAGATAACTCTCTTAATGAACGATGGAATAAGAAGGAAAGGGCTGATGGCTCAATAAAACTATCCTCCATATCGTTCTCATAGGCAGTTACCTAAGCCAGTTTCCCACTAGCATTTAAATACATTCTTTAAGTAAAATAAAAGAGAAATGACTTTTCCTTTCATAAACTGTGAAATCTAGTTGCTAGCATAAACTTTTTAAATTTAAACTGGTTTATAGCATATCTGAAAGCTAATATCTATTAAGGCACAATAGATTGGAAACATATTTCAAGTAGCTCAAGAATTACTTTACTATGTGATTGAACAAGGAATCCATTTTAGAAAACAAAATTAATCTTGTGAGTCACTAGGTTTTGTCTCTAGTGGTTGTCTCAGTATGCATGGCACAAATAGAATGCACATTTATTGCCACCTAATACCCCAAGAAAGTAATAGTTTTAACTGGTTTTTGTAGAAGTAAATGTGATAATAAATGCTTATCTATATGAGATACAGTGTAAAAATGCAATAGGGATACAAAATACCTAATCCAAGAAATAAATAGGAAGAAGAATATATTGTACCGTGAATTAGGACTTTTAATACATTCACATCACCCCACGTGCCAGTCCATTCAGTGACTTTACCAGAAACAAACAAGTCCTATTTATACTCATCTCCATTTATAGGTTACAGACTTCTTCCTTCATGTAACATTTGATGCAAGTATCTTAGCGGTTTCGTTGATTCGACAAAGAGAAAGAGATGGTTTTTTCTTTTGTTATTATATTAGTTTGCGAGGATGTTTTTTTCTTTCTTAAAATTCAATTAGATGTGTAGCTTCAAAATGGAGAATGAAAACATTTTCACATTTTTCACCTCTCAAAGAATCATCCCAAAATAATGAGGAGAACATGAAACATGAAATCAATGCCATCATAAATGCAAATGAGACGTGTGAAAAACAATTTATATAAATATGGAAATAGATGAAGTCAATGGCTTAGCAACTCAGACACGAGTCAAACCTAAGTGACCATAAAAGGTGGAAACCAATGAAAAGTCAGGTGATTGTCCCTGCAGAACCTCAGAATGACAATATAGGTGACAGTGCAGAATGGCTCAAAAATCAAACTCCATAGGAAGTGAGAATAAGCAAATGGTACAAAGCAGGGCCACTTTTCTAAAATCTATAGAAGAGGCAGTTAGATCTGCAACCAAAAATGTAAAATTTCTAGAAGATTAGCAGGAGACCAAAGGTTTGCTCTGTGGGCAACTCAGCAAGAGTAGCTCCAAGCTCCAAGCATGGAGAAGGGCCCGTGTGAGAGGCCATACAAAAAACAGCGATTACGTCTGAAAACTGAACCACTGAGTCACTTCCCCAACCCTTCCCAGCTGGCTCCAGAACACGAAATGTCTCCAGGCAGGAGACTGAAGATACTTCGCTAGAGAAAATAAAAAGATAAAGACCTACAACTACGAACATGTATGGTCTCCTAATGACAAAGCTAACCAGCCATCTGACTACCCAAGAATGAAGATCACTAGTGGACAAGGCTTCCCTACCCAAAGATCTTCCGACCAGCTTTTTAGCTTCTCACTCAAAACAAATGGACAGCCAAAGATTACTGAATCGTTAAGAATTCAACATAAAATATAAGTAAAAAAATGAACAAACACAAAATAAAGTAGTTAGTAGGAAACAGACAATGAATTTCACAGACATTGCAGGTAACAATAATCATGACATAGGTGTAAAAGAAAAGAGGCTAGGGGAGGAGGAAGGGAAAGCTGTGACAAAGCGAGAGAGAGGCATGGACATATATACACTACCAAACGTAAGGTAGATAGCTAGTGGGAAGCAGCCGCATAGCACAGGGAGATCAGCTCGGTGCTTTGTGACCACCTAGAGGGGTGGGATAGGGAGGGTGGGAGGGAGGGAGACACAAGAGGGAAGAGATAGGGGAACATATGTCTATGTATAATTGATTCACCTTGTTATAAAGCAGAAACTAACACACCATTGTAAAGCAATTATACTCCAATAAAGATGTAAAAAAAAAAGACAGATTAACAAGAGAAAAAAAAAAGAAAAGAGGCTATTGTATCAATGAAAGAGGAAATAAGCATGATTTTTTCAAAAAGGAAAGTTTTGAAAGAGGTCTTGAAATTTTATTCTTCCAGTTTTATTGAGATATAATTGACCTACAGCACTGTATAAGTTTAAGGTGCACAGCATGATGATTTGACCTATATACATCATAAAATGATTACCACAAGTTTAGTGAACATCCTTTATCTCATATAGATAGAAAACTAAAGAAATAGATAAAAAAAATTTTCCATGTGATGAGAACTCAGGATTTACTCTTCTAATAATTTTCATACGTAACATAAAGCAGTGTTAATTATATTTCTCATGTTGTATGTTACATCCCTAGTACTTATTTATCTTAGAGCTGGAAGTGTGTACCTTTTGACCACCTTCATCCAATTCCCCCTCCCCCACCCCCCACCTCTGGTAACCACGAATCTTCTCTTTTTCTATGACTTTGTTTTTAAAGAATAAGTGACCTACAACACTATGTTAGTTCCTGGTACACAACACAGTGATTCCATATTTCTATATATTACAAAATGATCACCACAATAAGTCTATTATGATGTCACCAAAGATATTACATAAGTATTGACTATATTCCCTATACTGTACCCATGACTCATCTATTTTGTAACTGGAAGTTTGTACCTCTTAATCTCCCTCACCTAGCTCCCTCATCCCCCAACCCCCTTCCCTTTGGCAAGTACCTTTTTTGTTCTCTGTATCTATGACTCTGTGTCTGTTTTACTATGATGGTTCATTTGTTTTGTTTTTTAGATTCCACATGTAAATGAAATCACACAGTATTTGTCTTTCTCTGTCTGACTTATTTCACTTAGCATAATACCCTCTAGGTCCATTCATGTTGTCACATACGGCAAGATTTCATTCTTTTTTTATGGCTGAGTAATATTCCATTGTATATATTTCTTTATCCATTCATCTATTGATGGACACTTAGTTTGCTTCCATATCTTGCCTGTTATAAATAATGATGCAATAAATATTTCCTCTTAAAATTTTAAAGTAGGATTTCTGCAATATAAAAATCAAAGAAGATTTAGGTAATAATGTCCTGGAAATATAAAGTAAAGCCAAAAGCCAATTAGATAGGTAATAGAAGAGAAAATATAAGAATAATGAGGATTAATCTAGGAGATAAATCATACAACTAATGGGATCATCCAGAGACAGAACAGATGAAATGTTAGTTGGGAGAAAATCACCAAAGAAATAATACAAAAAATTTTTCAATAACCAATGTACATAGATTTCCAGAATGAAAATGTCCACCAAGTGCCCAGTACAATGAATGGAAAAATATTAACAAGACAAACTTTTGACTGATACTTCAATTAATATAAAATATTTAGGTTTTGCTATATTACTTTTGTTTTATTTTCTACTTTTATTGCTATTTTATGTGTTTTCATGCTTCCTAGATATTTTAATAAGAAATTGAAAAAGTATGACAGGCTGTTTGCTGCTATGTTAACAGAAAAAAACCTTATTGTTGAGGGTCTACAGCACACAATTACTTAATTGCACACTCTTGTCTTATTTCATGACTACTATATTTTCATGTTCATCAAAATATAAGGACTAGCCCACAAATATACCGTCAAATGATTTTTAACGAGAGTACTAAACTAACTCAATAGGAAAAGCAAAGTCGCCTATGCAAAAATTATTTCAAGATAGCTTACAGATGCAAATGTAAAAACTCAAAATACTTGAAGAAGAAATATATGAGGATGTCTTTCAATCTTGAGAAAGGCAAATATTTCTTAGGTAAGAGAGATAAAGCACTAGTGATGAAAGAAAAATTGATAAATCTTACTTATCAAAAACTTGTTTTCATCAAACAAAAAAAAACCCACCTCTATTAAGAAAATAAATAGGCAAACCACAGACTAAGAGATAATATTCACAACTCATATAATTGACAAAAGATTTGAATTCAGAATATATAAACAACTTCTAAAATGCAATGACAAAATGGTAGGAAACCCAGTTTAAAAACAGGCAAAAGGTATTCCTAAAAGAAGATTTTTAAAAGTCTAATAAGTACATTAAAAAGCGTTCACGGGACTTCCCTAGTGGTGCAGTGGTTAAGACTCCGCGTTCCCAATGCAGGGGGCCTGGGTTCGATCCCTGGTCAGGGAACTAGATCCTACATGCATGCCACAACTAAGGAACCCATGTGCCGCAACTAAGGAGCCCATGAGCCACAACTAAGACCCAGAGCAACCAAAAAAAAAAAAAAAGTGTTCAATATTATTAGTCATCAGGGAAATGCAAATTAAAACCACAATGAGAAATGATAAACCACTACACACCCGCTGGAATAGCTAAAATAAAAAAGATTGAATACAAATATTGATGAGGATGTGGAGCTAGTAGTATTCTGCTACTTTGCTAGTGGAAGTTTAAATGACCCAATCACATTCACCCTATGATGCGACAATTCCACTCATAGATATTTACCCGAGAGAAACGAAAACATATGTCTTCAGAAAGACTTATACATGAATGTTCATTGCAATGTTAGTCATAATAGCCCCAAACTGGAAACAGATCAGTGTCCATCAGCAGCAAAACAGGTAAACTGTGGTATTTATTCTATGGTATACTTCTCAGCAATAAAAAGGAACATGGATGCATCTCAAAAACATTATGCTGAAGAAAAGGAGCCAGATACAAGACTGCAAGCTGTATGGTTACAGCTCAGTAAAGTACTAGATTAGGTAAAACTAATTAATTAGTGATTGGGGGGTGTGTGTGTGTGTGTGTGTGTGTGTGTGTGTGTGTGTGTGTGTGTGTGTGTGTGTGTGTGTGTGTGTGAGGGAGGTTATTTCATGGGAAGGGGCACAAGTCCACTATCTAGGGTAATGGAAATTGTCCGTATCTGGATAAAAATGTGGGTGACACAGATGTATTCATTTTTCGATACTGATGGAACTATACATTTAAGATTTGTGAATTTCACTCTGTGTAGATGATATTTCAATAAACATCATATGGATGGAAATAGAAGGGCTAGGATTCCATATTAGATTTATAAGACATTTTTCCCCAGTAATTATCAGGTCACTGGGTAACATTAGTATAGAGTCCAAATGACATATTATAAAAACTCAGCCAAAGTAGATCTTAATATCGTTACAAGAGAAGTTCCAGTTTTATAATGACCCCACTACTGTTTATGACGAATTCTACTGTAGGTGGAAGTTAACCTGAAAACTACTCCCAATCAAAAAAGTGTATACATATTGCAAACTGCCCTAAATGAATTTGTTTATAACCATTAGGGATTTCTTTGGTATATATCTCAACGGTTAGAGGTAAATGAGGGTTAGGGGTGTCTTTCCCCAGTCATTTCACCTCTGGGAGGTGTGTTATAATGAAAGTTTTAGACTGAATTTGGTAACACATACTAATATTTATTAGCTGGCAACTATGAACACAATCATACAAACTGTTCTGCGTGTTCAAATTCCCAGCTCTCTCCTCTTCAGCACTTTGACAACAAACACTTTGCACAGAGGTTTAATTAGAATCACATGCTCTAGTGGAAGGAGTCAGCTAATATTCTAGTTGGATCAAGTAACAGAACCCTCCAAAGATCTTGGGACATGAGGTCGATGGAGTTTAGAAACAGGGTATGTAACTGAGCAGGACCCTATGGGGCCTTCCCAGGATGGACCCCTCCTTCCTTGTCCCCTGCCTGCCTCTTGTTTGTGGAAAAGCTGTAGTCTTCTAGCCCTCCCCAGGGTCACAAAAGCCTTGCTCAAGAATTAATGATTGAAAGGATGTGACCATGTAGTGACAAAAGTAGCAGTTGGGCCAGGAGAACTGGTAACAATTTAAACAGTAAATCAGCCATCTGGCAGTCACAGAATCTTTAGTTCCTCCCTGAAGTACATAAATAACAGTATCTGGTGTACATTCCTGAGTTGTTTTACAGATATTAAAGCCCCCGCCAAATGGAGGAAGTTAACTACATGATGACCATGAATACTGGCTGGAGCATAAGGACTGGTAAAGTTAACCCCTGTGACACTGCCCTGCTACTTCACCATCAACCAGTCACAGAATTACCCATGAGCTGATCACATACCCTGCAACTCCCCTCCCTCATGTTATCTTTAAAAATGCTTCCGCGAAACCCATTGGTGGCCTTTTCAGCATGAGCTGCCCCATTCTCTTGCTCAGCCCTTGCAATAAACCTTTCTCCACTCCTAACTCCGACGTTTCCATTTGTTTGGCATCACTGTGCGATGGGCACACAAACTTGGGTTTGAACAAAAGGTAGAGATTCTTAGGTCCTGTGTGAGCACAGATGAGTTGGCTCTATCATACCACTAGCCAATCGACATGTCTTGAAAATCACTCATTTCCTCAATGAAAAATAAGATATAACTTCATTTATGCTAATCTATAAGTACTCTAGAGCTGACCTCAGGTAAAAATAGTTGTAGCTTAGCAACCTTGTGAGTTTTAGAGTCTGTTTAGAGCAGTGGTTCTCAAACATGGCTATATGTTAGAATCATCTCTGGAGAGTTTTTAAATCCCAGTGCCCAGGCCACACTCCAGGCCAATAAAATCAGAGTTTCTAGGGGTGAGAGCCAGTCAACAGTATTTTTCAAACCTCCCTAGGTGATTCCAATTTACAGACAAAGCTAAGAACCACTGGATTAGAACCTTCCAATCTAGCCTAAATGCAGTGGATATCCTCAAACGGGTGTTTTAAATGCTATTTAACTACCTTTAAAGGATAAATAATACACACTAGATACCATACTGTTGATGTTTAAGGATTTTTAAGTAAATATGATAGCATGAAACTCATCCCATTTCCTCAAGGATAGAACAGAAACAACAGAACTAGAGATATCAACTAGAACAGACTGGTAATAACTACCACCACCACCCCACCCCCTGGCTCCAGGAAGGGAATTCGGCCATTTTTGAGTAATGGATACACTTATACATAGATGATTAAGATTCTGCTTGAAATTTTTAATTTTAAGCAATTATACCCTGAGATTGTCTGTAAATAGTAGTATGTGACCTGATTCAAGGAAGTGGCTATCTCTGCCAGACCACTTGGAAGCAAAGCAGCAAGGTACATACAATCAGCAAAACCTGGATGACAAAAGAAGAAAACCTGAAATGGACCAGAGCATGGATAATTCCCTTAGCCCAGCTGGCCAAAGACTTTACTAGTTCTCGATGATGAGAAATTGGAAGATATTTTCCGAACACAATTGCAAGTTACTTGTATTTGTGTTATATAAATAAATTTTAGGTAAACGGCTGAGTAAAGTATATATTTTCTTATGATTTAGTGGGAGTTTGGACATTCTCTTGTAATCTTTTTTTTTTTAATAGTCTTTAATATCACAGACTTAGCCCAATCCTAACCAGTACCCTATCTTAAAAGATTCTCCCTTAAAGAATGTGAGCCCAGACCCCAATGCCCTATAGATATTCCTCTTCTGACTCCCCCTTCCAGAGACACTACTAAGGCTTGTCGAGGTGATAAAGTCTAATTCCTGTTTTGGAATGCCGTTTATTACATGAACTCAGTAAATGTATATTGATAATGTTTAGCAATATAAAATTCCAATCGAAAAAAAAAAAAAATTCCAATCGAATATTGCAAAATATTTTGTACCATCCCATTTGTTAATCAAAAACAGTCTGAGGGACTTTGCAGAGAAACAAAAACCCAGCCTTTACCCCAAAAAAGCTCCTTCCCTGGCATCAGGTCACCTAACAGTTATTAGAAATTTACACCCAAATGCTATATTCAATCTCAGGGCTTCTGTCACATTATTTCCCTCCCTCTGGAATTCTCATCTTGAAATCATCTTTCCAAATGTGGTTTAGATGACATTTCTGGGAAGTCTCTGATGAACCCTTTCAACCTTCCCTTTATAATTCATCACTCCTTCCTCTCAGCTACGTCTTTTATGTTTACTGTATAGTATTTGTTTTCATTTCTTTCTCCTCTCACAACACTTTGACCTACTTGTGGGGGGGATCCATGGTATTTCTGCCCTCATCACAGAACCTAAATTTTTTTTCAAATGTAATAAGTGTTTATTCAACTATTTCACCAGATTTTTGGTCCAATGATTATTTTACTTAACTTCAGACTCTACTTATAGACCCTTATTAACTAATGACACCTGAGTGTTATATTACTTTTGCATGACAAAAGGCCCACTGACATCGAGACACACAGATGTCAGTTGGTTGAGACAGAAATTCCAACTAGAAAAAGGGCAACTAAAATAGAAACTAGAAAGGTGCCAAAGGCAAAAATCAACTATTTGGGGTTGTTCTGGTGAATGAGCATTTTGTAGAAGTCTGGTAGCTTCTGCATGCTTTCTAGGGAAATTTCAGAATAATGTACTTTTGTATGCTTAAGTGTTGAGTTAAAAAAAATAACTGATACGTAAGATTCTATCAGGTTCAAAAGAGCAGGATACGTACATGTTTCTGTGTGTGTGTGTGTTTTCTTGCAGAAAAGAAAAATCTATATTGCCCTGTCACATCCTGTATTGTTACTGTTCCTGAATTTTTTCAGAGACACATGCTAGTTATTATATTCCCTATTTAAAAATAGAGAATTTTCTAATGTTGCATTCTTCACGGAAGAAAACACTTGTTTTCTCTCTTTTAATGGGTCTGAAAAGTAAATGACATATTCAGGTCACTAAGAAAATAAATGTCAAAGTTGACGTGAGTCAAGATTTATCTAACAAGCCCTCCTTCCCCTGCAGTGAGTGAGTGGTTACACGGCATAAAAGACAGGCATTAGTTTTAGTATGCAAAATCCTGAGATCCAGTTAGAAACTCACAACCTTATCTGGGCAACAATGGACCATTATTTCATGTCTCTGGGTCTCAGTTTCTTCATTCGTTAAATGGGGATAACAGTCCCTCTTTTATAGAATTTTCCTGAGAATTACATGAGTAAAGTAAAAAAGTATATAGGAGGCAATAAAAATGTTTCTGTTGAATTGGAAATGTAGTCATAGCAACTCTGTGAATCAGTTAGGTAAATAGGAATTTCACTCACGTAGATCATCACTCTATAGATGGGATCATGGCTCTGGATGCAGAGCTATGAATTCAAAGAAAAACTCTGTGAGCATAATTTAGGCAATGATAGATTTGCCAGGACACTGTAGACAATAAACCACCCCTTACGTGAGACCACAGAGGTGTTTCAATATCCATAAGTGGTCAGATCTCTGTTTTATGTCTCTTCTGAAAGAAGGCAAAGTGCTTTTCCTATCTAGTTCTCACAGAAGAAGTAGGCAGAAATGTTAGCCGTGTGACTTCAATGAATATCACATGAACAAGTTCCCCACACACTGCTTTGGAAATGTCACCTAATGAAAGGCTGCACTTAGGAAGGGCATAAAACTGAACAAGATAATGGTACAGGCGTTACCTGGCACACAAGTGAGGATATCACCTTTGCTGCTGGAAAAGAGAACAAGGACGCAGTAAGTTTGATTACTAAATGCACAGCAATTACTCAGAACATGTTGGTGCACCTGCTTTAACTTGAAAATTGGTTCTTCTCTCAAACAAAACCAAATAAAACTGAACAAAGTACACAGAGGGAATGCCTGGCGTATCCTACAGGGACTTGTTTTCCCTTGTTAGGCAGTTAGAAGTTTGACCCATGCTTAAAATGCACACTTAGTCATCCACACTTAACACATTTTCTGTTGCCATAAGTGAGGTTGATAAACAGTTAGTTAAAAACTCTCACAGATAATAGTTCCAGAATGCCCTTCTGTTTCAAGCCTGTTACCCATGGAACTTTTCCAAACAAAAACAAACAGTAAGTGGTGGCACAGTGGTTAAGAATCTGCCTGCCAACGCAGGGGACACAGGTTCGAGCACATGCTGCAGAGCAACTAAGCCCGTGCGCCACAACTACTGAGCCTGCGTGCCACAACTACTGAAGCCCGTGCACCTAGAGCCCGTGCTCCACAACAAGAGAAGCCACTGCAATGAGAAGCCTGCGCACTGCAATGAAGAGTAGCCCCCGCTTGCCGCAACTAGAGAAAGCCCGCACGCAGCAACGAAGACCCAATGCAGCCAAAAATAAATATTAAATTAAAAAAACGAAAAACAGTAAGAACTTCAGGACAACCTCTGTAGGGCTCTTACCTCCCATTCACATGACTGAAGTTTCATCTAACTGCCATTTGACTGCCCAAGGATCTTCTAAAATTTCGCCTGTATTCTCCACATGGCATTACAGCAAATCTGGTCTACTCAACTAGGAACCTGACTGGACGATAGTCAGCTGTGTGCCTTTCTACCCTCGCCTTAGCTCCTGGATGGTGGATACAGTAAAATGCTGGAGTCATTTTTGTATCGCTGAAGCTTGGATATATAACACAGGATTTGGTATCTAATAGGTCCTCAGTAAATACTTGTTGACTATCTTAAGAATGCCGACACTGTCACACTTCCTACCGACCCAACACTTTGTTTGTAATAATGCTCCTGCCTCCATTCTAATAATACCTAGATTCTTGAGTGTCTGGCAGCAAATTTTAACTCTCTGAATTAACCAAAATCTTTGAGATACTTATCACGCATTCACTCGTTTACTTTCACCAAGCTCCCCCTCTACTTTCTCAACTGCAACAAATATTTACCATCAATTGCCTGAAAGTACCATGCAAAATTTTATGCAGGTTGGAAAATTGCACAATCACTGCCATCTGTGACAGCACTCTCCAACAGAAAGATAAGGAGAGCCATGCGTGAAAGTAAATGTGTTATTTTTAGTTTTTCTGGTAGCTATAGTAAAAAAAAATAAGAAAAAGGTAAAATTAACTTCAATACTATATTTTAACTATGTATATAAAAATTATCATTTCTATACGTGTCCAATATAAAAATTATTGATATATTTTGAATTCTTTTTTTCTTAACAAGTCTTCAAAACCTGGGGTGTATGTTAGGCGTACAGTACACTGAGTTTGACTAGCCACACTCCAACTGTCAACGGCCACGTGTGGCTACTGGTTACCACACTGGACAGCACAGACCTATAAAATCACCTTCTCATAAAAGAAAGGTGTAAATAGAACTTCTATACAAAAAAGACTAGAATGAATGCTTTAAAACAACAAAACATTGGAGCCAAGAGACGACTCAATTCTAAAAGGAGGGATAGAAGTAGGCCCCTTTGGACCTACTCTACCTCTCTTCCCTTTACTAAACATTGCATCCTCTCATCTTATTGGTCACTTCCTCCTTCATCCAATGACTGTGTGCATCCATGTATCTGTGCAAGCAGTTATGTGTTTCTTAGGGCCACACATAAATGGACGACACATTTACGTGAGGGAGAGGCCATGTGTAAATGAATGTGACTCTGCAGCTTATATAAATAGTGATTTAGAATATATGGGAGGGCAAATGCAGGATAAAAAGTAGGGGCTGATAGAAAAAAGAAGGGGCTGTGATTGGCACAGCTTATAATGGTGTATTCTTTTCCTAGTGGATTACCAAAATGTTATTGCAGGCAATGAGTAAGATAAAGATGAACCTAGTTAAAAGGGAAGCCAACTAATTCTGCTTTTCTCCCTCATAGGAAAAAGAATTTGCAGAAATTAATGACAGTGTTTTCATAGACACCTGTTATACAAAGATCTCCTAGTTCTTTCTCTTTTTTTTTGTGGTACGCAGGCCTCTCACTGTTGTGGCCTCTCCCGTTGCGGAGCACAGGCTCCGGACACGCAGGCTCAGCGGCCATGGCTCACGGGCCCAGCCGCTCCGTGAGCATGTGGGATCCTCCCAGACCGGGGCATGAACCCATGTCCCCTGCATCGGCAGGCGGACTCTCAACCACTGCGCCACCCGGGAAGCCCTCCTAGTTCTTGACTATCAGGATTGGTATGAACTTAGAAGGTAGAATTTAGAACTCTTGCATTCCCCATGCTTGGCAGAGGTATTCCTAAGTTACTATTTTCTATCCAGTACAGACAAGTGTGAGGAGACACAAAGAAAAGACACGGAGCGCCAAGTGAAGGACCCAGTGTAAATTAAATGATAAAAAGACTGCGGAAAATGCATCAAAACAACACTGACCATATACACACAGCATTTACCTGGGAAGAATTTCTCCACAAAGCAGTTGAGATGAGAGCTGTGTTTTGAAGTTTGAGGATTTGATTTAAGAAGGGAAAGTGATTGAGAAGGAGAAACTCAAGAATCAGACATGACACATCCTAAACAGACTGAGGAGAGTGGAATGGGAAATAAAATAAGTAGCTGTACACAGAATTGACACAAAGCCAATAAATGGCAGTGAGGGAGAAAGAAAATAAAAGAGGGGGGCTTGGACTCTGAGCCTTCACAGACTCATCCTAAATCCACTGGCCAACAGTGAGTTATCTGGTCTCTCTCAGCTTCAGTATCCTCATCTGAACCATGAGACTCATAACAGCACCTACTCAGTGAGGATTAAATGAGCCGTCTATACAATATGCTTAGCACAAAGCCTAGCACTTAATAAACATGTGATGCATGTTAGTTGCAATTGTTAGAAGATCTGGGCTCACAAGTTTTGGAATTTGTTAAGAAGGGCAATTAGGTACTGTTGGGAAGTGTCTGATAAGTTATCTATAATGGAAAAAAAAAGATCTTATTTTTATTGCCATATGACGGAAGAAACTATAAATAAGGAGCCCAATGTAAATTTGGTGACTGTTAAGTGAAAGGCCGGTAGAACCTGGGCCACAGCTTTGCCTAAGTAAAGAGAAAGTGGTAGAGGCAAGTCATACTTTTCATAAATAATCTGAGAACTGAGAATGAACAAGGTCTGAGAAGAACAAAGAGAACATTGTACCCTTAGTTCGTCACAAAACACTCACTAGCATCACGTTGGGAAGATTTCTTAGTATCTCCAAGCTTCAGTTCCCTCCTCTTTAGAATGGGGATAATATTAATACAAACTTCACAGGGACGTTACGAGGATGGAGTTATTATTTGTCAAGCACTTAGAATACTGACTGGCACGTGGTCGGTGCTATGTAAGTATATGTGAGGTGAAACTGAAAAACACAATGTTTTGAAAAGCTCTTTAAACGTTAACTTTTACTCTTCCATACATTATATTTTTCAATCCAAAAAGCAACACTGTGAGGCAGTGCGACTCCCATTTTAGGGATGAGGAGGGAGTTTTGGAGGCCTGGTCAAAGTCACACAGGAGGAGTCTGAGCCAGGAGCCGAACCCAAGCCTTCCACTCACGCCTGGGCTCTTTCCACTACCAGCAGCGCCCCCAATGCCATGAGCCAAAAAACCCGAGGACAGTGATGTAACGATACTGAGAAGCTGGGAAGGGCTAGTAGTGCACTGACTTGTCATTAGGGTTCTTGTTACTGAAGTATCAGAGAATCACTAGAAATGTGGAAATACACTAAGACCACCCAAACAAGAGAAAGCAAAGGCTACTTATTCAGAGCTTGCTATAGCAAAGGAGTCAGCCACCAGCACTTCTGTTTTTTGCAGAGACTCAAAGGCATGCAGAGGAATGGGAAAGCTGTATAATTTAAAAAGAATAAAAAAGACACAGCTTCCAGATATGCCCTGATTGAAGGCTGCTAGCAGGGGGAAGCTGTAGGTGGGCTAACTCAAAGCAGGGCATCCTATGTGATCGGTTAGGGGTACACAGTGGCTTTCTCTGGCTGGCCCTAAGTTGCAAGGGGGACACAAATTAGGGAAGCTCTCAGTTATTAATAAGTCCTAGCTGTATGGGGTCGCTTGTTACAGACGCTATTATTGCTAGAGACAGTGGTCTGTTTTAGATAGCAGGGCCACCTTCCTGGGCTGGTCACTGCAGATAATGGATTGGTTTCTTGGGCTGGTTGCCGCAGACTGTGGGTCAGAGTCCAGTTTTTATATATAGTCTGGCCACTGTCAGTTTGCATATTCAGCCCTTCAGAAGCCATCTAGTTGAAACCCCAATGTAAATATTTATTCCCTGACCATTGTGGAGTATAAGGGAAAACTCCAAAATACAAGATGCACATCAGGACTTGTGGGCCATGGTCATGACTTTAGTCCCTGCCCTCAGAGCAAGATGGAAGCCACTGAAGCACATTAAGAATGAGGAAGATATTGGGACTTCCCTGGCGGTCCAGTGGTGAAGTGCTTTGCCTTCTAATGCAAGGGTTGTGGGTTCGATCTCTGGGTGGGGAACTAAGATCACACATGCCTCGCGGCCAAAAAACCAAAATATAAAACTGAAGCAAGGGGCTTCCCTGGTGGCACAGTGGTTAAGAATCTGCCTGCCAGTGCAGGAGACACGGGTTCGAGCCCTGGTCTGGGAAGATCCCACATGCCGTGGAGCACCTAAGCCTGTGCGCCACAACTACTGAGCCTGCACTCCAGAGCCCACAAGCCAAAACTACCAAGCCTGAGAGCCACAACTACTGAGCCCACGCGCTGCAACTACTGGAGCCCACGAGCCTAGAGCCCCCGCTCCACAACAAGAGAAGCCACTGCAATGAGAAGTCCGTGCACCGCAACGAAGAGTAGCCCCCACTTGCCTCAACTAGAGAAAGCCCATGCGCAGCAACAAAGACGCAATGCAGCCAAAAAGACTTTAAAAATGTTCCACATCAAAAAAAAAATCTTAAAAAAAATTAAAATTAATAAAAAAGGAAAGAGGAAGATATTAGCAGCACTATTTACAATAGCCAAGACATGGAAGCAACCTAAATGTCTATTGACAGATGGATAAAGATGTGGTACACATATACAATGGAATATTACTCAGCCTTTAAAAAAAGAGTGAAATAATGCCATTTGCAGAAACATGGATGGATCAAGAGATTATCGTACTAAGAAAGTCAGACAAAGACAGATAACATATGGTATCACTTATATGTGGAATCCGAAATGTGATGCAAATGAACTTGTTTACAAAACAGAAACAGACTGACAGACACAGAAAACAAACTTCTGGTTACCAAAGAGGAAAGGGGGGCAGGGATAAATTAGGAGTTTGGGATTAGCAGATACACACTACTATATATAAAATAGATAACAACAAGGTCCTACTGTATTGCACAGGGAACTATGTTCAATGTCTTGTAATAAACCATAATAGAAAAGAATCTGAAAAAGAATATTATATACATATACATACACACACACGTAACTAAATCGCTTTGCTATACATTGGGAACTAACACAACATTGTAAATCAACTATACTTCAATTAAAAAAAAAGAATGAGGATAATAAGATCTGTTTTGCTTTTCTAAAAGATCACTTTGGCTGCAGGGTGGAGAGTAAGTTAAAGAGGGTCAATTAGAAGGTATGGCTATGATCCTGTAAAGAGATGACTTGTCCTAAATCAGAGAATGGCAGAAGGGCTTGATAAAGAGGCTTGCGGTAAGGACTACACATGAGAAAGGAAGAGACGTTGATGGAGATTCCCAGATGCTATCGGTGACGGAGACACTTCCTGAAGGACAGACTGGGGGAGAACACTTGCCCTCCCCAGTGTTTGTTTTTATAATGCGTGTTTTGTTTTTATTTACAGGTCTCCTTAAGCAACTGTTTTAAGGGGCTCCACACAGACACACACACACACAGAGCTACCTGCAAGCTGTTATTAACCAATCATGAGACTCCCCTGTTATTCCTTTTTGCCTTAGAGTTACCTGCTTCCCAAGAGAACCTCAAGAAGCTTAAGACTTACAAGTTTTCTAGTACGGAAGTTCATTTAAAAATTAAAACTAGAGCTACCATATGATCCAGCATCTCACTCCTGTGCATACATCCAGAAAAGATGAAAACTCTAATTTTAAAAGATACACGCATCCCCTATGTTCAAAGCAGCACTATTTACAATGGCCAAGACATGGGAACAACCCAAATGTCCATCGACAGAGTGGATAAGGAAGCTGGGGTATATATCTACTATGGAATATTACTCGGCCATAAAAAAGAATTAAAAATTGCCGTTTGTAGCAACACAGATGAACCTGCAGATTATCATAGGAAGTGATAGACAAATATTATATAACTTACATGCAGAATCTAAAAAAGAATGCAAATGAACTTATTTACAAAACAGAATCAGATTCACAGACACAGAAAACAAACTTATGGTTACCAAAGGGGAAGGGGGAGGGATAAATTAAGAGTTGGGGATTAACAGATATATACCACTATATATAAAATAGAAAACCAACAAGGACCTGCTGTATAGCACAGGGAACTATATTCAGTATCTTGTAATAACCTAGAGTAGACAAGAATCAGAAAAATATATTATAACTGAATCACTTTGCTGTACACCTGAAACTAACACAATACTGTAAATCGAATATACTTCAGTTAAAAAAAAAAAAAAAGACAAGTTTCCTTTAATTCTGATGTCGGTAACCAGAACCACCACAACGTCCAGCTTAGGCCTGAGGGTCCCCACCTGCCGACACCTCCACTCACAGGTTTTCCGACAGCTAGTCTTGCCAAGCAAGCTTTATCCACTGCCACTTCCTCAGCTGCCCCCATCTGCTCCACAAAGGCCTTGACCCACCCTCTTCAGATGATCCTTTCCCTGACATTCTCTTGGTTGTAGGGTTTTCATTGCTTCTCTCCTTCCTCGTGTTTTTAGGCTCCAAGGGTGATTCTTCTCCCAGCTCCAACACCCCACCACCACCACCAACCACCAGGACTACAGGAATTCACTTTACTTTCTCTTTCTCAAAAGGACCCCAAACCATTCATGAACCCCATGTGAGAGCCACCCCTCCATCTCCTGGTCTTGGTTCCCAGGTAGCTTATTTCCTCCATGTAGACAAGGCAGACTCACTCCCTCTCACTTTTTTTCTGGAATCTCCACTATGTAACTAGAGCTAACTGAAGGAGAGAGAGAAAGTATCATTTTTCCCCTCTTGGAAATTTGTCTCAAATCAATCTATCAATTTGCCATAGGTAACATTCAAGCTTTGTACATATGCTGATAAATCATTAAAATTCACACAGAGCCTGACATTTTGAGGTTTTCTTTCTTTTTCTGCGTTTCAAAATTTCTACCCAATTCTGTAAACTATACATTTGCAAGCAAGAGCTGCACTGCACAAAGGACCAAATAGAGGAACCTCAAGTTAGAAACGTCCATCATTTGTTAGATACTTTTTGGCCTTGAGTAGTTAACAATGCTCTTCCTCTTTTCCCAGATGGAATACTGATTAACTTCAGTAGAAGTTTGGGACTTGGCAGATCAGAAGAGCCAAGCACCCACTACGTATTGTTCCTTAAAGATTTAGCTCCTGCTTGCATACTTCAGAGACCAGAAGACTCACTCACTGTGAGGCAGACAGTCCCAATGTTGGATGGTTCTTATTTGGGGAAAGTTTCTTTTACTGAAATGATATGAATGTTCTTATTCTTTTCACCTCTAGGTTCTCCAGAACAGTGACCAATAAATTCATTTCCACTTCTAAATCACAGCCTTCAACTCTTTGCACACAGCGGAGTCTCCATTAAGCAACTCTTCTTCAGACTGAGCATGTGTGGTGACCCCAACTCTCCTGCAGAGGCCAGGTCCTACCAATCCCTCCCTCACCTGTGCAGGCTCGCGTCCACCACCCCGGGAGCCCTTCCACCTCCTCTCACCCCATCCCACCCTGATGGTCCCCAGATAATGCCCCGTGGCACCCACATCCTAACAAAGGCCAAGAGACATGATCCAAACACAGAAAGCCAAGGGTCTTATAAAACCATCTTTGATCTGAGTTCAGTCCTCTTAGTTTTAACTTTATTTTTAGCACCATTTGACTATTCTTAAAACTGTAGTCCACTAAGACCCAAAGGCATTTTTGACATTTTGCTATAAAGTTAAGATTTCCCCATTATATTCCTGTTAGTTTTAGACTAACTGCTGGACTTTATATTTTTTCTTGTTACACTACAAAGTATTGATTCCTGCCTAGTAAGATTTTTTTTTTTAGCCTTATTTTGCCATTTGAAGTATTAGCTATTCTTTCCAGCTCTCAGCCATCTTTTCCATTATCCAAGTCAAATAATACCAAAATACTAAACAGGATAGGGTAAAGGGCAAAAATACTGTGATAAAATTTAAGCACTTAAATATATGAAAAATGTTAAATCTCATTTAAATTATGTATCAAAAAATTTAAATTCCAAATGTCCTTCACGATGTGAATTTTGTAGTGAATTTGCTCCTTGCATATGAGAAAATAAAAGTATATTAGATTATAATTATAATAGGCTTAGAGATATCCATAGTCGCCAGCCTGAGCAAATTAATTTTTTAAAAACTTACTATTATTTTTTTTAAGAACAAGCTTTTAGTTTTATTGATCTTTGCTATTGTTTTATTTGTTTCTATTTCATTTATTTCTGCTCTGATCTTTATGATTTCTTTCCTTCTACTAACTTTGGGTTTTGTTTGCTCTTCCTTCTCTAGTTCCTTTAGGTGTAAAGTTAGATTATTTGAGATTTTTCTTGTTTCTTGAGGTAGGCTTGTATTGCTATAAACTTCTCTCTTAGAACTGCTTTTGCTGCATCCCATAGGTTTTGGATCATCGTGTTTTCATTGTAATTTGTCTCTAGGTATTTTCTGATTTCCTCTTTGATTTCTTCAGTGATCTCTTGGTTATTTAGTAACGCACTGTTTAGCCTCCATGTGTTTGTGTTTTTTACGGTCTTTTTCCCTGTAATTGATTTCTAATCTCACAGCCTTGTGATCAGAAAAGATGCTGGATATGATTTCAATTTTCTTTACTGAGGCTTGATTTGTCACCCAAGATGTGATCTGTCCTTGGAGAATGTTCCATGTGCACTTGAGAAGAAAGTGTAATCTGCTGTTTTTGGCTGGAATGTCCTATAAATATCAATTAAATCTATCTGGTCTGTTGTCTCACTTAAAGCTTGTATTTCCTTATTAATTTTCTGTCTGGATGCTGTGTCCATTGGTGTAAGTGAGGTGTTAAAGTCTCCCACTATTACTGTTGATTTCCTCTTTTATAGCTGTTAGCAGTTGCCTTATGTATTGAGGTGCTATGTTGTGTGCATATATAATTGTTATATCTTCTTGGACTGATCCCTTGATCATTACATAGTGTCCTTCCTTGTCTCTTGTAACATTCTTTATTTTAAAGTCAATTTTATCTGATATGAGTATTGCTACTCCAGCTTTCTTTTGAGTTCCATTTGCATGGAATATCTTTTTCCATCCCATCGCTTTCAGTCTGCATGTGTCCCTAGGTCTGAAGTGGGTCTTTTGTAGACAGCATATAGATGCGTCTTGTTTTTGCGTCCATTCAGCGGGCCTGTGTCTTTTGGTTGGAGCATTTAAGCCATTCATGTTTAAGGTAATTATCAATATGTATGTTCCTATTAGCATTTTCTTAATTATTATGGGTTTGTTTTTGTAGGCCCTTTTCTTCTCTTATGTTTCCCACTTAGAGAAGTTCCTTTTGCATTTGTTGTAGAGCTGGTTTGGTGGTGCCAAATTCTCTTAGCTTTTGCTTGTCTGTAAATGTTTTAATTTCTCCATCGAATCTGAATGAGATCCTTACCGGGTAGAGTAATCTTGGCTGTAGGCTCTTCCCTTTCATCACTTTAAATATATCGTGCCACTCCCTTCTGGCTTGTAGAGTTTCTGCTGAGAAATCAGTTGCTAACCTTATGGGAGTTCCCTTATATGTTATTTGCCATTTTTCCCTTGTTGCTTTCAATAATTTTTCTTTGTCTTTAAGTTTTGTCAATTTGATTACTATGTGTCTCAGCATGTTTCTCCTTGGGTTTATCCTGCCTGGGACTCTCTGTGCTTCCTGGACTTGGGTGGCTCTTTCCTTTCCTATGTTAGGGAAGTTTTCGACTATAATGTCTTCATATATTTTCTCGGGTCCTTTCTCTCGCTCTTCTCCTTCTGGGACCCCTATAATGCGAATGTTTTTGCGTTTATGTTGTCCCAGAGGTCTCTTAGGCTGTCTTCATTTCTTTTCATTCTTTTTTCTTTATTCTGTTCTGCGGCAGTGAATTCCACCATTCTGTCTTCCAGGTCACTTATCCATTCTTCTGCCTCAGTTTTTCTACTATGGATTCCTTCTAGTGTATTTTTCATTTCAGTTATTGTATTGTTCATCTCTGTTTGTTTGTTCTTTCATTCTTCTAGGTCTTTGTTAAACATTTCTTACATCTTCTTGATCTTTGCCTCCATTCTTGATCTTTGCCTCCATTCCAAGGTCCTGGATCATCTTCACTATCATTATTCTGAATTCTTTTTCTGGAAGGTTGCCTATCTCCACTTCATTTAGTTGTCTTCCTGGGGTTTTATCTTGTTCTTTCATCTGGTACATAGCCCTCTGCCTTTTCATCTTGTCTATCTTTCTGTGAATGTTGTTTTTGCTCCACAGGCTTCAGGCTTGTAGTTCTTCTTGCTTCTCAAAAACTTACTATTATTGACTACAGAAAAGCTGAAGGACAAGTGGTATGCTGACATCCTTATGGAAAGCATCTTTTGTGCTGTGCAAGGAAATTTAAGATGCACTATTCTTTAACTATTTTCATCTAATAGGCTTACTTAGACTGTCACTTACGTAGATGCTCAGACTAATGAAAAATATGTAACTAAGTTTGATATTAGTCTACTAACAATATTAATTTGGTTTGAAATTCTGAATATATACAAAGACTTCCAGTCACACCTCTCAAAGCGATCTCAAAGACCCTTCAAAACAATGATACAAAAATCATGAAGCAAAAGAAAACCAATTTTATTGAGCATTTTAATATGCCTTTGGTAATATGTTTTGCAGATAAATATGTGTGTATGCAGTCTTGAAAGATATATACATAGAACTGCTTAACTGCAATGCTATTAGCAATAAATCCATGACCTAATTATTGCTATAAATTATTGCTATAAATATTGCCTATTATTGCTATACTAAAGCTTTTCCCTTTCCTACACCAAGCTAAAATATAAACCTTGCACCATTACAAATTCTAGCTACAGCCAAATACATCCAATTATAATCAGTTGCAGTAAACTCTCACTTTGCATTAGGCATAATTAACTGTGAGACAAATAATCAGTGTGATAATATTTAATGTGCTGTGATAGCATTTCTAAACTACTCATGAGAATTGTAGAAAACAAAATATACTTCAAGTCTAATCATCAATGTTTTTAACCATTTCATATTTGAAATTTCATACCTGTGCCTTATAAATTTTAGTATACCCACCTGGAAATTAAAAATTGGATCTACTCAAGCACATCTTCATGTATGTATTACAAAAACATTCTCTAGTTTTATCAAAATGTTATCAACTTTAATATTTAATTGATGCATTTATATTTCAAGAAAAATCTCACACCTCCTTCATTTTAATCATCATCATCATCAGTGGAAGAGGAGGAGGAAGTGGAGGAAAAAGAGGAAGATCTCTTCTCTGTCCTCATAAGGAGTGAAATACAATACCGATTCCACAGAAGAATATCTGTATTCTAACACATAACGTTCTTATCATCACCATGAACATTGTCCTTCTTTTTATGTCTATGACAGCAAGGTCAATTAGAAATAATATCAAATAGTATTTCTGAATTTCATGCTCTTTGTTTAGTTTTAGGCTAATTTTACTCATATCATTAAATGACAAAATAATAATAGTACCTATTACAATTCCATGTTTTTATTTTACTAGAAACACTATGATAACAAACCCTATGGAATGGTGAAAATTAATTGGCTGCACTGTAATTTTGTTTGGCATTGTAACAGTACTGAAAAAATGGATCCTAAGCTAGGACTTAGAATTTTTTTTCCCCTCTGGGCAGAAACGATCATAATATTTGCTCTAGTGAGCTTTGACCTATATATTCATTACAAACGTGGTTATAGGTTACATTTAATTACTTATCTCTTGTTTTCCCTCTTTGGCCCACAAAACTTTGGGCTGATAACTTCTCTGGCTCAGTTTACTATTTCCATCTTCAGAGGCTACTCTTAACTCACTCTTAATTAATCAGAGTTCCTAAGTGAATGCACTCTCATTATCTCTGTAACCGTTTTGTGTTCAATAACTTCAAACTGATTTTAAAAAGATATTCTCAGGCTTCCTTTTACTTCATGTTCACAACATTTCGAAAAGAAATTTTCAGGGTAATTAGGAGACCCTCTTTACCTGTGTTTTACATACACACACTACTATATATAAAATAGATAACTAATAAGGACCTACTGTAAAGCACACGGAACTCTACTTAATACTCTGTAGTGCCCTATATGGGAAAAAAATCTTAAAAAGAGTGGGTATGTGTATATGTATAACTGATTCACTTTGCTATACAGCAGAAACTAACACAACATTGTAAATCAACTATACTCCAAAAAACTTTTTTAAAAAAAGACTTTTTAACTGCTGCCAAATAATGCAAATGGCTGTCCTTCACAAGAGAAATTCAAGTTACCAGAACTTGGCCAATGAGGGATTCTTCTAGAAAAGCTGGCAGAGTTACAGTAATCGTTCATAGTTCCTCACCATTATGAACAAATGGGGATGGAATTTTCGATGGATAAATATGAAATAATAGAGTGACATCAATAAACTTCTCATGACGTTTAGCCTGTAACCTTGTAATTATCACACACCTTGTAATTATTGTCTCACCTACCTGTCCACAAAGAATAAAGCAGGCGTCATTGAGAAGTTTCTTCCCCCTCTGGATACAACAAAGGCAGCCATGGATCTTGCCAAGGATCCAACACTTGTCCCTACTTCAAATAGGGAGAAACTGTTTATAAATAATAAAGCTGATTAAATATTATTAGGTCTCTATGTCCATTTCTCTAGGAGGTGGATCAAAAAGGATCTTGCTGTGATTTATGTCATAGAGTGTTCTGCCTATGTTTTCCTCTAAGAGTCTGACAGTGTCTGGACTTACATTTAGGTCTTTAATCCATTTTTAGTTTATTTTTGTGTATGGTGTTAGGAAGTGTTCTAATTTCATTCTTTTACATGTAGCTGTCCAGTTTTCCCAGCACCACTTACTGAAGAGGCTGTCTTTTCTCCATTGTATATTCTTGCCTCCTTTATCAAAAATAAGGTGACCATATGTGCGTGGGTTTATCTCTGAGCTTTCTATCCTGTCCCATTGATCTATATTTCTGTTTTTGTGCCAGTACCATACTGTCCTAATTACTGTAGCTTTGTAGTATAGTCAGAAGTCCAGGAGCCTGATTCCTCCAGCTCTGTTTTTCTTTCTCAAGATTGCTTTGGCTATTCGGGATCTTCTGTATTTCCATACAAATTGTGAAATTTTTTGTTCCAGTTCTGTGAAAAATGCCATTGGTAGTGTCATAGAGATTGCATTGAATCTGTAGATTGCTTTGGGTAGTATAGTCATTTTCACAATTTTGATTCTTCCAATCCAAGAACATGGTATATCTCTCCATTTGTTTGTATCATCTTTAATTTCTTTCATTAGTGTCTTATAGTTTTCTGCATACAGGTCTGTTGTCTCCTTAGGTAGGTTTATTCCTAGACATTTTATTCTTTTCATTGCAATGGTAAATGAGAATAGATGTAAAACAGATAGCTAGTGGGAAGGAGCCACATAGCACAGGGAGATCAGCTCGGTGTTTGGTGACCATCTAGAGGGGTGGGGTAGGGAGGGTGGGAGGGAGACTCAAGGAGGAGGAGATATGGGGATATATGTATATGTATAGCTGATTCACTTTGTTCTAAAGCAGAAACTAACACACCATTGTAAAGCAATTATACTCCAATAAAGCTGTTTAAAAAAACAAATTATTAGGTCTCCAGAACCTATTCATCTTATAACTGGAAGTTTGTAACCCTTTGACCAACATCTCCCTATTTCCTCCACCTCCCAGGCCCTGGTAACCACCATGCTATTCTCTGTTACTATGAGTTCGATGTATATCAAAACATCATGTTAAAAAACTTAAATATATACAATTTGTATTCGTCAATCATATACCAATAAAGCTGGAAAAAAATAAAACCTTTAGAGGAAGAGAAAGAGAGAGAAGACATCACATTCTAGGAATGCAATCATTACAGCCTAGAAAGTTCAAGAAAAGATATAGGTGTAAGATATGGTATTTTACATGTACATTATAAAATTCTGAAAAGTAAATTTTACCTGACTAGGAAATGAATGATTGTTGACATGTTCCTGCATCTTCTGGGTATGACTTGCATTTGTGGTTATGATCAACAAAGCACAGTAATAACTTTAATAGAGTTGCTGGAACCCAGTATGCACAAGGACTGCAGGGGATGATGCAGGAACATAAGCAATGATGTACCCAGCATTAAACTAATGATAGGAGGGAACTGTAGGTGAAGACAAGAAGATACATTTTGTTTCAATACAAGCAGAATCTTAAGAGCCATGGCAGTTTGAGTAACAACAATTATGATAACTTTTTTCTCATGGTAGGTGTAGTAGGCTGAATAGTGTACCTCAAAACTCATGTCCACTCAGAAAGCAAACTTATTTGGAAACAGAGACTTTGGACTTGTAATTAGTTAAGACAAGGTAAGGCCACACTACATTAGGGTGGGTCCTATATCCAATGATTGGTGTCCTTTTAAGAACAGGAAAGGACACCCTGCAATACACACAGGAAAAAAGGCCACGTGAACACAGAGGCAGAGACTGAAGTGATGCAGCTACAAGCTCAGGAACATCAAAGATTTCCAGGAGCCACCAGAAGCTAAGAGGAGGCAAGAAAAGAGTCTTCCCTAGAGCCCTTGGAGGGAGCATGGCCCTGCCAACACCTTGATTTCAGACTTCTAGCCCCCAGAACTGTGAGAGAATGAGTCTTCTGTATTAAGCCACCCAGTTTGTAGCAATTTGTTATGGCAACCCTAGGAAATTAATACAACAGGAGATAGAAAATTAGCCAGAGACGGCACATTGGATAATAAAGAACACAAGGAGACAGCTCCTGGATGCGAACAGGAAGAGATGGTACTTTAACACGATAGAAGCATCTACACATACACTTACTGGACAATGAACAAAGAAGTAACTACCTCTTCTCCACTCAGTCTAAATCTTCATCGATAAATCTTTATACCTCTTATGGACCCATGAATTTTATAATACATTTTTTTAAAAAATTGTTTCTATGGACAGGAACCTCACAAAAATATTTGTCCGGGGCCCTGCACATCCTAAATGTGGCCCTGTTCCTGCTCACCTACATGCCATTCTTGGTTCCTCTCCTTTTTCCCCCTCATACCAGATGGGCTACTTTGCCTGAGACAGTCCCAGTTTGTACCAGTCCTGGCATAATCATTAAAAGTGGCCCCTTCCACGCTCCCCCTCTGGATGATAAAATCACAGGTCTTTCCAATTATACCATCAGTGAGTCTTATTGGCCCCATCTTTTAAAACATTCCTTATTTTGACCACCGCCCACCATCTTTCAATGGTCCTTTATAAGAACATCCAAACTGTGCTCCCTGCTTCCATTCTTCTCCCTGCCCCAACCCTGGGTCCCCAACACGCACTTATTCTCAAAAACAAAAACTGGAACAGTGATCTTCTTAAAGTATAAATTGGTTTATGTCATTCTGCCAAATAAATAAATACAGATATAAGTTCAGAAATACAGAAAAAAAACAAAGCCATATAACTGCTTCCTTTCACACATGGAATAAAATCAAAAGCCTAGAATACCAACCTCCAATTCTTCTCATAGCTTCCCCTACTCCCCATTCAGATATACTATACTTGATACCCCATCCTCAGAAAGCCCTTTCATGACTACTTCCATCTAAATGTCTCCTTCCAGCTCTGTCACTCTCTAATTCCTAATTTCCTATTTTCTTTAAAACACTTAGCACTATAAGAGTCTATGCTCTATCCTGTATAGTGATTTTACTTTATGCTAGTCTGTCACTTCCATTAGAACATGAGCTTAATGAGGGCAGGGACTTTATCTTTTTCACCACTGAAATTACAGTACCTAGAAGAATGCCTGGAATATAGTAAGCACTTAATAAATATTTACTGCATAGGATAAAGTAACTGTTTTATAGTATACCAAAAGATATATATTTATAGAGCTATGGAAACAGAAGTGAGAAGCAATTAACTCCAATAGCTATGGTCAAATGCAACCCTACATGGTCTCTAGATTGACGTTCCTGAATCATCAGTATTCTCGTATCACCACACTATTCAAAAATCTTTAGAAATGTTTTATAATTAAAGAATAAATTCCACACTCACTACATAGTATTCAAAGTTATCTTCAGGGCTTCCCTGGTGGTGCAGCAGTTGAGAGTCCGCCTGACGATGCAGGGGACGTGGGTTCGTGCCCCGGTCTGGGAAGATTCCACATGCCGCGGAGCGGCTGGGCCCGTGAGCCATGGCTGCTGAGCCTGCGCGTCCGGAGCCTGTGCTCCACAACGGGAGAGGCCACAACAGTGAGAGGCCCGCATACCGCCAGTTATCTTCAGTCCGTCCATACTTTATTCTCTCCAACTTTACTTTTCCTCTCTAATTTTTTGGACTCAACTTATTAAAATAACAGACTCATTCTCATATTTTTTTCATCCACCTGGAATATCTTCTTCCATCCCCTGCCTGGCCCACAAATTTCTTTCTACACATATAATTCCAATTCACCCTTCAAGGTGTGGTTCAAGCTTTCTGTTGCTCTCCTGCATATTCTCAGATATCCCCAGAGCTTCCTTGGCTTTCCCTTTTCAGCAAGTGTGGTCTCTTATCATCTGCATCATTCATTTGTTTTTAAGGCAAACGCTTATATCCTCTGTGTCAGTCACAGAATTGAGGTTATACCAAATATCCAATAAATTATTACTGATTGACCAATGAGTAGACATGTATACTATACTGTATGTAAAATGATACGTTACCTGAGTCATACTAGGGAATAAGTGCATCTACCGAGGGCTATTTTTGAGTTGAGTTGACTTATATCTTAATTGGTTTAGGAGAAATGAGATTAAATTGGAAACTCATATTTCTTGAAATGAAGAGACTAAAAATAAGGGATTTTTTCCTCCAATAAAAAGTATAAGTATGGAATATTTAGAGTAAATGGCAGAGAAAATGGAGAAGAACGTTCCTTCTCAGACTCTTTTCCCAAAAGACAGGAATAAAACTGTAAACTTTTCTGGAAAGTTGTTCACCAGTCTTCGAAAACTTGCTCGTTCATTCTTTTTCTTCCTGTCTTTAATTTTTAAAGTAAGTTTAAAACATCAAGATGTTGGTCCTCAGCCAACGGGAAAATCATTCCTGGACGCTGCATGCTTGCTTAGCTCTGATGAAGGCGTGGAGCCCTGCTTTGAATTTTCAGGTTGTGTTTCTACACCAAGGGTTCCTGCGGTGGCTCCACAGTCCTGAGAGAAGCTTCCCCAGAAGGAGAGCAGATGTGACAGTCATATGTTTCCCTGATGTTCATTTTATTGAAATTGACTTCATTTACTGTTTTAACTCTTTTTTTAAAAAGAGAGCCAAGTGTCCCTGGCTCAAAAGATTATTTTATTTTGCATTTATTTGCATAATGAGGAATTAGTTCAAAATACAGAAAACAAAATCAAGTAAATTCATTAGCCTACAGTCATTGTATTCAAGTTCAACAGGGGTGGTATTATCCACATAAAATGCCTACAGTTTTAAAATGAATCACAACCTCAATCAAGAAGAGGTAAGAATATTGCTGAAAAGCACTGCTTAATAATCCTACAAGAGATGCCGTGGAGTTACTCTACTTTTCTTAAATAACTCCCAGGGAAATTGGCTGGAGCTCTATTTTCCCACAATGGCTACCAAAACTGAGCACAACTCAAACTTCGCCCCTTCCGTGAAGGCATTTTATTAATCTTTATGTCCTTAGGACCTAGCACTGTTGCCACAAAACAGTCAGAAGATCACCTCTTTTTTTTCTCGCGGTACGCGGGCCTCTCACCGTTGCGGCCTCTCCCGCTGCGGAGCACAGGATCCGGACGCGCAGGCTCAGCGGCCATGGCTCACAGGCCCAGCCGCTCTGCGGCATGTGGGATCCTCCGGACCGGGGCACAAACTCGTGTCCCCTGCATCGGCAGGCGGACTCCCAACCACCGCGCCACCAGGGAAGCCCACCTCTCTTTTTTATTTGACATTGTTCAGTTTCCCTCTCTAGCTTATAAACCAGTTTTTCTGAAAAAGTAGTCTACTGAGCTCCTCCACCAGAATTATCAGCAGACTCTAGACCAAAGCTACTGGGGCAGTTTCTTACAATGGGATCTATAACTAAAATTTCAACAAGCTTCCAGAATAATTTTCATTCACATGAGATTTTGAGGCCCATTCATACACATATCGCATAACAAACATATTTCTTACAGAGAGAAAAATATGTTAAGCAGATGTCAGAAAGTAGTTTTTTTCTATCAGTCTTTTGTATCCGTTACTAAAAGAAATGATTATTCACCTGGGGGAGGGGGGAGACCTATTAATTAGGTAAATAATGGAAAAGGGTAACAACTTTTTAAAAATCTGCTTTGCATTTGCCATTCACTGGCAAGTGTGCCCCAGGAATCAGGACCCATCATGTTCTCTGTAATCCTCCCACACTCCCATCTGGAAATATAACATATCTGAGCCACATGAGTTCCTCCATCTCCAAGAAGCCTGCCAGTTGGAGATGACTGAAAATACACAGCGAAGAAAACTCTTATCATGTCAAGTATTTTAAAACTGGAAATCAATAAAGTACTAAAGATCGCATTTTAACTAAATACATGCATTCAGTATATTAAAGGACAGACTTTTCCAACTCTCTTTACATCACGAAGAAATTTCTCCAGTCCAGTTGTCCTTGATTCTGGTTTTTTCATAGCCTTTCTATACAGACTTTCTTTTTTTTTAAAACTGAAGTTTCGTTGGTTTAAAATATGCTATTAGTTTCAGGTATACAGCATAGCGAATCAATATTTTTATAGATGATACTCCATTTAAAGTTATTACAAAATAATGACTATATTTCCCTGTGCTGTACAATGTATCCTTGTTGCTTATCTATTTTATACATAGTAGCTTGTACCTCTTAATCCCCTACCCCTATCTTGCCCCTCCCCCCTTCCCCCTGGGAACCACTGGTTGGTTTTCTTATACAGACTCTCTTTCCAGTGCTGGAATGATCTTTGTGAAAGCTGGTTGAAAAAGCCTATATAAAATAAGTAATTTTCACGTGGCCCCATGTTCTGCTGGGTTTCTGCTTGCTTTGCTTTCAGTCATTAAAGTATCTGGAATTGCTAGAAGGCTAATCAGCCATTTTTTTTACAAATGTCAAGTCATTAAATGACTACAGCTCTAAAAAACTTAAAAAAAATTCATAAAGCCCCTGTCAAGGGGATGCACTCGGGCAGTCTTCTTTCTTAACTGCCCCAAAGTGTTTTCTAACACGAAATCTTTTGCTGAGAGAAAAGTGCTTAATGATGAAATGTAGAATGCTTTAACAAGTACCCTCTAAATTAGAGAAGAGAAAACATCTAGTACATTAAAAGAGGTGCACTACCCAGAGACTTGGGGCCAGAGAGAAATCCGCAGGCTATTCAATCAACTTTTTCTAAGGAAAAAAAAAAAAGCCCTTTGTATTAAAAAACAGTACACGTTTGTCTCATTGTGCTCTCGGAGCTGGTTTTCCAGTAATTATGATCAGTTCATACTAATTTATCCACTCTCTCTCACTTGTTTCCCCATTGCTGTTGGTACAGAGTTTTATGGGCCATTGCCAAGATAATGGAAGTGAGTTTGAGCCTAAAACAATGACTGGTCACAATCCATATCATCATCATCGAATATGGAAAGACAAGCAGCAAAGTATTAAATATATCGTTGAAAAATAAAGTTTCTGGTTATTAAATAATTGCAATAACAAGAACAACAATAATGGATAGCTTTTTTTTTTTTTTTTTTTTTTTTTTTTGCGGTACACAGGCCTCTCACTGCTGTGGCCTCTCCCATTGCAAAGCACAGGCTCCGGACGCGCAGGCTCAGTGGCCATGGCTCACGGGCCCAGCCGCTCCGCGGCATGTGGGATCTTCCCGGACCGGGGCACGAACCCGTGTCCCCTGCATCGGCAGGCGGACTCTCAACCACCGTGCCACCAGGGAAGCCCGAGAGTCATTTTTTGAGTGCCAGAAAATGTTCTAAGACTTTTAAAAATATCGATAGTCATTTAATCCTCATTACAACTTCATGAGTTAAGTGATATCATTATCTCGACTTTAAAGAGGAAAACTGAAGCACAAAGAAGTTACATATTTTGCCCCAAGTCATATAGCTGGTAAGGAGCAGAGCCAGGATTCAAAACAGACACTAGCTTCAGAGCACACACCCTTTACCACTGTATTATGATACTCCCAAACAAAATAAGTTGGTTGATATAAGTATGTACTCAAGACTTCATTATCAGAGCTCTAAACAACTGAGCTCACCAGTCACAGGTAAATTTTGCCTAACAATTTAGATGCATACCCTGAGGTCTTCATAAAATTAAAGTGGAATCATTTTTATCTAACATAAAAGATGCCCAGGAGAACTAAGTAAGTACGATTTATGAAACTAATATAAGAATCAGTTATATTAGTCTTACAAATATAAGAATATATAACTGATTCACTTTGCGGTACAGCAGAAACTAACACAACATTGTAAATAAACTATATTCCAATAAAAATTAATTTAAAAAAAACTAATATAAGGGAAATACTAAACGAGTATTATATTAGAATAAGTTCTAATGCAGTTAATAGATTTTGGAGACCCAGGGACTGACCTTACACTTGGGGATGTAAGCCTTCTTTTGTCCACAATACATCGTAACTATTCTACTGCTTTTTCCAAAGTACTGAGGCTATAATTTGAGCATATATATTAGCATGAATAGAATTTTTTAAGGTAGGAAAAATATACAGATTTAAATTAGGAAAAAATATATTATTTTTAAAGTTTTACACACACACTCACACACCCTTAAATTAGTCTCTATAGTATTGCTCAAGATGATGACAGAAAAGGTTGTCAACTAACAATGTTAAATATATGTTGGAGGGTAAAATAAAGCTCCAGGGGGAGAAAAGTAAACATATGAATTATACTAAGTAAGCATTATCTGACAAACAGGGAGACCAGAATAGAGAAGAGGTGCTGGGGGTCACCACGGATAAATAAGAAAGACAGGACTGACATCTGGGTGGATAGCTCCAGAGTTGGAAGCAACAATCCAGTCTTGTGGTTAATGACGTGTCACAGTTACATCCCAGTTCAGCGTGTAAAACTCTGAACAAGTTTTTCCAAAGTGAAAGAGCTTCACAGAAAGCTTCTACTGCAAAAGTCCTTAGGCATATTCCTACTTTTGAAGCATCTCTCTACATTACTATTAGGCTTCAGAACTTTTTTTCTTTTTTCGGTTTCATAACTTAATAGTTAAAAGGACAGACTCTGACGTTAGAATGTCTGGTTCTAAATCCCAGTTCCCCATTTACTGTCAGTGACTAAGTCATTAAATTCCGAGCATTGCCTTACTTTCCTCATCTGTAAAATGGAAAGCATAAAACTGCCTACATTACAGGATGGTGGTGAGGGAGATAAACCTTGTATAGGCCACAGCCATAGTATGTGATACATGGTAAGATTTCAAAAACTGTTATCTCTTAACTATAACTCTGAGCCCAAAGAGCTGAAATTTTATTACCATTTTTGGGCTGTCCTTTCTTTAATCTGCAGAAGTAAGCCAAGAGGTAAAGGAGAGGTTATATACATCCTTTTTCTTTCCTTTCAATCTCCTTTGTATTCTCCGGGTACAGAAAGGTAAGGGGAAGAGAAAAATAATAAATGCCATTTTTAAAAGATACCACTGCTTTTGTTCTCACTTAGTCCTTACAGAACTTTGGGTCAAAACAGTCTACTACAAGGAAAGTTAAGAAACTTTAATTAGTGTTTTGAAATTGCCTTTACAAAAATGTCATTTTCATTCATTTAGCGTGCTGGCAAATATTTATTAAAGGGCTAAAAGGCTCCAGGCACGGTTAGGACACAAGTCCAGAAAAAAACAGAAGTCTTTCTCCTTAAGTTACTAAAAAATGACTGAAGAGACAGACCCGGGAACAATTATAATACCCAAAAATAACTGTTTCATTGGAGGATTTTTCCAAGTATGGTGGGATCCCAGACAAAGAATCACCCATGTCTGTCTGGAAAAATTAAAGAAAGCTCACAGGAGTAAGGGTTTTCTAGACAGTCAGGAGAAGTTCAAGGAGAAGAACAAGAATACTCATGGCACAGAGGCTGAAACTGTAAGATGCTGTTAAGAATTATAAGCACTATTGGAGTAAAAGAGTATGCTGGAGGAGAGATGGAATTAGGGCCCAGACAGACAAGTGGGAATCCAATCACGAAGGGCGTTTCATATCATATAAAGGAGTAGAGGGGGGATGGACATCAGATGTATGCGTTAGAAAGCGAATTTTAATGACATCGTGATTGAAGATGCAGGACTATCAAGAAGGATGCTACGTAAGAGCACAAGTAATAGATGATAGAGACAGAGACAGTAGGGGCAGAGGAGAAGCGGCATAAGAAAGGTATTTAAGAGAACAACTGGACCTGCTGACTGACAGATATCAGGAATGAGAAGGAGTGCGGGTTGTGATGGTCTCTGTGATGAGGAATGCAAAGAGGAGTCTTATATGTGAGTCTGGGTCTAATGAGGAGACAGAAATCACGTAGTAATTTGAACAGAAAAAGTTAACTATTAATAAAATAGGGGGTGACCTACTAAAAGGAGAAAAGAACTGTAAAGACTACAGAAATGGCAGATGTATGGAACTGTCACTACCTTCAGGGCTCAGGCAAAATATCCAAGGAAGCAGCAAGTCTGGAAGAGGCCCCTATCTCCTACCAAGGTTGGATTCCAGAATTTGATGGAGACGGGCAGCACGGCCCACTGAGGGCCAAGTATTTGGCAGAGCTGTCACTCGAGCCGAACACGCTAGGATTCCGATCTCTGGGATGCTGTAGGATTCACCAGAAAGCTACCCTTGGGGCACCGAGGAAGCACCCATGGGAAGCGCTGCAGGCTGCTGGCCACAGTGAGCCTATCAAGGGGAAGGAGCTATGTATGGAAGAGACAGCCCTTCCCCCAGCGGGGTGTCCTTCAACACTCTCTTCTGACGTCCAGCCAGCTGGTAAAGGAGAACAACTTTACAGGGTCCAGCTCTACCATCCCAGACAAGACAATGAAGAATGGATTTGGAGCTGAGAGGCAAGCAATTAAGAACTGGCATAGTATGTGCAGGGAGAGGGTGAATTGCATTATGGAAATTCTGAGTTTGAGGTGCCTTTGGGGTCTCCTCTTGGATAGGGGGTCTTGGTCTGGAGAGGGGTTTGAGCTGAAGGTACGGAGTTTCAGAAATGTCAACAGATATGTGACAAAGCCTAGGGCGTGGATGTAATTGTCCAGAGAAAATTAGTTATTTGAAAAGATGCCAAGGACAAAGGAAAACAGCACATGTGAAGAGGAAGCAGAGGCAAGACAGCCCACGAGAGAAACCAGCAAACAGATCACAAGACACTAGATTTATGGTTTTAAAAGGTGAGGAACCCCAATAAAGATGTAAAAAAATAATAATAATAATAAATAAATAAAAAATTTAAAAAAAATTAAAAAAAAAAAAAGGTGAGGAGAGAGTGTTAAATAACCCGGAGTGTTAAGTAAAAGAAAACCTGAAAATTTTCACTAGATTTGACAACTAAAAGGTAAACTTAGTGAAAAAACGTTCAATGTAAGGGTAATAACGAAAGCCAAACTGCATGGATCAAGATATGAATAAGTGAGGAAATAAAGACAGAAAACAGGTATGAATTTTTTCTCTAGGGTGGTATCTAAAAGAGAATGAAGTGTCAGTATAGAGGGCAATTTTATTTGCTTTGGTGTGCGTGTGTATATGCGTGGCGTGGGGGGGAAGTGGAGTGAAAGAAGTTTGAGCATATGAAAGAAACCAGTGAAAATCCAGAGATTATAGGATAGACAGGAGATAATAGCTAAAGTAAATATTGGAGGAGGCGGCAAGCAGATTAAGGAATCAGACTCAGATAGAAGTAGAGATACCGCTTCCTCAAGAATTTAACTTCAGTTAGTGCACAGAAATAAATGGTGGAATTTCCATCTACCCTTATAAACTTTTAATTCAGAAACGAAAGATTTGTTGAATTTTGGAGACTGAAGGGATCTCACAGCAAGCGTTCTCAAGTGGTGGTTCACAAACCAGTAACATCAGAATGGGATGGGGAAAATCCTCTTTCTGAGGACTCCTTAGGAGCCGACTTTAAAACACCGGGGGGAGTCTAGCAGACAACACCCAGCCTTCTTCAACCACGGCATATTCCCTTCTTTCCTACTTGTCATGTTTAGCTTCCTTTTCCGATTTCATTCAAAGAATAGTCCTGCTGTAACATCATTTGAAAGCTATGCTTTAGTCCAAACCATTCGTTTTACAGATGAGGCATCTGGGGGATGGAGTAGACAAGTGATTTGTCCAAAACCCAGGGCTCCTCTCTCACTAGAACACAGGTCCTCCTTCATCACCAATAATAAACCAATTAATTTGTCAATTCCCCTCGATCTAAACATTTATACACTTTGCAATTTTAATCCAAATAATTACCTCAGACCTCACCCTTTTCTTAGCATGGTGACATCCTACACCCTCAATTCAAGAAAAATCAAGAGGCTGCGTGTCTGTGGCTTATGTGTTTGCTTAGCAGAAATGCATTCAGAATAAATATTCTAATGACTTTTTAGACTCAAACAAGAAAGAAGACCCCAAGGAACCAGTTGAATGCAGTGTGTTTTACAACATCAATGCCCTAACTATTGGAGCCAGACGAATGGATAAACAAATTGTGGTATATCCATACAACGGAACGCTAAACTGTTGATACACAGAATTACATGGACGGACATCAAAAGTATCACACTTAGTGAAAGAAGTCAACCAAAGAATATATACTGTATGACTGAATTTATACAAATTTCTGGGAAATGCAAATCGATCTATAACAGAAAGTAGATTAGTGGTTGCAGGGGGACAGATGAGGAATAAATTACAAAGGGGCAGAGGAGACTTTTGAAGATGCTGAAAATGTTTTGCATCTGGATATTAGTGATGAGTTCATGGCTGTATATGTATGTCCAAACTGATAAAATGCACATTTTAAACATGAATATTTTATTGTACTCATTGTACTAATTTTATTGTACTCAATAAAGACATAAGAAATTTTTTAAATAATCCAAAATTGGGACAGAGTGGTTTGACTATGGAAAAAATAAGATTAGCTTGGGCTGATAATTACTGAAGTTAGGGGATAAGTCCAGGGGAATTCATTACACTAATATTGTTACTTTTGCATATGCTTGACATTTTACTTAAAAAATATTTCAAAAATCTTTCCTATTAAAAATACAATCTTGGGCTTCCCTGGTGGCGCAGTGGTTGGGAGTCCGCCTGCCGATGCAGGGGACATGAGTTCGTGCCCCGGTCCGGGAAGATCCCACATGCCGCGGAGCGGCTGGGCCTGTGAGCCGTGGCTGCTGAGCCTGCACATCCGGAGCCTGTGCTCCGCAACGGGAGACGCCACGGCGGTGAGAGGCCCGCGTGCCGCAAAAAAAACAAAAAACAAAAAATCTTAATTCCTTACGAAACCTGTAGAGAGAAGTTAATTTTCTGGCTTAGTAGTTGCCTAGCACTCTAGTCTCTATATTTGCTGACCATAGTACAAGGTGGCATATATATGTTAATCAATACTTTGCCATGCCTTTGGAAATGAATCAGACCAAAACATGACATCAGAATGAGTTCTGTGATCAAGAATTAATTTTGGAGATTATTTGTGATTATTGTGATTTTAAGTTGGGACTATTAAGGAAAAAATATCCAAAACTTGGAAATAGGCAAATGGATGACTATTAAAAAAAGCCACATTTTTTTTCAGTGTCTTGCTGGAACTTGTCTAACAAACATATCTAAGGTTTATTTAATTCTCTAGGGTATATACCTTTGATTTACTATTTACTATTGGTTAGAGTATTTTACAACTCTGTGGATAGATGTGAACTTGTAGAGAACTTAAAATGATGCAAATGATTCTTGTCCAATAACAGGAAAAATAAATTTTGTCTAGTAGAGATTTTATCTAGTAAAGACACAAATGACTCCTACCTGGTAGGAAAAAAAAGATAACCCCAAGTATTATACTTTAATTGCTCTTTAGACATTCACTGGGATTGCACCTAACTTAGCAATCATTCATTCAGTATTCATTCTTCAAGTGACTAAAAACGTTTTCCTCTACTATACTCTTTTGAACCAGATTTACCTTACTTCTGGCTCTTTCATTAAAAAGTTAGAAATAATAGCCAAGATATGGAAACAACCTAAGTGTCCATCAATGGATGAATGGATAAAGAAAATGCAGAATGGGCACACACACACACACACACACACACACACACACACACACACAGGAATATTATTCAGCCCTAAAAAAAAAAAAAGAAAGAATGAGATTTTGCCATGTGTGATAACATGGGTGGATCTTGAGGGCTTTATGTTAAGTGAAACAAAGACAAAGAAAGAAAAATACTATGCTCTCTCAATTATGTGTGTAATCAATAAAACAATAATAACAAAACCTAACCAAGCTCATAGATACAGAGTACAGATTGGTAATTGCCATTGTAGGAGAGGCGTTTTGGGAGTGAGGGAGGGAATGGATGACGGGGGTCAAAAGGTACAGAAATAAATTATAAAATAAGTTATAAATATTTCATAGGAATGTTAAAAAGAGAGAGAGAGAGAGAGAGAGAGAGAGAGAGAGAGAGAGAGAGAGAGAGAGAGAAAGAGAGAGAAATCTTTACATAGTCTCTTAAAAAAAAAAAAAAAGAGTCTTAAAAATGCCCAAATCCTGCATTGCTTCAGTCACACTATCTCCCATAAAAATCTCACGGAGATTTTTTTCTCCAAAAATCTCCTGGAAGCAAAGGTTCAAGGGCAAAATCAAAGGACACTGTTATTTTTGGCTCAGCTCATGCCTGAAGCCCCAGCACAGAACTCTCTGGTAAATTGGGTTTAAGGCCTAAGGGGAAACTTCTCCTTCCACCACCTAAACCCAAATCTAAATTTCATTATCAGGCAGATATCCCAGCTCTTGTAAATGAAGAGAGTAAAAGGAAGCCAAACCTGTCCTTTGGGTCAGTTTGCCACCTGGAAGTAAGCGCCACTTTCATGGGTGACGTTTTAAGCAAATACTAACTCTTATGCAAATGTGGCTTAAACAGCACCCTGAAATCTGATCCATCAAATTAACCACAACATGGTGATTTAGCACCACAATAGGTCAGGAAGAAGGGTTAGGACAAGGGGCAGGGGCTTGAGTTGGCGAATCCCCTACATAGATGCCTATTCTCAGGAGCAAGGCTGATGTGAGTAAGTCCTGGAGAAGGTCACACTCTAGTTGGAAAGGCCAGACTTTGAACATGACATAGTAACAGAGAGCTATCAATTGATACAGATGTTGTAGGTTAAAGGAACACAAGATTACCAGGACTGGGGCCTTCTGAATGAACTTTGATGAGTGAAATGTATCAATTTTTTTTTTTTTTTTTGAGGAAAGAAGCAAAAAGAGAAAATTTATAAAATGGGTTCTGGAGAGAGGAAGAGTTCAAGGTCTATCCTTCGATACCAAGTCTAAGTCTTAAGAGTGGAGATACAGGAAAGAGAATGTTCATAAAAATTACATGTATATTTAAGTAAAACATAAACAGAAGAGGAGTGGGGAGGGGACAGCAGGGCAGCTGGACCAGGGGAACGAAGCTGAGTTCTAACACACACTGACAGCACGACTGCAGTACCCTGGGGTAAGGGAAGCCCCAGCCCGCAGCAGTCAGGACGTCTCTCTCTCTCTCTGCAACCACAGTCCCAAAGCGACTATGAGGCACACTCTCTAGACACCCCACTGCTTGAAGATTAGCAAACCTGAACAGCGCCCTAGACATCACCATGAACTCCCCAGATACTCACATTAATCTTCTCCTGAAACAAACTGAACTGGAAGAAAGAAAATAAAGGGAAATGTGGCGAAAGATGTGTGGTTTTGGTAGTGGAGGAGAAAAGAGAGCGTGTTCCAGGGGCTTGAACCCCAGACTAAGCAAACAATGAAGCTTCTCATGTGCAGGGCACAGAACCAGCAGTGAAGAGCCTGGAAGCCAGCGCTGGTTAAGCCACTAGCTGTCCTGGGCAAACCATTTAACCACTCTGGCCTTATTTCCATATATTCAGTCAGGAGAAGGATCTCCTCGTTCCTTCCAACCCTAAGGTGCTAAACAAACTCTTAAATATTATGAGTTCAAAAAATTAAATTTAACAATAGATGGGAAGAATAGGGAAAGAGGAGGATTACATTTTACACAAACAGGCAACAGTCAATCCTCGGAGCCACCCTTTTACAGAACCTGTAAGTTCTTCACTTTCTGATTAGAAACCAAGCTGTATTAGCAAATGGGACAATTACCATCATCGTTGCAATGCTTTAAAAAAAATGTAGGGGGGAAGGGACCCACGCGGTCATTGTTTTATTAATGAGATGCCGTCTCCTACGGTACACGACAAACATAGTGCTTAAACTTGAAATATCTCCTAAGAGCAAAACCAAACTATTTTATTTTAGTAGTCTTGCTTTTTGAACTTTTTTTTTAATTAGGGTGGTGGAAGGAAAAGAGGATATACACTTCAAACTTGTTAAAGTTTGCAAGCTTTTTAATGAAACTTCTTCCTAAATGCCAGCGTTGCCGAGCTTGCCTTTGTCTGATTCCCTCACATGTTCTCTGGAGCCCAGCTTTCTTCTCTGTGCTTTGTGCCACCTGGTTTACAGCTGAACAAAGAACAATCCTCTCCATTTTGCATTAGTCTTGCTTGAAGAGTTCATAAGAAAACAGGGATACCCAACGTGGCTGGCTCCTGAGAAAGTCTAATTACACAGAAACAAATAGGGTATGTGCTAGCCTAAATATGTCCGGAGTGATTTATTCTTTTTGTTACAGTTCAATACATTTTTTGTCTTTGATGTGGACATTTTCATTGAGGAAAATGCATGGTGAATTCTAACTGTAGAATATGCATTCTAAGAGCATGACCCTGGAGCCACCCTGCTGGGGTTTGAAATCCAGCCCCAGCCCTGACTAATTATCTGACTTGGGCTCGGTTGCTTCACCTCTTTGTGCCTCAGTTTCTTCAGCTATAAAATAGAGGTGACGGGGGTACTTATCTCCTGAGTGACGAATGAGTGCATGTTTGTAAAGCCTTAGGACAAGGGCTGGCACACGGTAATGCTATGTCAGTATTTATCAGCGCTAATAAATATCTGTCAAATAAATAAGCTGGGGGGCAGAAGAACTGAATCCTACCTTTCTCAGGTACTTTCCCTTTCATAACCACCATCCATGTCTCTCTTCTGCATCTCTGTTCTGCAACAACGAATCATCTTTGTCCCATCCCACCATTACAGAGAAAACAAGAATGGAAGAATCTTAAGGCAGGAAAGTATATCTAATGGGGTTTAGTCCTTTCACCTACAAGGAAGAGGAACTAAGAACCAGAGAGACTGACATGTCGGGGGTCAAAGAGCTAATAAATGTTAAACTTCTTAATAGACATTCAAAAGCTGCTACTCCTCCGAAGCACATTATTTCTGATACTGCACTTCGCCGTTATTCCTGGCTCCTTCTTTTTCGCCCTCCCTCTGCCCTCCTCCCTCTTTGCCTCCCCCTCCCCCTCCCTCCTTCTCTGTCTCTCTTCCTCCCTGTCCCACACCCTCCCCTCACTCCAGTGAAGGGCTGGCAACAGTGCATCTTGCTCAAGTCTGCCTTGAATGACATTTCAGGTCTGGTTGCTTTCTTTCCCTTTTGCTGGCATAAATTCCATAGTTCGGAAACAAAAATGGAAACCCATGGTAGGGTAAGAGATTTTTACCTTTTTGAAAAAGTGACATGTGAATTGTTTCTTCTATACTGGACAATAAAGCAAAAAAGGTGAAATCAGAGGTGATTTTGCATTTAGAGAATTATCTCTTTAAAAGAATGAAATTACATGAAATTGGGACCGTTCTAAAATTCCAATGTATGCCATCCCACATGTACAGGTACACACCACATACAATTAAAACGACATGCATAGTCAAGTCTCCACAATCTTACTGGTTTCCAAGCTGTGCTCTTCCGATCATCTGGCCACCAGACACTCAGCCACCAAGGTATGTGCATCAGCATAACTTTATTACTTGTCATCATTTACTGACTCACTACTATCTGCAGAGAATTTGGTGGTATATTAAGCAATAACAACAAAACCCCAGCAGTAGAGCTTACAGCTGAGTGGGGTAAACAGAAAACTAAAACTAGACAAATTTTTTAATTGTTAGAATGGAGAAAAACATACAAAAGTATCCCTCAACAGAGCCTCAGTCAAGTGTCACATGTAGAACAAAAGACTATCTCACCCAGTCTGGTTGGCAGACATGTAAATAATGAATAAACTAATATACATAATTTGCAATGAAATTACTGTTGTGAAGGGAAAGATCAGGGTGCTGTCACCGACGAGAAAAGGTAACAGGAGGAAGCTTATTAGGCATATCTGATGAAGTAGTCTGAGGCCACTGAAATTTGAAGAATGAGTTGAGGAAAAAGTGATCCAGGCAGAAGAACAGCATGAGTGAAAGTCCTGATTCGGTAAAGGGCTCAGCGCTACCGTGCTTGGGACCGAAAGGAGGCCGGTTGTACCTGCTGATGGTGAACAACAAGAGATGGTGCAGGATGAGGCTGGTGGGAGAGGCAGGGGCTGGAGCCTGCAGAACCTCAAAGGCAAAGTTAAGGGTCTGTATTTTATCCTCATTGCAATGGGGGACTTTTGAAAGATGATAAGCAAGGAGACGACATGATCTTATTTACATTTTAAACAAATCACCATGAATACCAGTGTGGAGATGGACCGTAGGGGGATAAGAGTAGAAGGACGGAGACCAATTAGGAAGTTCTTCCAGTGGTAGAGTGGAAAGATGATAATGGATTAGACTTAAGTAAAGAAGGTAGTGAAGACACGGGAGAAGATCAATCAATTCATGACATATTTGGGGGTTGAATATATATAGATCATTGTGATAAACTGCCTGAGGAGGATGTTAATGGGAAGGATACTTTCAGGCTTTTGCCCCAAGTTTTCTCTCTCCATCTCACCTAGTATTTTCTTCTTTTTCTTCATTCTCTGGTCATCTTTCATGCTTCTGGTACTCTGTAGAAAGAAGCACGATAACAAACCTGGCTATGCTCTTCAAGTTCGCAAGCTTTAGGACTTCATAATGGGTAAAATGGGAGCCACCTCTATAAATACATTTTTGTTATGACTGGAGATTTCCAGGAAGGGCCTCTTGTGCCAAGATATGTCTCAGTATCTGTGCCTTAAATTCTACCAATAGAATATTCATTTGGCCCTGGACAGCATTCCATCTCTCAGAATTTTCCAATCAAAATGCAAATATCCTAGGCAAGGTTAACACCATTCATTTACCTTAGAAAGAAATATGTTAGGAGATAACTGGGAGGAAGTCTTTGCCTGGGTTATATCACAAGAAAAAGGTGAAGGACACTGAAAGGGGAAGCGGAAGGTGCCAACTCTGGCTTTTTCAGAGTTCAGCAGATGACCAGCTTTGGATGTCACTTACTGATTAGAATGTTATCTTCTTGGGATTTGCACATATGCATATTCAGGTGTATAATTAGTGGACCTGAATATGAAAGGTACGTCTAGAATACATTAGAATAGAGTAACGACAGAGAGGAAGCCACGCTGTGCTTGCAAACATGACTAAAGCTACTGTGTGATGTTCTTTTACCCATGGATGGAAAGAAAGATCAAGAAAGATCAACTAATTATGCTGGAAAAGCACATCCAGACAGAAATTTAGAAAAAGAAGGTGTTTGGAGCAATTAAAAGCAAAGTCTTTTCAAAGTAAAAAAAAAAAAACTAATAATAATTGGAAGCTGAGAGAAGATCACCAAGGACAGAGCCCCAAGAAAAATAAGTACAAGATTAATTAAGTTAGATTTTGACTCGACTTTATGGAAACAAAAAGATTACACAGTAAAAATAATTAGGAAAATATAGCGACAAACTTGAAAACTTACAAGCAATTATATTGCGAATTTGAATTATTTCATTCATTTATTCATAATTCAAATACCATTTACTGAAGCTCTGCTACAGAGATACCTGAGACATTTTTATTTGTTTGCTCATTCACTGAATCTTTTCAGCAGTTGTTTAAGAATCTTCTACTTCAAGGAACTATGGATTCAGAAATGAGCATGACTGATAAAGTCCCTGCCCTCATTGGAGTTTACATTCTGGTAGGAGGGACAGACAATAAACATGTCATCAAGTGAATATGTAAGAATTTCAAATAGTACTAAATTTTTTAAAGTGGTAATGGGATGGAGTGTAACTCCATAATGAACAGAGGACAGGAAGAGTATTGTAGCAATGTAATAGGGAAGAACAAATCTGACTCTGTATCAGATCTGTTCCTTTTCCTGTGCTTAGTCATGCTAAGTCATGCACCTTTTGTACAAGAATGTTGCCTCTAGCCTGAAATATACAGGATAGCCCATTCTCAAGGCTCTGACCTTTAAAGGTGTAACACTTTTCCATTCATTTAGAGATAAAAAGTTGCAGAACAGAGAATAACATTTGTCTTGTTGGAGGTTTATAGGAACATCATGACCTGACCTACATGGACAGCTGCAAGAACAAAGGATTCCCACACCAAGAAGTCTGCAACAACTAACCAAGCCTCTCTCTGACCTTACCTTTAAAAATGCTTTGTTGAAGCCCTTTGGGGAGTTGGGGTTTTTTGGGCATGAGCCACCCATCTCCTTGCATGGCCCTGCAATAAACCTTTCTCTGCTCCAAACATTTCATTATTGTTTGGCCTCACAGTGCATCGGGCACACGAACTTGCATTTGGTAACAGCAACAGTCAGTGAAGGCCACTTAAATGATAAAACATTTAAACTGAGAAATAAATGAGGAGAAAGCAGCCATGTGAATATATGGGGAATGAGGATCCAAGCAGAGGGAACAGCAATGACAAAACCCCTGAGGTGGAAAAAGCCCCATAGGTTTAAGGGACAAAAGGAGGCAAGTTTGACTGGATGATGATGACTAGCTCAAGGTAAGTGGTGGTGACTTTGGTGGAGAATCATAGGCAACGGATTAAGAAGCAAAGACTGGGGGCCTTTGAGAAATGTGATATTACATTTAGATTGCATTCTATTCACAAAGAGAAGCTATAGGGGGGTTTTAAGCAAGAGAGAGATATGATCTGATTTGTTGTGGGATAAACAAACATTTTTAGAAGACTTATTCTTCTCCAGGAGGGACAGGGGAACTCAGAGGTGCAGTCTTAGCCCCACCTATGTGGGAGGATTATGGGAACACCTAGGGGAGGAACTAAGTCATCTGACGAGCCTTCGAAGCTGATTTGGCCAAAGAGAGTAGGAAAAAGAGGAGACAGAGAGCATCCTATGAGCACAAAAGCAGCATAAGCAAAGGTGCTGTGGCAGGACATGGCATATGTGGGCAGGGGAATGCTAGCAGGTCAGAATTAGTGGAGAAAAACAGTTAAGACCCAGCACGGTGAGGTCTGAGGTAGAGCAGACCAGGACGATTCACGGAAGGCTCTGTATACGCCGGGATAAGAAATACAGACTTGATTCTTTTAATAAGGTATCAGAGGATTTTAAGCAGCAGGACCAAGGAGTCCAGTTTATGATTCAGACAGAGTAACCTGAAGGCATCATCAAAATCAAATGTCACAAGAATAGCTGCAGAAGGAAGCACAGGAGGCAGATGAAATAATCCAGACGGCAGTTGATCAGCACGTGTTGGTGGTAACAATAATAATAATAATTTTAACATATTGTGGCACTTGCTCTGCTCTAGGCACTCTTTTAAGCAATTAACAGATTTTAATTCATTAAATGCTCATAAAAATCCTATAAGGTAAGACCTATTATTATCCCCACTTTATGAATGAGGTAGAAGATATTAAGTAACTCGCCTGAAAGTAATAGAGCAATGTAGTAATGAAGTAAGGTGTAAAGCTGGGAGTCAGGATAATTGGAAGGAATTCAAGAAGTGCTTAAGGGAAAAAGTATTTCAAGGAATATTTAAGGAAAATTGGTAACATTTTAAGAGTAGGAAAAGTTAAGAAAAAAAACCCACATTTCCAACTGTGCCTTGAGGCGTTTGACTATGGCCTTAAATGAGATAGAAAAACAATGGGTAAGAAATCAGCATGTCTGTTGGGAAGTGACAGATTCCGTTTCAGATCTTTGAAGCACCTGTGGAATATCCAACACTGGGTACAGTGAGCAGTGATTCGGAAAAATAGTTTATATCTCAAGAGAGATGTTGGGGACAAAGATATAAAATTGCAAGGCATTGACATATAAATGTAAATAAAAACCATGAAGAACTTTAAGAGGAAAGCTACCTTGTTAATAACGTCAACAGGAAAGGAGATTACTGGGATTCAGCTGGAATCTGTTTCTTCCCTGAAGAACCAGCAGACCTCACAGTTCCAAATATGCTTTTAGTTCAGATGAAAAATAAAAACTGAGAAGGCTTTATCGTCAATTTAGCAGAATAAGTGCACTATTTTAGTTGCTCACAGTTTTTAAAGAAAAGTTTATCTTAATGCCAGTATATAATTTAGAGTTCAACCAAAAAAAATATTTCAGGTTGTAGAGTTTGCTGGAACTGATGATGTAATTCTTATTATAGATTTATTTAAGAATGAAAAATTGGTGGGTAGAATTTTATTTTTAGATGTAAAATGTATAATAATTATTTTTCTGTGAACAATCAATTTTCTAGTCAAACACTATGAAGACTAAATAATCATAAACAAAATAAATCCTCTTTCTACCTACCATGCCACTTAAAATCTAATATGTTTTTTCAGTAGATTTTTTTTTCTGCATGATGTGACTTTGAATTCCAAGTACAGAAATTCTCTTAAAATGTTTTGAAAACTAGGAGATAGACACGTCCAGGATAAACAAGGTGAGAAGACTAAATTCTAATGAAAAGAATGCCGTTTTTGGTTTGTCAGGGACCAAAGTGATCTCTTAAGCATGATCCCTAATCCAGGGTCTCTGTCTCTCAGGCAGAGAAAAGATGGAGGAGAAAAAGCAAAATGATAGTTTAGGGTATAATGGTACATAAATCTACCAGCGTACTCTTAAATTTACCAATACATTTTACAAAGTATTATGCCTACATCATGGTGTACGATTGCCAATCACCAATCAGATACATAGATAGAAAGAAAGTATACATAGAAATGTATTGATATACTCTCTAATTTATTTCTGTCCTTTTATTCTGCTATCAACTCTCATTAGCTGTTCTTCCTTTATCCTGAATCTATTTCTCAAATTCAGGCACTTACAGTTAATTCAGTGGAAGGAAATGTCACTAGATTCTTAGTATTACAGAAAATAGAAATTTAAGAGAAGTTAAATTAATATTCTTAAATTGAAATTTAAGAGATTCCTATGTGCCTGGGGATAAGATATGAATACAATATATTTCTTATCATATTCATATCTTATCCCCAGGAACATATAGTTTGTTTTGTTTTGTTCGTTTTTTCCCCTACAGATACTCATAGTCTGGTGGAGGGAACAAATTAGGTCTTACCAATCTCTCTTCTGATGACTATAAGCTTCTCCTTTCCCTTTTTCTGCTTCCTTTAATACAAAAAGTAATCCTGAACAACCAATAATGTGCCCAGATCATAATCTTATATTTCTATTGTTTTATGTAATACTAAAAATCCAGTGACATTTATTTCAATTGAATTAACAGCATTTATTATTTAAATAATATATTTGGCTATTAATTGTTTATGGTCCTATAATGTCTCTTGCATCACCATTTTTTTAATATATCACTTTCAGGTTCTATCTTTTGTACATCTTATATCCTTAACTGGATTACAAACTGAAGTCAGCAATCTTGTTTTATCAAACCCAAAAGAATTCCTTGCACCTAGAAAGTCTCAATAATTATTTCCTGATGAAACCACTTTTGACTGATCAACATACTTATTTTAAGAAAAGGTAAGTTCACTCATTCATTCACTGAATCAAAAATTATTCAATACCTACTCTGTGTCAGCCATTATACTGGAAATATAGCTGGGAATTTAATACAGACCTTGGTATCTTGGAACTTATATACTATAAGGGACAGAGGTGATAATGAAATACCCCGATAATATAATGTCAGACAGTGTTAAGTGCTCTGAAGAATAAAACAGGCTCAAGGAATAAAGGGGGATCAGAATGATCAGGGAAGGCCTCTCTAAAGAGCTAACATATGAAGAGAGGTCTACCTGCCCAAGTAAAGTGAGCACTAAGTACAAAGAACTGAGAGTAATATGCCTGTGGTGAGTTAAGGACACAGCAAGAAAGCCAGAAAGCCTGGATCAGAACATGCTAAGGAAAGTGGGGTAGAACAGGCTTGGGAAATGATTCAGCTCGGTGCTTTGTGACCACCCAGAGGGATGGGATAGGGAGGGTGGGAGGGAGACTCAAGAGGAAGGGGATATGGGGATATATGTGTATATATGGCTGATTCACTTTGTTGTACAGCAGAAACTAACACACCATTGTGGAGCAATTATACTCCAATAAAGATGTTAAAAAAAAAATCATTTCCTTAGACCTGACCCAGTCATTAAATTTTGATTTGGGGTAATATTACTGCCCTAATATCATCAGGTTTGGTTAATAATATCTATCTAAATTCACAGATCTGACAATTATAAAAGGAGAGAATATATGTGAAAGCATTCTGAGCAAATATAAAGGGTTATGATTATCATCTTAAATCCTCAATGCCTGCTTTAAGGTTTTCCAGTGGGTTCTGCTGAACAACCCCGTTTCTTTTCTTCTCTAGTTTTCCTATAATAATATGGCCTCAAATAATTAAAGCAAAAATTAACTGAACAAAGAAATGTAGACACATCCACAGTTATACTGGAAAATTTTAGTATGCTTTTCTCAATAATTGATAGGACAAGCGGACACAAATTTAATGATATAGAACAAGAGAGCAAGGAGATATATACACTTGACCCAATGGACATATATAACACTGCATCACACTTTCTTTACAAATTGACGTGGAACATTTATTGACCATATATTGAGTCATAAACCAACTGTCAACAAATTTCTAAGAAAATCATACGAAGGTGTTATAAGCACAACACAATATCTGTAAAACAGTATTTCTCAAATATCAGAAAATGTCCATGGGTTAGGACCATGTTAGAAATCAGCAAAGAGTATAAATTAAAAGAAATTAAAATAGAAGATACCAAAATTAAGAACATCTGTTTATTTTAAAGAAATTTTATTCTTTAAAGGCATATTTTTTTAAAAAGACAGAAAAACTTGAGGTAAACATTCATTTCCATAAATTAAAGAACATCAAATTAAAGTCTAAAAAAAGTAGAAACAAGACTAAATATTCAAAGATAAATTAATGAACTAGAAAGCATAAACACAATAGAGAGGACCAATGACAAAAGTTGACTCTCTGAAAAGACAAAACTGATAACATACTAGTGAACAAGTAAGAAAAGAGAAGACACACCCTTATTAGAAATGACAAAAGGAACATCTTGCAGTCATTAAAGAGATTAGGAAGATATTATGAACAGCTTATGACAATAAATATAAATTTAGGACAAATGGATAAATTCCCAGAAAAATATAACTATGACTCAAGGAGAAAGAGGAAATACGAATAATCCTACAGCCATGAAAGAAACTGAGTCAATAATTAAAAGTCTTCCCACAACTAAACTCCAGGCACAAATGGTTCCACTGGCCAGTTAACCAAATATACTCATGCTTATCCTAAGAGGCTACCATAATTTGATACCAAAAGTAAGGGAAAAGAAGAGTTACAGGTCAACCTAACTATAAACAAAAATGCAAAATTCTCAATAAAGACAGTAGTGGCAAACTAAACCCAGAAATATATAAAAATAGTATATTTTAACAAAAGAGGATTTATTCCAAGAATGTGTTTAGTTTGACATGAAAAAGACAATTTAATTCACATTATCATATTACCTCAATGCAGGAAAAGGATTTAACAATATCCAATATTTGTTCTTGGCATCAAAATATTTAGCAAAAAAGAAATAAAGGAATAAAGAGAATCTTATAAAGATTATAAGAGAATAAATGCTGTTAAATCTGGTAGTGTAGAAGTTGGCAAACTTTTTCTTGTTAAAGAGTCAGACAATAAATATTTTCAGCTTTGCAGGCCATATGGTCTCTGCCACAATACTCACCTTTGCCATTGTGGTGCAAAAGTAGCTGTAGACAATAGTATTTACATGAATGACATGGCTGTATTCCAATAAAACTGTACTTACAAAATCAGGTGGCATGCCAGATTGGGCCAGTGGGCCATAGGCTGCCAACTCCTGAGTTAAAGGGTATCTAGAAAACATAACCCACTGGTACTTATCACAATTAATGATGAAACCATTTTCTTTGAGATAGCAACAAGATAAAATTTCCCAGTGTTACAACTGTGCTTCACTTTGCATTTGAGGTTCTGGTCAGTGCAATAAGGTAAGAAAAATAAACAGAAGTACAAGGATTGAAAAGGAAGAAAAAGAACCATCAACATTTACAGAAGAAATAATTGTGTATGCATAAAATCCAAAAGAGCTTACTGATAATTTTTTAATGAGAATTTGGCATGGTTCCTAGCCATAAAAATCAACATAAAAATGTATTCCCAAGAAGAAATAAAATTTAAAGTGTGACACATTTACAATAGTGATCAAACATATAAAATACCTAAGAATAAATTTATGAAAATATACATAAGACTTCTACAAAGAAATTTATGAAGCTGAGAAATATTAAAAAGGACAAAATACATGGAAATAGAAAATATTTTCATAGGTTGAAATTTTCATAGGTTGAAACCTATGAAATATTTTCATAGGTTTCATTCTATATTTTAGATAAGAAATTCTCCCCAGCTGTATAGATTCAATACAATTGCACACAAAATCTCAACAGTCATTTTGTAGAGTTTGACAAGATAATTCTAAAACATATACAAAATTTTTGGTACTGGCACAAAAACAGAAATATAGATAAATGGAACAGGATAGAAAGCCCAGAGATAAACCCACACACCTATGATCAATTAATCTATGACAAAAGAGGCAAGAATATACAATGGAGAAAAGACAGCCTCTTCAATAACTGGTGCTGGGAAGACTGGACAGCTACATGTAAAATAATGAAATTAGAACACTCCCTAACACCATACACAAAAATAAACTCAAAATGGAGTAAAGACCTAAATATAAGGCCAGACACTATAAAACTCTTAGAGGAAAACATAGGCAGAACACTCTATGACATAAATCACAGCAAGATCCTTTTTGACCCACCTCCCAGAGAAATGGAAATAAAAACAGAAACAAACAAATGGTACCTAATTAAACTTAAAAGCTTCTTCACAGCAAAGGGAACCATAAACAAAACAAAAAGACAACCCTCAGAATGGAAGAAAATATTTGCTAATTTGAAGTGACCAACAAGGGATTAATTTCTCTATGTCAAAAATACAAACAACCCAATCAAAAAATGGGCAGAAGATTTAAATAGACATTTCTCCAAAGAAGACATACAGATGGCCAAAAAGCACATGAAAAGATGCTCAACGTCACTAATAATCAGAGAATTGCAAATCAAAACTACAATGAGATATCATCTCACACCAGTCAGAATGGCCATCATCTAAAAGTCCTCAAACAATAAATGCTGGCGAGGGTATGGAGAAAAGGGGACCCTCCTACACTGTTGGTGGGAATGTAAATTGGTACAACCACTACGGAGAACAGTATGGAGGTTCCTCAAGAAACTAAAAACAGAGCTACCATATGATCCAGCAATCCCACTCCTGGGCATATATCCAGGGAAAACCATAACCTAAAAAGATGCATGCACACCAATGTTCACTGCAGCACTATCTACAATAGCCAAGACATGGAAGCAACCTAAATGTCCATTGACAGAGGAATGGATAAAGAAGATGTGGTACATATATACAATGGAATAGTACTCAGTCATAAAAAAGAGTGAAATAATGCCACCTGCAGCAACATAGATGGACCTAAAGATTATCATACTAAGGTTATTCAGACAGAGAAAGATAAATATCATATGATGTCACTCATATGTGGAATCTAATTTTTAAAAATGATGCAAATGAACTTATTTACAAAACAGAAACAGACTTACAGATATCCTAAACAAACTTATGGTTACTAAAGGGGAAATATGGGGGGGGGATAAATCAGGAGCTTGGGATAAACATACACACATTACTATGTATAAGATAGATAACCAACAAGGACCTACTGTATAGCACAGCGAACTCTACTCGATATTCTGTGATAACCTGTATGAGAAAAGTATCTAAAAAAGAGTGGATATATGTGTATGTATAACTGAATCACTGCTGTACACCTGAAACTAACACAGTATTGTAAATCAACTATATTCCAATAAAATTTAAAATAAACAAGTAACACACACACACAATTTCAAGAGGTCTGAAATAACAAAAACAGTTTTGAAGAACAAGTTGGGAAAACTTGCTCTAACAGATATCAAGACTCATTATAAGGCTCAAGTAAATAAAACAGCATGGTATTAGTCCAGTGACAGCTAGGAAACAAGCCACATTGGTATGGGCAGTCATATGACAGAAGTGGCACCATCAGTAAAGACATGGCAGCTTTTTAAGTAAGTGGTGCTGGGAAAAATGGATATCTATGTGAGTAAAATAAAATCAGACTCATTCATACAATCTACTAAAATCAACTGGAAAAGACCAAAATGAAAATAGTAAAACTATAAATTTTTGGAAAATAATAAACATATCCATATGACCTTAGAATGGCAAAAGATCTCTTAAATAAAATACAAACAAAATTGCCCAAGAAGAAAGTGACTGACAAATTCTTCCACATAACATTAAGAACAGCTGCTTATCTAAAGAACTACAAAGAAAATTGCAATCATACAGAAAGATATTTGCAATATATAAACACAAAAAGAAACTGTTATCTAGAATATAAAAACTCATAGATTTTTAAAAACAGTACAGTACAAAATTGGGCAAAAGTTTTAACTACCAAAGTGACCAAAACAAAGTTCAAATGGAAAATAAACGTAAAATATGATTCTCAATTTTATTAGTAATCAGGGTCACACAAATTTCTACAACCATTACATATATATCAGACTAATAGAAATTTTTCAAGTTTAATTATACTAGTATTGATGAGGATGTGTCAATGGGAACTCTCATGTACTGCTGGAAAACTCTCTGACATTATATAATTGAAGATTTATATTCCCTTTGACTCAACAATTTCACATCGAGAGAAACTGGTACCTATGTGCCCTAGAAAACCAGTACAAAATGTTCATAGCTAGAAATACACCAAGTGTATCCCAACACCAGGATACATAAAAATTGTGGTATATCCATATAATTAAATACTATACATTAATGAAAATGAATGTACTCGGGGCTTCCCTGGTGGCGCAGTGGTTGAGAGTCCGCCTGCCGATGCAGGGGACACGGGTTCGTGCCCTGGACCGGAAAGATCCCACATGCCGCGGAGCGGCTGGGCCCATGAGCCATGGCCGCTGAGCCTGCGCGTCCGGAGCCTGTGCTCTGCAATGGGAGAGGCCACAACACTGAGAGGCCCGCGTACGGCCAAAAAAAAAAAAAATGAATGTACTATAGCAAACATAATATTGAGATACAGAGCTAGGCAAAAAGAAGTATACAATTCCATTCAAATAGAGTTTTTCAAAAAAACAGCTAAACTAAAATGTAGTTTTTAAGAGAGGCACTGAAGGTGTTAAAATACCCTTTCTTCCAGATTTATGACAAAAGACCACAGAATGGATATGTCAAGTCAAAGAGAGATATGTTTGTGACTAGAGAGGGATAAAGGGGTTGGGAGTCCCAGGGAGCTGGCTAGCTTCTATTTCTTCACCTCAGCGGTAGACAGTGCTCACCCCAGAACTATTTGTTCACATGACAAATATTTGTTTTATAGTTTTTTTCTATATACATACTATATAAAAACAAAGCAACAACAAAAGAAACCAAGATCAGTTTTTTGGGTTTTTTTTGGTAATATCCTATGTTCTTGCTAACTGAAATCTTGAGTTTTCATTCTGTTATACCAAATAGCTGTGATACAATTTCTTATATTTTATAAATTATATTTTTCCCACTTAAATGTGTTCCCCTGTATTACTGAACTTCATTCTCTGGAAAATATGAGACTTCTCATCATGTTTATTTATACTATAACAATAAATTTATACATACCAAGAAAAATACACAATATACAGATTGGCAGCGTTCACCACCCCTACCTTCCAAAGCTAGTTAAGACAAAAATCTGACCTGACATGGACCAGAACAATAACTTGGATATACAAAAGAAATATTAGGTTTTTTCTACCTACCAATACAGGAAAATATGTAAATGACAATGTCACACATGATTTGTACAGATATTAGATAGACTGCAAAGGTATACAAAAGGCCTAGAACAATGGAACAAGAGTGAATACTCAAAATATTATTCTTTCACATAGGTTTCCAAAATTCTACCAAAAAGGGCTTCCCTGGTGGCGCAGTGGTTGACAGTCCGCCTGCTGATGCAGCGGACGCGGGTTCGTGCCCCGGTCCGGGAAGATCCCACATGCCGTGGAGCGGCTGGGCCCGTGAGCCATGGCCACTGAGTCTGCGCGTCCGGAGCCTGTGCTCCGCAACGGGAGAGGCCACAACAGTGAGAGGCCCGCATACCGCAAAAAAAAAAAAAAAAAAAAAATTCTACCAAAAATATTATTATCCAGAGGCTGTAAGAAAGCTTATGATTTCAAATTAATAGCTCTAGATGCTGGATTTTTATCCATTTTTAAAATGTCAGTCCTACACCCTATAAAACGTAATTATATTCAATGCCATAGTATGGGCTCAACCCCATACATTTAAAAATAAGAATTAAAAACAGTTTTAATGGGCACATTACAAAATCACTGAAGTAGTAATACTTTTAAAACAAATTTTCATGAAGCTTTATTAGTCTGACATTCCTCTGTGCCTAGAATCTGTCTTCTCAATTCTACTTTGAGACTTTTGGTCATTTCTCTGATAGCAATGCCAGCAAAGCCACCAGTTGTCATTAATCTCAGTTCTAAGAAAGAGTAAATCATTCTCACCAGCAATTAAACAGTAAATGCATTAAAATAAGACCAATTAAAGCTAAGTCTAGACATTCACCACATAGTCATGAGAAAGGCTTGTCATAATCATTTCAACTTTAATTGGAAATTTCCTTAATAATTCTTTCCAACTGAAGCAAGACTGAAGCTTTGGTTGTGGGAGTACCCAGATTCAGCAGAGTTTAAATTGAAATACTCCATCAGGAATTTCAGTTGTATGTCTGCAAAGCTTCCCTGTACCATTAATTTTTATGTCCAGGATTGGTTCCAAGCTTTGTTTGCCAATAATCCACCATACACAACACACTCTGAAGTTTGTAATTACATCAGTTCTCTTTCACATTTCCAAACTTTTAATACATTGCCTTGCAAAGGTAAAGAGAACTCACAGCCAATGGCTGTATGTGATTTTTCTCCTATTGGTAGTCAATATTATACAGAAGACTGATTTTCAAGGTGTTTTTAATAATATGGGCCTTTGTGGGAATAAAAATGTCTGAAACCTTCCTGTGATCTTTACAAATGTATCAGTTACTGTTTCATATGTTATTTCCTATGAAACATAAGCCTATGAATGTATGGACGAATTTAGGTAATTTTCAAAGGAACTGTGAATAATTTTTTAATGAATTTCTAAAGCTTTTGTTGTTGTTATTCTTCTTGTTGTTGTCCAGTTAATTTATGCCACAGTTGATTCACCAAAAAGCACTTCCACTCTAAGAGAGAAATAATGCAGCCCTGTATCTCGTGACTTTTCGGCAAGAGCAAATTCCATTTCTTCCATTCACTGATATAACAACAGTTTTTCTAAGAAAGGTAATAATGGGACAGAAAAGAGTAAATAGAGATCAACACTCCCAATTTTGCTGGCAGGGGAAAGAGATTAGGGTTGGGGAGAGGGAGGTTTATGGAGCAAAAGGAACCCTCCCTGAAAACCCAAGCAAACACAAACACGTTCTTAGGTGTAGCACGTGAATCAGAACGTGAAATGCCATGTTTTGATTTATTGCCATTAATAAGATATTTTCCAAAAAAGACAATTATCATGGGGAATCCTTCTGAGAATTTGCCCTGTGTTTAGTGCTAATGAAGCAATGTAGAGGGAGCACAGTGTTTTGCTACAGGTACAGAAGAGACACAGGTATCCCCCCAACTCCAATCAGGGTTGAGGCAAAATCCAACAGGTGTTTAACCTTAGGGGTCAATCTAGTGACTTAAAAATATACTACCCAGCAATTACATAGGAACTACATCAATTATAAATGGACCATAGGTGTCTGATCTGGATCCCTGAATGAGCATCAGAAGGTTCACAAACAACTTAAATCGTAAGCAAAATACCATGTATGAGTATATATATGTATATTCTCTTCCTAGATAGTTGTGGGTGTGTATATATACACACACCCACAACTATCTAGGAAGAGAATCCAAACTTTAAATGTATAAGGTCTTGCAGAATGTTTAATGTATTTGACGTTTACATGTCATTTGGTTCTGCATCCCATCAGAATAACCTGTATCCATGCAGACAGAAGAAAATATTTCATTAGGGTTATGTAACTAAACATTTAAGCCTTTTCATTTTAGTTCAAAAAAATGTTTGAGAGAATTTTCTTTCATCTAACTATATCAAGCACCGTAAAGAGTGTTCTTTAAAAGTAACTAAGGAAACTATGTCTTCTTGAATTGTGATTTTGCCAACGCAAAGAAATAGATCATATGTTCACCTATTGTTGCTAACTGGTTACGGAAGTTAGAAACAGGAATGCAATGATAGGGACACAGACTTTTAACAATGGTTGAATCACACTCTACCCTCGCTCCAAGTCAGCTGTCATCCACCAGGTCCTATCATGACAGTTTAAAATGTCTTTTCTGATAGCATTTGAGGGATTAACTTAAGATGAAATCCCTGTTTGCATGTATACATAATAGGGAGAGAGTGGAGGTTAATAAATGTGTATTTCTCATGTAATTAAAAGACAACAACTTGTTTCTACAAGAGAAAAACAGACAAGAGAAATATATATGTGCCATGAGTATAAAAAATAACTCAATCTATTCTTGAACATTAGTGTAGGCCCCGTAAAATAAGCCCTAATAGAAATGAAGTCTGACTGAAATACTTTAGCCTACAATCAGGGGGAAAGCCACTACAAATTGAAAATATAACCTGGCACCATGATATTTCATTCCTCTATGCCCCTAGAAATGAGAGAATTTGGAATAAAATGTGTGCAAAAACATTCTAAGCTCTAACATTTTACAGCAATACGGTGTTAACAATATACTAAAGTCTAATCTATATTTGCTGAAATACAGGTCACCTTTATATATCACGCATTAAGGTTGGTTGTCTTTACTTATAAAGGAAATAAATTACACACTGAATCTAAATAATTGGGGAAAAAATCACACCGTTTAGCCCTTGAACATACATATTTATGTATGTTTAAACAACAGCATATATTTATTACATTGGACAAATATTGTAGATCAAGGCTCACCTCAAATCCCAGCCTACATGCTCATGATTATTTTCTTTTATTCATTCAACATCATTCATTCCCTCCTGAACGCCAGCATGTGATAAGAGAAAGAACTTGCTCTTTGCAGCAAGAAAGACCTGAGTTCTAACCTCAGACCATCTACTAACTGACCTTAAACAAGTAACTTAAGGGCTCAGCTTTTCCTCCTGTAAAATAACAGTGACAATAGTCCCTTTGTGAAGATTTAAGAAAGCAGGCTTACCAATAGAGACATGGTTCCCTTTAGCCCATCCTTCTCACTGTTCTTTATTCTTATTCCAACTCCGATTTCAGATTCATGTGTGAAAAAAACTCAGAACAATGAGTGACACGTAATGTCACTCAGTACACAGGGAAAACTTATGGTTTGGTATAAAAATGGTCATAATAACTTACACTTATGAGTAATATCTTCTGTTTCATCTTAAAAAAATAAATATCTA